>NC_059200.1:36755216-37129604 GCF_020615455.1 Coregonus clupeaformis
AGTTTGCAGGGTGCGGAGGATCAGCCGGTTAAGAGGTAGGGGGTCAGCTGGTGATGTACCCTGCCTCTTCAAACACTTAGTAAGGGTGTGGTGTCTGATGGAGGAGCTTACTACTCCACAATCCATCTCATCTTTCGCCTTATAATCAATGCAGAGCTTACAACTCAAGGCAACCAGTTTAAAATAAAACAAGGGGCTTAAGCAGTATTATTCTGAATTAATTTAAATGGAAATGTGCTTTTGTCTATCTGGGCAAATACTAATGGTATTTATGGAGTGCAAAGAAAAAACAGATTAAATGAATGGAAACATAAGGGGAAATCCAGTACGGTGTGAAAGCGAGTTGTTCCAAAATCACTCTCCTTTTTGGCTTTAATGATGCTGGCCCGTTGCATCTCATTTAGACGGGAGAGCAAGGAAGTCTCGGTTGAGAAAAAGGCATACAGGATAAACATTTCTTTGTGTGATAAAAGCTCGCGTGCAGGTACGTGAGGACACTGCTGAAATACACAGAAATACACACACACACACACACACACACCGAACACACACTGAAACACTCTCTCCTCCTCCTCTCTCGCTGTCTACGCACACACCGAAACAACACTGAAACACACTCTCTCTCCCTCCTCTCTCTCTCTGTCTCTCACACACACACACACTTTCTCACCTCCCCTCCTACTGCAGGTTTAATCTCCAAAGGACCATATTTCCCTCCATCCCTGTTCATTAATCATCATTTTTTTACTGCTTAAAATAAAGCCCGGGCCATGGGGGTCTTATGGCAGTGATGCCTCCCTGGTGCTTCAGACAGGAAATTACAATAAGAAGTAGAGGAAGGAAAACAGGGCTGTCTTCTCTCTTCCATTCCTCTTTCCGATCCAATTGGTTGAATTATTTATTTCAGTACAGTCAAGACAAACAACCAACTCAGACCGATGAAGTTACTTTTAATAATAATAATAATATGCCATTTAGCTGACGCTTTTATCCAAAGCGACTTACAGTCAAGTGTGCATACATTTTTACGTATGGGTGGTCCCGGGATCGAACCCACTACCCTGTGTACAAGCGCCATGCTTTCTACCAATTGGGCTACAGAGGACCAAGCAAACTTTAATGAAATGATCTTATTTTGTCTGAGAGATGTTACTCATTCCTGGGCTCCGATAAAGCTACAGTTATATATTCTGCTGCTGAGATGAAGGGAGCACCACTGTACGAAGTTAATTAAATGTTTTGGGTTTCTTGTTATGGCTTCACTTCACAGTTATGGAATTGCATATTACACAGTTAATCTTATTATGCTTAATGGTATACAGGTAGGTGTACCTGGAGGTACGGTTATGTTCTGAACAACCCTAAGAATGGTTTGAAAGGACTTAAAACAGGGTCGTGTTCATCAAAGGGAACACTTTAGAAAAACCTAAAATGAGTTCAGATAGTGCCTCCCTGTTTCACTCGTTTCCTTTTCCTATCTTTCTAATATCTTTCTAAGAAGGGTTTGGGTCATGTACACCCGCTACCAAAAACATTAGCAAAGGAAAACATAAATGGGAGCTTCTTATTGAACTAATGAGTTGAGATCATAGGCTTACATCCTGTACTAGATTCTCTTGTACTCCAACTCTCAGTCCTAAGGAGAATGTATAACTAGTTGAATTCCCTCAGTACAACGTTTCATTATATCCTTCCTTAATTATACTTGAACAGCTCTTATTCAAAGGTTAGAAGTCCAGCTCTTCACTCTGAAATCCTCATGGACTTTTAGAGGTTAGATGTTAGATTTCCCACTATTATCTATGTAGAAACAGCTTTTTCCAAATGTGTGTCACGTCTTTTTTGTTTCCCCACCACCCAGCCAGCCAGCCGAGGTGCGGAGCAGCGCAGGAAGACATATGGGTATTCCCGTGCTCAAAGTCTCTCTCAGAATATTTGGACGGTGTTAAAAAGGTCAAGGCTCCTTAGCCCTAGCCACATGCTTCAGTGATTCAGGCCCGCTCCATCGCTGCTTCCCCTACTGATAGGGAACGTGTTTCAAAACCGGGGCCATTTTTACAAATCTTTTCACATCTTCCACATGGACGGTTTTTCGGGAGGAAGGAGGTTGAGTTGCATATCTCTCTCTCTTTCTCTATCTCTCTTTCTCCCCTGCGCTCTCTCTCTCTCTCTCTCTCTCTCTCTCTCTCTCTCTCTCTCTCTCTCTCTCTCTCTCTCTCTCTCTCTCTCTCTCTCTCTCTCTCTCTTCTCCCTGACTTCTATTTGTCCTACTTCCATCTGTTCTGTGTCTGACGTGAAGCAGCGGATCTGGAGGATAATGAAGGCATTGTTTAAGGAGGACAGTAGGCACATCCGTCATACCTCCCCAAACATCCCTTATTTTTTCTTCTCGTTTGGGAGACAAAGCATCTCTTATTTTTCTCTTGTTGGTGAGATGTAAGTTTAAGAAAAACAGGAACAACCATCATACCTCCCCAAAACATCCCTTCTTTTTATTCTCTGGTTTTATGAGAAGTAACCTGTCTCATCTAGGATAAGACAGGCCTATTGTAAACGCAGTAGCTCCTTACAGCTTTATTGGTGTGTTAGACAAAACACTTCAATTCTGTTTGTGACTCACAGGTTTTGTGTTTGTGGTTTGTCTTCATTCATTGCTATAATCATGTCTCAGCATCTCTCATAGGCCCAACTTGATGCCTGTTCCTCTGACTCGTACTGATATGTTTGCTAAACAAAACAACAGGCTGTTTACTGTACTGCTCTTGTCTGATGTCCTCCTAATCCTGTTTCCTGTGTATTTCCTGTCTGTCTGACTGAACTACAAGTATTGGTTTTATTATTTGCATTCTCTGCCTCCCCAATATCCATGTTTTAAATCTGTGCTGTGGGTTGAGGCTTTGTGGGTGTGTGTTTTTCAGTCAGCGCAGACAGAAGTCGCTCTATCTCACGTAAAGCAATAGGTAGAGGCTGGAGATGTTTCTTTACAACCCATAATCTGTTGTGCTGCACAGATTTCCCTCCGCTCTCCCTCCTTAGCTGCAGTGACAGTGACAGTGACAGTGACAGCGTGCAACCTGCTCGCCACAGGACAGAGTCAAGTCCACTTAAACCCCTAAAGGATTGCAGTCAGAAAGCTCCTAGTGCTAAAGTACCTAGTGTCAGTGATAATGATAAGCCATAGTGATATGCTGTCTCTGCAGTAGGAGAATTTGACATGGCTTAACTGGTCCCACTCCTCCCACCAGTCACAGAGGTAGAATAAATACCACCAGTGATGTACACACACACAGGAACACTCGTACACACACACACACACACACACACACACACAGCTGTAGCTGCTCGACTTTTCACAAACAGTCAAGGTACACTTTAAAACAGAAAAAAGCTGCACTCTAGTTGGCTTTCCTTGCGTATGTTGTTGTTTTCAAACACTAGTAGAATGTTACAATGTAATGGGCAGGCGGATACTTCTAAGGGATAATCAACGGAAAATAATGAATATGCCACGGCTGAATATACTCTGCATTGCGTCAGTGCCTAAGAACAGCCCTTAGCCGTGGTATATTTGCTATACCACACCCCCTCGGCCTTATTGCTTAAATAAATGGAGGAGGAGAGAAATTGAAACCAACACTGCATTAAAAAGCCTGGGGACTACAAGGGCCTTATCTTTTACCTAAATAACTGCAAATAACCACAGACCACTGCTGGTCAGTCATAAGCAGTTGGACTACTGGAACGTCACAAGGAAATCTACCCATACATACAGTATAAGGAGTGAATATCATTCTACACTGAACACTGTGAATGCATGGGGACTATATCAGTTGGAGTGGCCCTCTTCAACCTAGACCGCAGTAACTAGTGCGCTACAGGACCCTCCTCCATGCACTGTGAGAGAAATGAAGTCGTCTCTCCTCCTTCTCCTCCTGTCTATTGACAGTTGGTGTCAGCACCGGGGCAAAACGGGAGTTGTGGTATGCCATACTAATGATCCCTCTTGAAACCAAACCATCGCTGTGCTTCCAATCAGCCCGCCGACTGCCAATAGAATATTCATATGCTGACCTCAGAACGGGCGAGTGTAGAATGTCACAAACGAGAGAGAGGGTTCCAGGGTTCTGGAGAATTCCAGCCACTTTCATCTCAGAGGCGGGGAGTAGATTCCAGGTTCCATTATGGAACTGGTTCAGAGGACACCTTTAATGTCCTGTACTGTATGATCTGCCTGGGAGGAGGAGAGGAGAGGGAGGGAGAGGGGAGAGAGGGAGGAGGAGGAGGGAGAGGAGAGGGAGGGAAAGGGGAGAGAGGGAGGAGGAGGAGGGAGAGGAGAGGGAGGGAGGGAGAGGGGGAGAGAGGGAGGAGAGGGGAGAGAGGGAGGAGAGGAGAGGGAGGGAGAGGGGAGAGAGGGAGGAGGAGAAGGGAGAGGAGAGGGAGGGAAAGGGGGAGAGGGAGGAGGAGGAGGGAGAGGAGAGGGAGGGAAAGGGGAGAGAGGGAGGAGGAGGAGGGAGAGGAGAGGGAGGGAAAGGGGAGAGAGGGAGAGAGAGGGAGGAGGGAGAGGAGAGGGAGGAGAGGGGAGAGAGGGAGTGAGAGGGAGAGAGAGGGAGGAGAGGGGAGAGAGGGAGGAGAGAGGGGAGAGAGGGAGGAGGGGAGGGAGAGGAGAGGGGAGAGAGGGAGGAGAAGGCAGGGAGAGGAGGGAGGGAAAGGGGGAGAGAGGGAGGAGGAGGAGGGAGAGGGAGGGAAAGGGGGAGAGAGGGATGGGAGAGGGGAGAGAGGGAGGGAGAGGGAGAGAGGGAGGAGAGGGGAGAGAGGGTGGAGAGGGGAGAGAGGGAGGAGAAGGCAGGGAGAGGAGAGGAGAGGAGAGGAGAGGAGAGGAGAGGAGAGGAGAGGAGAGGAGAGGAGAGGAGAGGAGAGGAGAGGAGAGGAGAAGGAGGAGCCTGCTTGTGAAACAAAATCTTTATGAAATCTTCCATTTCATTTGCCTATCATATTAAAACATTGGGGTCTTTTTCTCCAACGTATAATAACTGAATATTGGCGTCTCAATCTATTTAATTACTTTCAATGAGAGGGCAATGGTTCCTGTTTAATGATCAGTGATTCATCTATTATTATTATAATTGTCATCCACTCATCCATAATATTAAAATGTCGATGTTCTCAATAAATAAAGAATAAAGGGGATGTGTTTATATTCTGATTGTACCTTTTTTATCGTGTATCATCAGAAACGGGAATTTAGCGTTGTTCTCGCTTCGCATGTTTTCACACACACACACACACACACCTGTTTTTATTTGCTGTGAAGTCTTGACATCCTGCATGCACTTCCTTCTCTTATGTTTTCACTGTGACTCACCCAGTTATGGATAAAGTGTACTCAGAGAGACATTCCCCTGACATCACACTCTGACATGATTACAGCAAGAAGGCCCCAATAACTAAAGGGCTGTATGAAGAAAATAGACAGATGTACACCAAGACACTTTGAGGGGTAATCTATGTGAAATTGCATTCACCCTCAGAGCATTAGAGTGACAGTTAAAGTAGACGGCTACGTGTGTCCATTATAGGCCCATTTACTGTAAGAACCCCATCATCTACCCATAATGCAGTTCTACATGTGCTTAGGATCTGTTCTGCTTTAACATTCATACATTTCCATTATGAGATGAGGATGAGAGACACATTATCCCCTCCTCCAAAAAAACCACATTTGCAGAGAAAAAAACAACCTCCTCTTCGATTGGGTTAGGCCTACTAATCAGTCAGAAGGCTTAACTGTCCTGTGCTTACATTAAGTGAGTCATTGATTTAAAGTTTCAGGAACGGAAACATTTACCTGACTTTAGTAAGAACAAATATGCAGCTCAACTTAAGTCTGAGAGGATGGAGAGGCTGGAGAACTTTGAGCGCTGTATAAAATGCACGACTAACTAAAGCCGTGCTCCTCAGTGGGTTTTGTTGTCCGATGGGTTTTTGCCAGGATCTCTTTTCATGCTGCGTGTGTAATTGCTTCCCCAAGCTCTCGCAGGAACCCTGAGATACATACACACAAATACACACACACATACACACATGCACCTACGCAGGTACTCAAACACAGTCTTTATGGATGCTACACCGAAGACACGTTTGTCCAGTGCTGAATGTCTAGTGTTGGAAGAAAGCAGGGGCATGGTGCGGTTTTATTCCACTTCTTTCAAGGATGTTCTTGCTTCTGTCAGCTCTGCCTCCACTGCAAGGTCATTGTGATGTGGTTTTATAGAATATGCTAAGAGTCTGTAGAGGGTGTTTCGGGAGCACGGTGCATATGAGGTGTTGATTGAAATTTGGGGAAATTGTTTAGGAGCCTTGAAAAGGGAATAGAGGGAGATTGAAGGAGGAGACTTCAACGCTATAAAGAACCTTTCCTATGAGAATACACTACAGTACTGATAACAACAACAACAGAACAGACAATGTTTCCAGACTTCAAACAGCATCAAAATAACTGGTTGCCATAACGAGACTTCCTTGACTCTTTCGGCCCACTCCCATCTTGATACAGCCACAGATCTGTTTTCTGGTAGATAAATGCTTATTTACTTCTTATGTAAATGTATTAGCTATGTTGTATGAATGTCTTACAAAGTCCTTATGTAGGTACCCTTCAAAGTAACCAGGTTCTACCAAGTTTTCAAAAAGGAAGATTCCTTCCTCAGCTTCTATCGAAGAACAACCACCATCGGTTTTCCAGGTCATAGTCACTTTTGCTGCTGACTTTGTTCCAAAACATTCACTTATCTTTTTTGTATCTTAATTATGCGTTTATCAGTTTGTCAGATTAATAAATCTCTTATCTGTTGCAAACGCTGTGTGGCAAATCCATTGTGATGGTTGCAAGGCTGAGATAAATTCCACATTTGTTCAAGGAGTTACTCAAAGATGATTTTGCAAACCAGGAAGGTGTTTGGTAAAGAAAGTGATTAATTGAAGTCATCAAAATCTGTTTCCCTCGAGTTGTTTCCTTCCATATGTTGGAGATTTGTCTTTTCTTCTCCCAAGAGAACAGAGAGTGTAAGAGAGAGCGAGAGAGAGAGCGAGAAAGAGAAAAGAGAGAGCGCGAGAAAGAGAGAAGGAGAGAGAGCGAGAGAGTAAAGTAGCTTTAGCAGCTGTCATTGTCCTCCTCGTCCTTGTAATTGTCATCCGTTCCATTCCTCTCTTTTTTCACGGACATTTTTACTTGTTATGAAAGGCCCATGCATTGTCCTTTTTACCAAGGCTTAAGTAAAGTATCACATGTTCTCTGGACTGGTAGAACCCTCGTTCCCACCCTTGGCATTGTAGTGCACTGAACAGCACTTCTTTAATGCAACTTATTTTTGCAGAAATAAGCATCTGTAGTCTGTTTGCAGCATGTTGGCTATAGAACAAGTACAAAAAACATTGTGATCGTGCACGATTAGAGAGGGTTGTAAAGTGAAGGAATCGTATAGCAGACTCTTTTTAAAACGTCAATGACAAATAATTGTTCATAAAGCATGGCATGTTGGAAATGGTATCTAATTCAAAAGACAGTCATGTCAGAGTGGTTTGTTCTGCATGTTGTACCTTTTGTATAGGCTAATGTATTGAGACAAAGTCAAACTATAAAACAAAGCATTGCCTTGCTGGTATTGTCTGCCTGTCTCCATGCTGTCTGAAATACTTTACCATAGATAATGGAAACTGATGTTCTCAAAGGCATCTAGATGCTGAGTTGAATAGAAAGAATACACCTGTAGTTTATTGAGTCACTGGGACGGAACAGAGAGCCCAGTGTGTATAAAGTGCAATCCTCAAGATAAGAGAGAGAAAAGTAACTCAGACACACACACACACACACACACGCCACTCACACACACACACACATACACACACAGACACACACACTTACCTTAGCACTGATTAAGGACCCCATGTCATATAACCTGGGTGGTAAACAAGGGTAGTGAATGAAAGAGTAGCCACTGCTTCCGATAGGAGCGGGGGAGCGCCTAATGGAGTGACCTCTCCTCCCCCCCTTCCTCCCCCCATCCCCTCACTAGTCTTACCCGTGTTACACAACCCCAGCCAGGTAATTATCCCTTGGCCTCCTTTGATTGCACGAAACCCTCACTAGCGACAAACGTCAATGCGGTGTGTTATACGACGGCTGTGTCTTCTCCCTCTCCCTCCACGGGAGAATCGGCCGCTGCCTCTCTATCTCAGCAATTATATGTGGCATCTCTCATCTTCTCCCATCGAAGAGCAGGGGAACACGATACACACACAAACACACACACACAGCGGATCAATAAGGCCCAGGCATGGGCTTTGTTCCCCGTCTCTAACGATCGGCGTGTATCAAAGATACAACCGGAGCCCTCGCCGCATCACCAAGCAACCTTTGGCATTAGGATGTCAATTATCTCAACGCTTGTCAATAGATCTGCCCGGCGATGCTTCTTGTTGCAGGTGATCTTACAGGGTGGGAAATCAATACGTCTATGGATCCTATTCTCTTCCTCGACTGTTTCACCTTTTTAAAGCAAGGGACCATTGTTCTGGAGAAGTGTTTAGAAAAGTATCAGTGTTTTCTGTGTTGTTACGTGGCATTGTGTGTCATCCTGTCCTTAATGCATTGGGCAGTAGCCATCAACCTCACCAAGGTGAGAACAGGGTGCTCTGGTGCCATTCAAAAGGATTTCGTAAGATGAACAGATATTCAGCAACTCTTGGTAGGACAATTTGCTTTCATAAGTTGCAGGTTCACATCCACTGTAAAATAGATAGATAGTGATCGAAACAACAGAAGAAAGAGTGTGGACAAAAGTCCTCTCTCAGGATGAGAAGACCTTGAAATAGTTGGAATGATTTACCATACTGTGGCAAAGGCTTTTAACTGGCAGGGCTTTTAGGTTATCGTTTTCACGATCTGAGTGAAGGACATGCCATGGCAAAATACAGTACGTCAATCTAAGTGAAATACGAAGTACCAGCCAAAACATTTATTGGAATGGAGGGAGGGAAGATGAATTATTAGTTGGCCAGAAGTTCATAGACTAACGATGATCTCTCTCTGCACATGTTGTGAATCATTTCTGGTTTACTTTGTGTTTAAGATTTAGGAGGCACTTAGTTTTTTACCACTGTGACTTGATGTAATCTCGGTAATAGCCAAGCAGTAACTGCTGGAAAAGGCTTCTCGCAAGACACTTCTCATACCTTTAAAAAGTCATGTCAATATATGTATTCTTTATGTTGTACTGTTTTCTCTTTTCATACACTGTTTTGACTATAGTAACATGTCTTTTACAGTTTCAGGGTTACTTACCATATCAGAGCTCAGAAAAAGAGATTCCAATCTCAATGGGCATTTTGTGGTAAAGGATGAATGAAAAACTATTGCTGGATTAGAACGCCCCTATCTTGCCCTTTCCGTCCGCTATGTGTATTAACAACCATGCTCACACTATGACATCTGAACCTAGCTCGCCTACTTACACAAACAACTCCACCATCACGCCGACACATTTACTCCTCACCCTTGATGTAGAATCTACGCCTGATGGAATCCCTCAAGATTCCATTCAACCAAAGCGAGTAAACCTCATTGTTTTCTTCTGTTTAGAAAAGCGAGAATGTAATAAATTGCGATTGAGTCTGAACATTGATCTCTGTCGGTACAGAGCGAGGCAAGCCTTTATGAGCGGTTCAAGGCGGTTCATCACAGTCTTCCCAGAGGAAAGCCTGGTTAGAGTAAATTGAAGACAACAAGAGGAGAGGGGGAGGGCTACTTATTCAACAGGCTGGGCCTAGGCTCACGGCGCACTTCAAATACACACCGCTAATACTGTGAACAAAGCATAGAGCCAATGGCTTGCTTAGTGATTATTTTATTCTGTCTTTGATGATGCTTCTCGTGTTCTAATGTTAGTTCTTTATAGATTCTTCACCATCAGTATACGTATTACTAGTGTTAGTTCTTTATAGATTCTTCACCATCAGTATACATATTACTAGGGGAGTCTGGGGGGCATGCCACTGACTTACAGTACATTAGCTATTGTGAAAGACAAAATAAGTTCAACAGATGTGTGGGAAATGTGAGTTGGTCAAGGTTGGAGGTAAAAATACTGACTAGAGCCTATTTAATTATTGTTCATTGAGATATGTTAAAATTGTTTTTGAAGCAAATGTCCTGCAATTCTATGTAGTGTAAAATGAGTCATGACATTTTTTTTTGTAGGCTATTTCATTTTAACTTCATATATTTCATATAATATGGATAAGGAAAATAAAGTCTAGACTATTTTCACAAATGTTATTTCACTATCAAATATGTTTTAAATATGTAATTTACATGAACCATCAAGTATCAAATTAATTAAACATATTTTTCAGAAAGTGATTAGCTCAATTGATAATCAGCAGAGTCACAACTGTGTCTAAAAATTCCAGTCTGTCACGTGAACTAATTGAGATGGTGGTTGCCTGACCCAGCATAAAGTCATGCTGAGCTCCGTATTCTGTCTCGTGTGAAATTCTTATCTTTGATATAGCTGATCACTATTGAAATGGCGCGTTATACTTCCAAAATGCCTCTGAATGTTACAGAGACAAACCAAGGATATCCACATGTGCATCGGAGTCGCACAGCTTGTTTCTAGCCTATATAGCATTGCGGAGTAAAGCGTTGTTATAGATCGCTTAACATAATTGGGATCCAATTTTCAAATTTCTAAGCTAACACAATAAAAAAGGCGTACCGACGTATACCCCCTCAATTCGAGCCGATTCCCTTGGGACTGAAACAAGGGTCACACTCACACAATACCCTCTTTGATCCAGCTGTACAGATGTTCATTTGAACTACACCATCTATTAAGGTTTGAACTTTCCACTCATAATTAGCTTTAAAACCCACATGGGGTGTTTTGAACTTTTCTGCTCCGCCTTTGTGATTAAAAGGCAAATTATGGAAATTCTGGCCATTTTCTTTTCTCCTGTGTGTTTTCACTTCTCTAGCTAGCTGTGTCCCTGACTGAGTCTATACCGCCTGCAGCTATTGGAGGTTTTAATGAATGGCCTGTCATGGAACTGAAGAGAGAAGCCAGAACATCTAGACATGTAGTCTTTGACATGGTCGGTCGTTAAGACAAACACTATAGCAGGGGCAAATGCACACACGCATGGATGCGCCTACACACTCACACGGACGCACACACACTGTACACACACCCATCCAGTGTTGCAGAGAGTGTGAGCTGCCAACGTCGCCAGTAGCCAAGCCATAATTATCCAACACCCTTTTACACTGGGTTAATAGTCTTTCTTCACTAAGCTATTTGAACTTTACAGATGAAACAATCGAGTTAGTATAAAAGAGGATTCAAATAGAAATTGATGCAATTATAGTGCAGGAAAAACTTGGGCTTATTGCCTCTTCATTAAAACACTGGAGCAAAGAGAAAGAGGGCTACGGCAATTACTACTTCCTATAAACTCTTAGATTTCTAATCATTTATTTAACTGGAGCCTGCCTAGGCTACTTTTTCAAGAACTATAGAGGGAATAGGGGGTGATTTCAGACACATCCGTAGTTTGAGTTTCTTTCTCTGTGTAGTTATTGCTGGTGATGGGGGGTCGGGTGGGAAAAAATTTAAAGGCTTGGGCTTTGAAGCCATCTAAACTCCTGATGGACCGACCGACAGATGAGGTCAGGTAGACGCTCTATAGGTTAAACGCTCTTACTCAGCAATCTGTCTTCTTACGCCTTGATGGAGAGGGAGAGAGAAGAGAGAGAATAGGAGAGAGAGAGGAAGAGAGCGAGAGAGTGGGTCCCAAAGAGAAATCGCCCGAAAGCAGTTTAGACGGCAGAGAGAGAGAGGGAGAGAGAGAGTACCTCAAAAGACTATCCCCCTGCCTGTGAAACATCAAAGTAGCAGGGAGGAAGGAACCCAACCCACTGTCATGGCTGCTGCCCTTTATCACGAGCTGTCAGGGGCCCCGCTGCAGCGCCGCTGGGATCACAAAACTTTCCCCCCTTCCATAACTGTTTGTCACCTCCGCCGCCGTCGCCGCCGCAGCAACCATGCCATGTGTCAGTCCGTTGATTTACGACCTTGATTAATCAACCACTCAAGGACACCTGGCGTGATAGATCTCTCACTTTCCTGTTGGAAATTGTACAGGGAATTGGCCCGCCTCTTACCTCTTTAGACCCGTCCAACCACCTCCAGAGCTCCCTAGCGTTTTCTAGGTGGCGCATATCACTTACACTAACAAGCCTAGCAGCGGTGAAACATTGAAATATTCTCCCTCCCTCCTTCTTTTTAATTTCCCCTCCTGTCCTCCTGTTCCTCAGCGGACAGAGAGAGAGAGAGAGAAAGTAAGAGAGAAAGAGAGAGAGAGCGCCGAGTCGGGCCGGGAGGCGTCACATTCATACAGCGACTGTCACTTTTATTGGGGCCATTAGTTTGAAGGGGAGACACCCTGGGAGTTTAGATAGAAGTGTTGCGATGAAGGGAGAGAGGGATGGGAAAGATAGAGAGGAAAAGGGAAAAGAAAAGTGCTGAATCCAACTTCTTTAGGTGGTGAGTAGTGACTTTGGGGAGGTGTGCCCCACTCAAGGACATAAAATGACTGACTTATTGGCCAACCCGGACATTCTCTCTGTGTGCTGATAGGACAATGAGGTTCATTGGCTTTGCCAACGCTCAGATGTATGGTTATGTTTGCAGTGTGAATAATAGGCTCTGGAATTGAAAATGACTTGTTACTGTGCAGGGGTCAGACATTTTTGTAGACTAATGGGTTACACAGAGAAAACTGGTCATACAGGCCTACAGAGGGGGATGTAGAGACAGTACTACAGTACTATTGGTGTTCATCTCAAAAGTGGTAGCTAGGCTAATATCTGTTTATGCACTACTTTGATGTTTACCAGACGCTCTTATCCAGAGCAACTTACAGGAGCAATTAGGGTTAAGTGCCTTGCTCAAGTGCACAGACAGATTTTTCACCTAGTCGGCTCTGGGATTAGAACCAGCGACCTTTCGGTTATTGGCACAACGCTCTTAACCACTAAGCTACCTGCCGCCCCTAGATGCTAAAAAGAAAAGTCTGCCATAGGAAAGTATATGAAAATTCCAATGTAATTTTGTCTGTTTGAATGTCACATGAGTGAAGCTTCCTCTTTGAGTCTCATGTACAGTATATCTCTCCCAGGTTTGCTTATCATACTTCAACACAACCACAACCAACATACGGCCGCATCCCTGTGCGTGGGGACTGACTGTCTCCTCCTCTGCAGTCTGTCTCTGGGTACCAGCGACTTTTCGGTTACTGGCCCAACGTGCTAACCGCTAGGCTACCTAACTAAGCCAGCATCTGTCTACAGACTGAAATAGACCCTCTTCCTTCCCCTTTTCTCTCAACACTCAGTGTAAATCTGGACAGGGTGCGGTACGGTGCGATGCGGAGCGTTTAAAAAGCAAAGCGGTGTAGCTAATCACGGACAAACAGAGGCTGAGGCTGCAGGCGCGTGATAGAGCCCCAGCATGCAGGTATTAACGGCTACCGTTAAAGGATTTGAATGATGCTGGTAACGGGGACACGGTTGGCATGCCAAAACTCCTGCAGACAGGGAAATGAACAAATGATACAGTGGGGGAAGATAAGGATGGTTCTCCTATTCTACTATACTGCCACCATACTGGGGTCATCTCAGCCTCTGTTAGGAGGGGGTCAAACACATTACCAGTTATTTATATGAGAACAGAGATGGAGAGAGAGAGAGACCGAGAGTGAGACAGAGAAAGAGACAGAGAGGGGGGGGGGATTAATGTCTATTTGGAATGCTTTTTTCCATCACATTCCCCTGCTTCGTCTCTCATGTTCTAAATTGGATTTCTGGAAATAGATATTGGAAAGGTGACAGTTCTTATTTGTATGCATGCATGTATGTAGAAGGATCATATCGAACTGTATATCTGTTATTACAAACACAATGTGACAAAGGTTGACCGACAATATGCTTTTACAGTATGAAATGCTTATTTACTGCTTATGAATGCGTCTTGTATAGGTTATGAAGTCCTTATATAGGTTAGCCTTGCCACCATGTTATTTTCCTTGGTTTATCAGGTGGGCCTCTATACCACTGCCAAGGCCACCAAGGCCAATTCAACTATTCAATTAAGTGTTAACACTGGGGCAATCTTAAGGGACGTTAACCGTTAATGCCCTTGAATGGGACCAGGAGAATGGTGAAACAATAGCAAGATTAGATTAACACATCACTAGAGATGAAATTCTCTCTCTCTTTCTCTTATCATCGCTCTGCCCTTCTCTCTCTCGCTTTTCTTTTTTTCCCTCTTACCCCTCTCTCCCTCTTTTGTTCTTTCCATCTCTTTCTTTCTTTTTCTTTTACTTTTCTGTATCCCCTTTTCTCTCTGTCGTTCCTCTCTCTCCCTACCCTGAATTACATCCTGTTTCAAGGAAGAGAGCAACACTGATTGTTTCTCTCTCTCTCTCTGCTCTCTCTCTGCTTTCTACCTCTCTCTCCCTCCTCTGTATTTCATAATGTACCATCTGACACCTCCTTGGTCTGTGTAATCTACCTAGAGTGTCATCCCCTCCCGTCTCTGGTAATGATGACATAAGTATCTCTCCGGCACGACAAGCTGATTGGTGACCCTCCCTGCTCAGGCACATCCAGAATAATCAGCCCCATCAGTAGCCTGGAGATAGCTTGAGCTGATGAGCAGCCGGGGCCTAACATCACCACCCCCGCCTCCACTCATCTCTCCCTCGCTCTCCTTTCTCCTCTCTCTCTCTTTGTGACACAAAGGTGATCTTAACACATACTGTATACGGTGTGGGCATATGGCTACATGGTATAAGTTATAGAGATACATTTGTGGAATGCCATTATCCTCTTATAAATTCTCTCTCTCTCTCTCTCTCTCTCTCTCTCTCTCTCTCTCTCTCTCTCTCTCTCTCTCTCTCTATCTCTCTCTCTCTATCTCTCTCTCTCTCTGTGCTGTGTGACAAAGGTGATCATAAACCATGTACTAAATAATGGATAGGGATGGATATCCTTTTATAACACTCCCTTCTCTCTTTCTCTGCGGCAGAAAGGTGAATAGATGATCTTTGAACAATGTACTGTACAGGGATGCATTTCATTTCTAACCTTTTCTCTCTCTTCCTCTTTCTCTCCTTCCCAGAGCACCTGAAGGGCCGCCTGGAGGAGTACATGGCCCGGTTCCCCAAGGTGCGCATCGTTCGGACCAAGAAGAGGGAGGGTCTGATCCGTACCCGTCTGCTGGGGGCCTCGGTGGCCAAGGGAGAAGTCCTCACCTTCCTGGACTCTCACTGTGAGGCCAACGTCAACTGGCTGCCCCCCCTGCTTGGTGAGTGTGTGTGTGTCTGTCTGTGTGTGTGTGTGTGTGTGTGTGTGTGTGTGTGTGTGTGTGTGTGTGTGTGTGTGTGTGTGTGTGTGTGTGTGTGTGTGTGTGTGTGTGTGTGTGTGTGTGTGTGTGTGTGTGTGTGTGTGGACCAGCAAAACAAGGTGTAGTCCCCCCTGCTCGGTGAGTCGACTGGAGCGGAGTCACAGAGCGTAGCTGCAGGTAGAGATAACATAAAAAGCTTATACAGGGAGAGGTTTGGGCCAGGAGAGGAGTGAGCAGGGAAAGGAAAGTGGGGAGGGGTGGAGAAGCAGGGGACAAAGTGGGATGGAGAAGGGAAGGTGCATCTTTTACTCATTTTTTCTCTCTGTAAGAGAGAGTGGCTCCAGGGAGAAGTTTGGGCCAGGAGAGTGAAGGAAAGGGGGACAGGTGGAGGAAGAGAACGTGAGAGAGTGTGAAGGGAGGAAGGTTGTTTGATGCAGTTTCTTTTCTTTTATCTCTGTACGAAAACTGGCTTGTCTCACACCTCTATATCTGTCAGTTTCACAAAGGAAATATCTCTCTTTTTCTGTAGTTTGTTTGATGAAAGAGCGCCGCAGCCTTAGCTTGAATCCATGTTCAATGCACGCTCTCGGCGCCCCTCCAGGGGTGGAACCATAAGCATCGAGAAAACCACCTCCTGGGCTGTCGCCTCACATGTGGCCTGTGAACATGTGCGCTGTTAATAGCCATCTCCCAGCACCGTCAGAATAAATGGATGTGAAGTGATTACACCCATTACTGTACTCAATCACACAGGGACTGTGATTCCCATTAAAGGTATGATAGATATGTACTCCCAGGTCCCTATGATAATACTAATAATAGTAGATAATAGCCACACCACCGCCACCATTCCACAACATGGCCCCATTGTCTTCTGGCTAGCGGAGAGAGAGGCCTCGCAGTATGGGGGTCTTTAATTGGTTGGAATGGAGCCGCCTGCCTGTCAAGAGAGCAGAACAGATCGAGGCTGATGAGGGATGTGTCCCAAATGGCACTCTATTCCCTTTATAGTGCACTACTTTCCTATGGGCCCTTGTCAAAAGTAGTGCACTATAAAGGGAAAAGGGTGCCATTTGGGAGGCTGATGTAATGTGGGGCGTGAGGCGGAGGAGGCAGGCGGATGAGGGAGGCCATGCTGCGCTATGGAGCTCGCATGTATGAATAGAGTGGAGGAGATACTGCAGTGAACCCCAGGCAAGGTGACACATGCCATCATCCTGCCGGGCTCTGATATCAGATCAGTGGAATACAGGGATTTGCTGTCTGTCTTTCTTTAGTTCTCTTTCTTTCTTTCTTTCTTTCTTTCTTTCTTTCTTTCTTTCTTTCTTTCTTTCTTTCTTTCTTTCTTTCTTTCTTTCTCTTCTCTCTCAATGTCTTTATCTTTCTCTCTCCAGCTTTCTCTCACCTCTACCTCTCTCTCCTCACGCCTGCTGTGAGTGTAGATCTAAGACTCCAACACCACACCATTCTAATTAACAGGCCAGGTTTTATCACTGCTCTCTGAATCTAATGCTTCCTCTCTCCTTGGATCTCCTACAAACCCTGGATCTTACCTTGATCAAAGGACATAATGTACACCCCACATAACGAACAGAACAACTTTGAAATAACCGCTCTATGGGATAAGGAAGTGTGGGCATGTCAACTTGGGGGATTACCTCTTTTTCTTTTTCACCTGACTGCTGCATTTGAAATGCAATCCCTTCTCGTTTAATGAGCTCTGGAGAGTTCCCTTCCCGTTTGTTATTCACCTTTTTATTAATTTCTATTTAATTACAATTGGGAGCTTTTTCTCTCGTTCTCTCTCTTTCTCTCTCTTTCTCTCTAGTTCTCTCTCGTTCTCTCTCTCTCTTTCTCTCTCTCTCTCTTTCTCTCTCTTTCTCTCTAGTTCTCTCTCGTTCTCTCTCTCTCTTTCTCTCTCTCTCTCTCTTTCTCTCTCGTTCTCTCTCGTTCTCTCTCTTTCTCTCTCGTTCTCTCTCGTCTCTGTCTCTCTCTCTCTCTCTCTCTCTCTCGTTCTCTCTCTTTCTCTCTCGTTCTCTCTTTCTCTCTCGTTCTCTCTCTTTTTCTCTCGTTCGCTCTCGTTCTCTCTTTCTCTTTCTCTCTCGTTTTCTCTCTTTCTCTCTCTCTCTCTCTCTCTCGTTCTCTCTCGTTCTCTCTCGTTCTCTCTCGTTCTCTTTCTCTCTCTCTCTTTCTCTCTCGTTCTCTCTCTTTCTCTCTCTTTCTCTCTCGTTCTCTCTCGTTCTCTTTCTCTCTCATTCTCTCTTTCTCTCTTGTTCTCTCTCGTTCTTTCTCTTTCTCTCTCTCTCTCTCGCTTTCTCTCTCTTTCTCTCTTTCTCTCTCGGTCTCTCTCGTTCTCTCTTTCTCTCTCTTTCTCTCTCTTTCTCGTTTACTCTTTTGTTTCAGATGCATCCATGCAGGCCCATTAAGATGGTGTCATGGGGATTCAGATTTAGACTACTTAGCCGCAGCACTGGAATTGTGAGGGAATAAAACAAAGGATTGTGCCACAGTAAGCACATGGGATGAATATTACAGAGAATTGCACACAAACAAAAACGGATTAAAATCAATAGTTTCTGTATATTTATATTGGCAGGGCCGAGGGGGTTGTATAGCTGGGTAGCTACTGCTTGTACAGCCTTCCATATGCCAATTCAATTCATTCTTAACCATGTGGGAAACCCGCCACCATACTGTTCGCCATGCTGCATGACAATGACCTTATAGAAGTTGGCCATAAACAGATCTGGGAGCAGGCTACCATTACTGAGCCCCATGGCATAGGACCACAAACAGATCTGGGACCAGGCTACAGTATTGGTAGTAAGGTGTGTCCAGTACAATACTGTACAGTCACTCCCCATTAGTCTCAGTGCTGTGGTGTTGGGACTCTGCTCCCCTGCTTTCCCTGGTCCAGCACACACGGCCCACAGAGGAGAGAGGTGGGCGGGGTGGGCGGGGGTGTGACAGATCTGGGACGGCTTAGCGCTGCTCGGCTCAGTCACACACACACGGCAGACTGACATGTCGAGGTTGGCTCTCAGGCCTCTACGGAGCCAACCTACTTTGAAACGCTGTAATTGTTTCTAATCGTCCAGTGACTCGCAGTAGGAGGAGCAGAGCTGCCCAGAGACCTCCACATAAGGGGAAGGAGGGAGGGAGGTCCAAGGGAACAAAAGCAATTGCCCTGGTTCCACTCCCCTATGTGTATGTCAGAGAAATGGAGAGAAAAACAAGAGAGAGAAAAGAAAATGAAGAAAGAAAGAAAGAGAACAGCAGGGTATGGTGATTGATGCATGCCCACACTCTTTCTCTCTGTTGTTCCATCCCCCATAAAGACCAGATTGCCCAGAACCCCAAGACCATCGTGTGCCCTATGATTGACGTGATCGACCACAACCACTTTGGTTATGAAGCCCAGGCTGGGGGACGCCATGAGGGGAGCCTTCGACTGGGAGATGTACTACAAACGCATCCCCATCCCTCCAGAGCTCCAGGGCCCCGACACAAGTGATCCCTATGAGTGAGTACACGCAATCATACACACACACACACACACCTTTCAACCACCTTATATATGTCATAGACAGGCAGCCCAATTTAGATAATTATGGTATTTTGACCAATCAGATCAGCTCTGAGAAAGATCTGATTTGAAAAGATCTGATGTGATTGGTCAAAACACCAATTAGTGGAAAAAAAATATCAGAATTGGGCTGCCTGTGTGAACGCAGCTTAATTTATGACACACGACACCAGCCTGCTACAAGCCGCACGGCTGAATCATTTCCCCAGTCAGTTACTAGAACAGATCACAGTGGTGCAGCAAGGCAGCGAGGAGGTGAGGTGAGAAAGCTAGAAAGCTAATTTCCTCTGCTAGCCCTCTAAATTAATCCTGGGCTTAATGCCTTGGCTGCGTCGCCAGCTGGGGGTGAAATGTGTGAGAAGGTGATAGAGGATAGGGGATAGGGAGTGGCACAGCAGTCACTGATCTGTAACATCCTCTACTCTTCACTGTGACTGACTCCTCTGGCTCACTCTCTCGTTCCCCTGCTAGGGACTTTTTACTTGCTGCTATTACTGTGTGTACAATGAATGCTTAAAGGAAACCACTAACCTCTCTTTAGACCCCCAGAAATGTCTGGCAAGCTGTCCAGTTAGTCACTCTTGACGCCCCTAAAATATCTTAGTGATCTAGGTCTACACTGTGTGTCTTAAGACAATTTTTTTCCTCGGGGAGATAAGAGTTCATCCTATCCTATCCTATCCTACGTAAGGACTTGCTGTTAAAGATACACATCTGAACCAACACCTTTTTTTGATCTCTTTAATGCGTCAGGCTCCCACTGGCGGCAGCTCACAGATTTACAGAGGTACGTAGGTAGAAGGCCCCTAGAATAGATGAAAGCCCCACTGACGTAGAGGCAGAGCAGGATGATCCAGTGGGTGTTACTTCTAGGCTGTGTCCCAAATGGCACCCTTTCCCCTAAGGGCCCTGGTCAAAAGGAGTACACTAAATAGGTGATAGGGTGCCATTTTGTACGCAGACGTAGCTTTACCCAGTCAGCAGACACTTTTTTCCCAGGGAGAGGTTGGCATTTTACATGTCCTCCGTTTATACAGAGATACAATACAGTATGTTTTATTAATGAAGCAAGTCATCACTTGTCCTCCTCAAGGGCAACGGCATCATCAGGGGGTTAAACTGTGTAAATGCTGAGATGGTAAATGTAGGGGTGAGGTGGGTGGGGGGTGTGTGCACATGTGTGCTTATCCACATTCTTGGCCACCTACTCAGAAATCAATCAGCAGTCAGTTTTCTGTTTTCCTTGACTACTGGCTCCCTCCTTCCTCATATCTAGACCTTTCCCAGGACAACAAAATATCCTCCCCACACCTCTACCGCAACTTGCCCAAAATACTGACAGCTCAATGCCGTGCACCCCTGGATCTGAACCTCTACCTCATTTAAATTCTATAACACCAGCTCTCATTCCTGGTTCCCTTTATCCACATCTCCCACCTCTCTGCCTATAGCCTGAGGCTAAGCTCTCCACACTCAATGGTCCTCTTCTTATCCTAAACCCAGACAGACAGAAAGACAGACAGACAGCCCTCCTACCTTCCTATGAACCCTCTCCCTGTTCCCAGACTATCCCCCCAGGCTGCTGCAGCCTCCTACTCTTCCAGACTCTAAGGACTTGGCCCAGGGCAGCTCACAGTAGGCTGCCCAGCCTTGTATGCTCCCCTATAGGCCCCGAGGCCCAGCCTGCACCCCCCTACCAGGCATGAATCCATGGATCCTCTCTGGAGCCAGCCAGTACAACTCACACAGCCAGACTCCCAGCCAGGCCTCCCAGGCCCCATCCTGTTGCACTGATAAACCAGAACTTTAACCCACACGGCTTACTCATCTCAGCTCCCTCATCCTAAACTTTCAATGTGTGTGTGTGTGTGTGTGTGTCCTATTACCACAGGTCTCCCAGTCAAAGCGGTGCTAAATGGGGATTCATTAAGGGAATTAATGCAGAAGGATGATGCTCATGAAATGTTACATTTTCCCAAACTGCCTCCATCTGGCATGTTTGGCTATGGGAGAGGGATTCTGTTCAACCAAGATAATACTCACAATGCTGTTTGGTAATGTGAACATGGGGCGGGCGGGTACACTGAAATTATTACAGTTTATATGATATTACCACTGCACCAATATATTTAGACTCGAGTGGCTTATTTGAGAAAAATCACTGTGTGGGGTTGACTCAAATATGAAAAGTTCTGGTGGAATGAGTTTTTGCAATCATAATCGCACTTTGAAAGTCGAGCACGTACTGTATTGAAGGCATTTTCATTTGTATCAGCAGACACAATACTAAGACCATTCCATTTTCACTTATTGCTTGGTCGAACAACGCTGAACACATACTTTTAGTGCTGTACTGTTAGTGAGCCACGTACGTTTTCTGAAAAATACTCTTCCATGTTCTAAACAAAGACATCAAGGAGTTATATCTATATCACCTACTGTGTCATCACATTCATCTCACGTAGAGGACAATCTGTGTGAAAGACTTGCTCCTTTTAAATCCCCTTGCTATTGAGACTTTTTTTTAAAACCTGTTTTTGTCCATCTGTTCGAGAAAAGAGAAGTTAAAAACACGAAGAGGAGACAAGGAAGAGAAATCGAAGTCAAGGGAAAACACTTTGAGTAAAATCAATATCGA
Source organism: Coregonus clupeaformis (assembly GCF_020615455.1). Classification (NCBI taxonomy): domain Eukaryota; kingdom Metazoa; phylum Chordata; class Actinopteri; order Salmoniformes; family Salmonidae; genus Coregonus; species Coregonus clupeaformis. The sequence goes on from NC_059200.1 coordinate 36,776,905, forward strand.
GACCAGTATTTCTTCATGGGTGTTGTGATACCAAGCTGAATATCTGGACACATTCCTCATCACAACCTTGTCTCTCTGGGAGATTAAGAAGAATATCCAACAGGGAGGAACAATGTAATATAAAGAACTAGCTTAGACCAAGGCTTCTACTTCATTGGAATGATTCTACAGAACACACATACAGTGGGGAAGAAAAGTATTTAGTCAGCCACCAATTGTGCAAGTTCTCCCACTTAGAAAGATGAGAGAGGCCTGTAATTTTCATCATAGGTACACGTCAACTATGACAGACAAATTGAGAAAAAAAAATCCAGAAAATCACATTGTAGGATTTTTAATGCATTTATTTGCAAATTATGGTGGAAAATAAGTATTTGGTCACCTACAAACAAGCAAGATTTCTGGCTCTCACAGACCTGTAACTTCTTCTTTAAGAGGCTCCTCTGTCCTTCACTCGTTACCTGTATTAATGGCACCTGTTTGAACTTGTTATCAGTATAAAAGACACCTGTCCACAACCTCAAACAGTCACACTCCAAACTCCACTATGGCCAAGACCAAGGAGCTGTCAAAGGACACCAGAAACAAAATTGTAGACCTGCACCAGGCTGGGAAGACTGAATCTGCAATAGGTAAGCAGCTTGGTTTGAAGAAATCAACTGTGGGAGCAATTATTAGGAAATGGAAGACATACAAGACCACTGATAATCTCCCTTGATCTGGGGCTCCACACAAGATCTCACCCTGTGGGGTCAAAATGATCACAAGAACGGTGAGCAAAAATCCCAGAACCACACGGGGGGACCTAGTGAATGACCTGCAGAGAGCTGGGACCAAAGTAACAAAGCCTACCATCAGTAACACACTACGCCGCCAGGGACTCAAATCCTGCAGTGCCAGACGTGTCCCCCTGCTTAAGCCAGTACATGTCCAGGCCCGTCTGAAGTTTGCTAGAGTGCATTTGGATGATCCAGAAGAGGATTGGGAGAATATCATATGGTCAGATGAAACCAAAATAGAACTTTTTTGGTAAAAACTCAACTCGTCGTGTTTGGAGGACAAAGAATGCTGAGTTGCATCCAAAGAACACCATACCTACTGTGAAGCATGGGGGTGGAAACATCATGCTTTGGGGCTGTTTCTCTGCAAAGGGACCAGGACGACTGATCCGTGTAAAGGAAAGAATGAATGGGGCCATGTATCGTGAGATTTTGAGTGAAAACCTCCTTCCATCAGCAAGGGCATTGAAGATGAAACGTGGCTGGGTCTTTCAGCATGACAATGATCCCAAACACACCGCCCGGGCAACGAAGGAGTGGCTTCGTAAGAAGCATTTCAAGGTCCTGGAGTGGCCAAGCCAGTCTCCAGATCTCAGCCCCATAGAAAATCTTTGGAGGGAGTTGAAAGTCCGTGTTGCCCAGCGACAGCCCCAAAACATCACTGCTCTAGAGGAGATCTGCATGGAGGAATGGGCCAAAATACCAGCAACAGTGTGTGAAAACCTTGTGAAGACTTACAGAAAACGTTTGACCTGTGTCATTGCCAACAAAGTGTATATAACAAAGTATTGAGAAACTTTTGTTATTGACCAAATGGTAAAATACTTGATGTAAAATACTTAATACATTAGTTAGTCCATCTGTTTGTGAACAGCCCTTTCTCTGTGTGAAACTACAAGGACCACCATCTTTCACGTCAAGTCAGGACATTCTGTGGATTTATACTGTCAGAGGAGTGAAGGGAGGAAGAAGGAAAGAAAACAACTTGGTCCGGCTCGGACGATTTCCCTCTTTACCTCTGTTTGAAAAAAACTAAAAAGGCAAAAGAGTGGGAGAGTGGGAGAGTTAGACAAAATGGGGCAACTCTGATTGTTCACACTCTCCTTTCCGTTCCAGAAGAGAGAGAGGAAGAGAGAGAGGAAGAGAGAGGGGAAGAGACAAACGTGATGGACTGGTAATGAGGCTCTACTGCTAGGTGTGGAGGAGTGGAGGTGCCATGATACAGGATTCCACAGGCTTTCAATAAATCCCTCCTGCCTTTCTAGCAATGGCGCCACATACGGCTGCAGGCCTGCCTGCCTGCCTGTCCCCGTCTGCCTTCCTGACTTCCTCCCTCACTCACTCCCTCCCTGCCTTCCTGACTCCCTCCCTCACTCCCTCCCCTGCCTGCCTTCCTGACTCCCTCCCTCACTCCCTCCCTGCCATCCTGACTCCCTCCCTCACTCCCTCCCTGCCTTCCTGACTCCCTCCCTCACTCCCTCCCTGCCTTTCTGATTCCTTCCCTCACTCCCTCCCTGCCTTCCTACACACCTGCCTGCATGCCTTCCCTCCCTCCAACCATTTCTACCCGCCTGCCTGCCTGCCACGTTCAGCACCTACACATTGGCATGTGTGAAGTGTGCTCCTCTAAAATGCCTTATATAGATCTTAGCGCTTGTTATCAGATGAAAGCAGTTCCTCAATCTGGATCACAGCTCATTGTGAAATGACTGATCCATTGAGAAGGCACATTTAGCTTCTTTTTTTATGCTCTGTCTGTCTGTCTGTGTGTGTGTGTGTGTGTGTGTGTGTGTGTGTGTGTGTCGATCTGTCCTAGCACAGCAGAACTAAATTAAACTTGATAATTTAACTTTGTCACAACGCATTTCGACGGGCATTACTCGCTCTTGCTAAATGACATTACATCCCCCTCACACACACACACCCCGACACATACACACACACTTCCCTACTCTACATTCAGATCATGACATGAACTACACTCTGACCCCTCTCTCTGTCTATATCTGATGTCATATCGCCACCTAATGGCCTAACAGAGCAACAACACTATTATCACGATCTGCTTTACATACTGTACATACTGGATCGACTCAATTTACCCTTCGCTAAGCCCCTCCCCAGAATTCTGGCCAACCAATCGCAGTGCTCTAATGGATAGCTTCTGTGGTTGAGTCCGACACCTCATGTTTGAAACACATGAAAGCCAGTGAGGGCAGTGGGAAAAACAGAGTTTTATAAAAATAAAAAAAAAGTGAAATGGCTTAATAATTGAGCAGGAGTACTTGCTACTGGGATTCCTGAAATGCAGAGCATGTTGGAATATTTTTCTCATGCAAAATTATACTTTTGTTACATTGTTTACTAGCTCAGGTGGTTCTCAGTCTCAGTCTTATTGACCACCAAACATTGCTAACGCTAGCTAGCTAGCCACTTAATATAACGTGTTTTCTCTAAATGTATGTTAGCCATGTTAACTCTCATCAGCTGTCCACATCAGGATACGATTTCAGAGCACTAGTTTGCTCCAAAGTTGTTGTAGCTTTGACTGCATGCTCACAGTGAATTCAGAGACAATCAGTGGCTAGCTACACAACAAACATGATTTGACCAGGTTCACATGAAGCAATTGACAGTCCACCACAACATACCCTAGAGTTTCCTGATTAGCAAGGGGTAGGTAGTCTGTGTTTAATTTCATTGTGTATTAAAAACACAGTTTGAGATCATTGTGAGGGGGATTTCGCCAGTGGTTAGAAGGGGGAATTGGACTTCTCAGGAAAATGTCCCTATTACACCATTATTTAACATTACTGCATGTCAGCCGCATGACAAATTGGCGAACTGACTGGAAACCGGGTGGTATACGCTCCAAATTGCGTTGTAGTTTGAGGAGAACACTTACATTTTGTCAAGGCGGAGATGAGTGGCCGAGACGCTCGCGGACAAGGCGGAGATGAGCGGCGTGGACAACAGTGGATTCATCAATTCAGGCTACAAGTGAAAGCCTAATGATGATTGCAGAATGTCATTACAAAACACGTAGCTGTTCTGTAGCAGATGCCTCTTTCCATTCACCAAATTGCAGGTGCACTGTTGGGGTTTGGATGCTGGAATTATTTTCTGAGTGGACGAATGTGCATGGGTAGCCTACAGGAGCGCCTTGGTTAAGTGATTGTTTGACAATCAGATGAAAACATCATGACTGGTTGTGTTTCTGCCACATTAGAAGGCATAGGAGGCGTGTCCATAAAGCTAATGGAAGCCTTAAAGTAAATTGAATTAAATTGCCAAAATTATATAGCCTAATTAGCTTACTCCTGTCTATACAGAAAGAAATATAATCATTCAAAATAGGCTACTAGAACAGAAAGCATGATTTGGCCACAGAGGATCATTAGCTTCTTTAAAAAAAGCTGTGGATCGTTTTAAATCACATAGCCTGCAGTCGGAAGGGCTTGCAATTTGGGCAGCGCGCGCTGCAAATACCAAATGGATGATTGTTGAGTTGCGACTGTCAGTAAAAAGTAGAGAGACCCAGCCAGGCATATCTCAATATTTAAAAATACAATCACGGAAAAACTGTTTGGAAAGTAAATGGCTATTGCTGTAAAGAGACTCCAATCTGTCTTTTAGTTATCACAATTCTTAACTTAATTAAGCGAACAGTAGCCTTTCTTATTGGCACCAGTGGAGAACATCGACCATATCCCCATTGAGTGTGCATATTCACTGTCTGTCATTGGGTCAGTGACACTTTTGTTTGTTTTTGGACAATAATTTCCTCCTCCAGGTTAGATGGACGTCATATTGTATTTGTGTCTCCCCTTTTCGTAGGCCAATTATATGGATCAGACAACATCGTTTTTATTGATCTGTTTGTCAGTGTCAGCAGAGTAGGCTACCCTGTATTTTTTGTAGCATTAAAAAAAAATGTGTGCGCGCACTTGGTTGTCCTGTACCGGTAAGACATTAAATCTACTTTCACCCCTGGGGGTGGGGCTTAGCGAAGGTCAATTAGTACAATTACCATAATCTCTCATCCATATATTAAAGACACTGCTGCCGTCCGTACATTCAATTGTATCATTATAGCTGACTCCATATAATGGGGTCACATTGTTCTATATAATATGCAGTCTATGGAGGCGGAGGACATTGAATAATGGATATGTACAGTTCGTCCATTGTAATCATAATCTAATCGCCATACAGAGACACAGTGACTGTGTGCCCTTGCCGTCTCCTACTACTGCACCTTGAACACAGACACACACAGACACACGCACAATCTGCACATGACGGCCTCAAGGATTATGTAAAGAGAAATAAATAAATGACAACTGGGGATCCAGAGGGGGGGTCACCTATGCAGAGACAGCAGGGAGCTGTATCGCTGGATAGCACACACATACATTGGGCCTATATTCTCAGCTGACTCCCCCTTGCCCGCTGGCAGTCTCTGACCTTGGCTGCATGGACTTGCATTGCAAATGACTCCCCCCTACACACACACACACACACACACACACACACACACACACAACTCCCCCTCTATACACATCACTAATCCTCCCCCTTCCGTTCCCATGAATTTAACTGCTTAAAGGGATGCACGCAGAGACATACAAATATTCACGAGTTCATCTGACTCTGGGGAAGTAGATAAAGGGCTTCATTGCCAAAGTCCTGAAGTATCCCTTTAATATAGCCATCCACAATTGGCCATAAGGAGGTTGAGGCATCCATTATTCAATTTTCCCCAGTGGAGAGCTTTGACTGTGCTGGCCAGTGGAAAGCTTTGACTGTGCTGGCCAGTGGAGAACTTTGATTGGGCTGGCAAGTGGAGAGCTTTGACTGTGCTGGCCAGTGGAGAGCTTTGACTGTGCTGGCCAGTGGAGAGCTTTGACTGTGATGGCCAGTGGAGGGGCTTTTGTGAAATCTCTGTTGATGCTTTTTCTATTTTCTTCTAGGCTCAGAAGAAATTGTGGGATTTTTATTGATGGAAATGATATGGGAGGTAGAATAATGACAGTGGTTTGGCTGAGGTTTCCCCTAAACAGTGTGTGGGTGTGTTTTGTATGCATATGTTCGTGCACGTGTGTGTACACATGCATGCGTTTGTTCGTGTGTGTGTGTGTGTTTATAAGCAATATTCCTCTAATATTTTTCGGCACTAAGCAAATTTCAGGTCTGCTGTGTGCAAACTTGAACGTTGTGAAAATTCTGTGCAACTTCCAGCCCGCGTTTACTGTAAACACTGATGCTGTACCCGCTTTAAGTTACAGTTTTAACAGTGGCCATGTAGGCTACTGTGGCTATTTGATCATAACGTGGGACTACCAGAGTGGCCTACCATCACAAACAATGGAGAAAATGCATCCCATAACATTTTAACATGGAAATAGCTGTTCTATCATTCAGCCTACAGTAGCAGCCAATGTGTGGTGTTCAATGTAGGCCTACATTCCATGAGACATTTGAAAGAAAACATGCAGGGCTTGACATTAACCTGTTTATCCACTTGTCCTTCAGACAAGGAGGTGACTGAAAATGTTGTTGTGTTGTTTGATGCGAGAAACCACTTTACAAATAAAATGCATTATTATTCCCATACCATTATTACATAGAATCAGACAAATTATGCTACCCTCGGCCTATTGGCTACTTAGCTTATTCAAGCCTGTCTCAAAATACAACACTGCCCCTTTAAGACAAAAATAGCTCTTTACCTGACTTTTCAAAGATGCCTATAAATGTAGACGTTTTGTGTTCTTGTAGGAAGCAATCACTCCGCTATTGCTGACTACAAATGATCTATAACTGGGCTAATAACTCACTAACTAGCAAAGGATATGAACTAAATGTGCACACGTGGCTACATGCAGCTCTCGCTTGATCTCAAAACAAGCCCATCTACTCACGACCGCTCATGCTGTAAACACAGTCCAGTTCAAAGTAAATGGCACAGATCCATATATGGCAATGGTCTATTTGCATATAGGCCTACTGCAGCTCTGATTGTTTATGCCGGACCGGTCTGTGTACAGTAGGGGCTGAGCAGTGCGTGACAATGCAATAGAATCCTACTTGATGCGTTCTGCCTACAACAAAACCTCTTGCATAGTTCGTTTTGTTTCGGTATGTTGCATTGAAAGTGGTTAATATTGCGTTGATTCGATCAGAATTGCCACAGTAAAGGGAAACGTTGATAGTGTTAACAGGGAAAACTCTAGAGCAGTGGTCACCATCCTTTTCTGAGTCAAGATCACTTTCTGAGTCAAAATGCAAGCCGAGAGCTACCACTCAGATTTTTTTTTTTACAAAACTTAAGCCTATGCAACATTAACCAATTAAAAACAGTACTGTAGCAATGAGGATTGTGCAGTAAGCTATAGGCCCAATACATTATCACCGCATATTGGCTTTGCTTGAATTGCCCTGCCAATGCATTGTTGTTCAGGCCATTTTTTAAAATTAGGCTGTCGTCTTGTGAAACAGTGGATGTAAAGAATCTAGCTAGCTAAAGCATTTACTGCAAATTGAATGTACAATTTTTTAAGCTTGTGTGATGAGTGTGATTAGAAGGAGTCAGGCGCAGGAGGGTAAATCACCGAATACAGAGTTTATTCCGTCGTACACAGTTGCGCTGGAGAGCGACAACAAAATACAGGCACAGGGAAATAATCTACCCCGGCAATACAAGGTACGAGTAGCTCCAACAAAATACAGGCACAGGGGAATAATCTACCCCGGCAATACAAGGTACGAGTAGCTCCACCGAGCTACACTCAAGTCACCCACAAGGACAAGGGGGCAGAGGGAACACTTATACACGGACTAATGAGGGGGATATGAACCAGGTGTGTGTAATTGACAAGACAAGACAAATGGAATGATGATATATGGAGTGGCAGTGGCTAGTAAGCCGGTGACGACGAACGCCGAAGCCTGCCCGAACAAGGAGGGGAGGCAGCCTCAGCGGAAGTCGTGACAGCTTGCCTTGCTGATATTTTCCATGCAATGCAGCTGAAGTAACGTAGCTAGCTAACTATTTTCTTGCTTATTGTGTAGTGGAGGATAAAAATACCTGTATGCCTATGGATGTGTAGCTAGCTATGTAGCCGATCTGTGTATGATCTGTAAAATGTTTGGTATAAATATTAGTTCAGAGCCTAGCTATGAACCTCAGCTATCATAGCCTGTTGTATCGACTTCAAAACAGTCTGAATGGCATTAATGAAACCTATGGATTGAGTAGAATATAATATAACTTTAGTGTGCAAGTCCTATATACATGTAGTTATTACCAAGCATGAGATCCCCACATTGTAGCCTGTACATTACATTTACATTTACATTTTAGTCATTTAGCAGACGCTCTTATCCAGAGCGACTTACAGTTAGTGAGTGCATACATTATTTTGTAATTATTTTTTCATACTGGCCCCCCGTGGGAATCGAACCCACAACCCTGGTTTTGCAAACGCCATGCTCTACCAACTGAACTACATCCCTGCCGGCCATTCCCTCCCCTACCCTGGACGGCGCTGGGCAAATAAATGTGCGGTTCAGGTATGAATGTCTGTGAGACATTATTTTTCAGTCATATCCAACACCAGGAGTATCAAACTCCAATCTTTGAATGATGCTGTGTCTGCATGTATGTATTACAATGATACACTTCAACAGTGTTTACCAGTCCTGTTAAAGGCTGATTTGTCATTCATATATACAGAAACAGAATTTAAAAAACAGTACGCTACACTTCCTATGCATCATGTAAATACCCTAAAACCGGTTCATCTCAATATCTAACTCCCTTCATCTGCGTTGATCTAAGGACACAGGATAGGGTATATAAATAGACTTCATTTCAACCAGTAGACAATGTGAAACGCTTTATTGAAAGAAGTTCATAAATACATAAAACATGCGTTATAAATATTATAATTGTAATATGATATTATAAATACAAGTCAATTTGTACTTCAATGCACATCTGGTGTAAAAGACAGAAAGGGAAAGAGGTAAGAACAGAGGAGCAGGGAAGGCAGCATATGATTAATGAATTACAGTGCTACCCTAATATTCTCTCAGTTCATCACAATTACATAATAGTGTCTCTAGCGGTTTCTCCTAACAGCCTTGGGCCCCCAGTTGGCCCAAAGGTTACCGTTAGAGCGGGTGAGATGGCGATGACGGGACTCGGGGTTGACATCTGTCACGGTTTCGGCCGAGGCTGCCTCTCTCCCTTGTTCGGGCAGGTTTCGGCGTTCGTCAGTCTCGAATTCTAGCTGCCACCGCTCTATGTTTCATGTTCGTTTGCTTTTGTCTGTTTGTTTCCACACCTGTTTCTGTTTTGGCGTAATTAGTGTCCTATAAGTTTCTCGTTGTGTTTGTCTAGTGTTGTGTGTAATTATTTTCCGTCAGTTGTGTGTATTGCTCGGTTGAGCTTCTCTCCACTACGCTGGAGTATTTTCGCACCTGTTTGTGCGCAGTTACTATTTGTCGCACCTGTTTGTGCGCTGTTACTTTTCGCCCGTTCGTGCGTATTTTTGCCTTCGGGCAAAGTTGTCCTTTGCCTTAGTTTGGGCAGTAATACAAGCCTTTGGAATATCGTTCTGAGTCCTGCGTTTGATTCCACTATTGCACCTACAGCACGCCCTGACATAATTACACACCACCAATGGAATCAGCAGGGGCCGAAGCAGCCCAGACGAGACTGGAGGCCCAGGTTCGGGACCAACGAGATCAGATCCAGCAGATGGGGACCGCCCTGCAGGAGGTGATTTCCACCATCCGAGGCTGGGGGTACGCCTCCACCGCCTCCCTCCCTGCCAGCACCATCGGCCAGCCCGCCCATTCCAGCGCCGGAACCTCGAGGAGTCCGACTATCTCTCCCGAGGGCCTACGACGGAACCGCGGCTGGGTGTCAGGGATTCCTACTCCAGGTGGAGCTATACCTGGCCACAGTGCACCCGGCACCTTCGGGGCATGAGAGCGTGTCCGCCCTGATCTCCTGCCTGGCCGGAAAAGCGTTGGAGTGGGCCAACGCGGAGTGGAGGAAGATCGACGCCACGACGATTACCTACGACGAAGTTCTCCCGCCGCTTCAGGGCGGTATTTGACCATCCCCGGAGGGGAAAGCGGCGGGGAGCGTCTGGTCTTCCCTCCGGCAGGGGAGGAGGAGTGCCCAGGAATTCGCTCTCGAATTCCGTGACTCTAGCGGCAGATGCAGGGTGGAATGATCGGGCCCTCATCGATCTATACAGATGTAGCCATGAGAGGACGTCCGTCGGGAGCTAGCTTGTAGGGACACCAGCCTCTCTTTCGACCAGCTGGTGACGACATGTCCATCAGGCTGGATAACCTGCTGGCTACCCGCGGACGTCCTGCGGAGGGTCCGTCCATTTCACCCTCCAGCGCCTCCGAGCCGTGTCCTATGGAGCTCGGGGGCGCTGGCGCTAGAGAGAGGAGGAGTCGGCAGGCTAGGGGGTCCATCCACTGCACCAACTGTGGTCGGGGAGGACACACCGCGGCTAGGTGCTGGGGATGGCCTCCTGGGGGAGATGACGACAGGTCCCGCACTGGGGATTCCCTCCAGGTGAGTAGGCGCCCCACTCACCCAGAGCTCACTGTTGCCCATTTTTGTATACCTGTCAGTTTTCCACAGGTAGCACCTCATTCCCAGCATAAGGCGCTGGTAGATTCAGGCGCGGCTGGGAATTTTATTGATAAAAAGTTTTGTTTAGCGTTAGGGATTCCCCTTATTCCTGTTGATGTTCCTTTCCCCGTTCATGCCCTAGATAGTCGTCCGTTGGGTACGGGCTTGATCAGGGGAAGTCACGGCGCCACTTAGGATGTGTGCGCAGGGGGGATCATCAGGAGATGATTCAGCTGTTCCTGGATTGACTCTCCTGCGTATCCGGTGGTGCTGGGCATGCCCTGGTTGAGTACCCATAACCCAGCTATTTCGTGGCAGGAGAGGGCTCTGATGGAGTGGTCTGCTCAGTGTGTGGGTAGATGTTTGGGCGTTTCCGTAGGGGGCTACCTCGGTGGAGAGTCCAAACCAGGTGCCCGCATTGCACGTTCCACCTGAGTATGGGGATTTGGCTATTGCGTTTAGTAAGGCGAAGGCGACGCGGTTGCCACCCCATAGGCAGGGGGATTGTGCGATAGACCTCCAGGCAGGAGCTGCGCTCCCACGGAGCCATGTGTATCCTCTGTCTCAGGAGGAGAAGAAAGCTATGGAGATTTACATAGACGAATCTCTGAGACAAGGATACATACGGCCTTCCACTTCCCCTGCGTCCTCGAGTTTCTTTTTTGTGAAGAAAAAGGATGGTGGTTTGCGCCCGTGCATCGATTACCGTGGTCTCAATCAGATTACGGTGAAGTATAGTTATCCACTCCGCTGGATTGCGACCATGACTGAGTCGTTGCATGGGGCGCTTTCTTCACGAAATTAGATATCAGGAGCGCGTACAACTTGGTGCGCATCAGGGAGGGTGATGAATGGAAAACAGCCTTTAGTACCACCTCGGGCCATTACGAGTATCTGGTCATGCCATACGGGTTGATGAACGCTCCGTCAGTTTTCCAATCATTCGTGGATGAGATCTTCAGGGACATGCAGGGGCAGGGAGTGGTGGTGTACATTGATGACATTCTCGTGTACTCGCCTACCCGTGTCGAGCATGTGGCCCTGGTGCGTAGAGTGTTGCGGAGGCTGGTGGAGCACGACCTGTATGTGAAGGCAGAGAAGTGTCTGTTTTTCCAGGAGTCGGTCTCCTTTTTTGGGTTATCAGTTGTGCGTCAAGGGGTGAAGATGGAGGTAGACCGGGTGTCGGCCGTGCGTAATTGGCAAACACCAACTACTGTGAAGGAGGTGCAGCAGTTTTTGGGGTTTGCAAATTACTACAGGAGGTTTATCCGGGGTTTTGGACAGGTGGCAGCTCCCATCACGTCTCTGTTGAAGGGGGTCCAGGTGCGTCTGCAGTGGTCGGCCGAGGCGGACAGGGCGTTTGGGAGGCTGAAGGACCTGTTTACCCGGCCCCGGTGCTGGCGCATCCGGATCCTCTTTGCCGTTCCAGGTAGAGGTGGACGCGTCGGAGGCCGGTTTAGGAGCCGTGCTGTCACAACGGTCTGGCGCGCCACCCAAACTCCGCCCCTGTGCTTTTTATTCCAAGAAGCTCAGTCCGGCGGAGCGGAACTATGACGTAGGGGACAGGGAGCTGTTAGCCGTGGTACAGGCTCTAAAGGTGTGGAGGCACTGGCTTGAGGGGGCTCAACACCCTTTCCTCATTTTGACGGACCACCGTAACCTGGAGTACATCCGGGCGGCGAGGAGGCTGAACCCTCGCCAGGCAAGATGGAGTATGTTCTTGACCAGGTTTACTTTTAAGATCACGTACATCCCTGGGTCACAGAATGGCAAGGCAGATGCGCTGTCTCGGCGGTATGACACGGAGGAGAGGTCCGTGGAGCCCACTCCCATACTGCCTGAGTCGTGTCTGGTGGCACCGGTAGTGTGGGAGGTCGATTCTGAACTCGAGCGGGCAGTTACGCACCGACCCTAGTCCACCACAGTGCCCGGAGGGTCGGAAGTACGTTCCGCTCGAGGTTCGGGATCGATTGATCTATTGGGCTCACACGTCACCCTCCTCTGGACATCCGGGTATCGGCCGGACAGTGCACTGTCTTACTGCCAAGTACTGGTGGCCCACGTTGGCAAGGGATGTGAGGGTTTATGTTTCCTCCTGCTCGGTGTGCGCCCAGTGTAAGGCGCCTAGACATCTACCTAGGGGTAAGTTGCTACCCCTGCCCGTTCCACAACGACCATGGTCCCACCTCTCAGTGGACTTTATAACAGACCTTCCCCTCTCCCAAGGGAATACTACCATCCTGGTCGTTGTGGACCGGTTCTCTAAGGCCTGTCGTTTGCTCCCCATGCCGGGTCTTCCTACTGCCCTACAAACTGCCGAGGCACTGTTTACCCATGTGTTCCGGCACTCACGGGGTACCCGAGGACATTGTGGCTGATCGGGGTCCCCAATTCACCTCCAGAGTCTGGAGAGCGTTTATGGAGCGGTTGGGGGTCTCGGTAAGCCTCACCTCGGGTTACCACCCGGAGAGTAATGGGCAGGTGGAACAGCGTAAACCAGGATGTGGGTAGGTTTCTCAGAACATACTGCCGGGACCGGCCGGAGGAGTGGTCAAGGTACGTTCCCTGGGCCGAGATGGCCCAGAATTCCCTACGCCATTCCTCCACAAACCTAACTCCATTTCAATGTGTGTTAGGTTACCAGCCGATTCTGGCACCCTGGCAGCAGAGCCAGATCGAGGCTCCTGCGGTGGATGAGTGGGCGCGGCGCTCGGAGGAGACTTGGAACGCTGCACACGTCCACCTGCAGCGGGCCCTCCGACGTCAGAAGGCGAGCGCTGATCTCCACCGCAGTGAGGCACCGGTGTACGCACCTGGTGATCGAGTCTGGCTCTCTACCAGAAACCTGCCCCTCCGCCTGCCCTGTCAGAAACTGGGTCGGCGGTTTGTAGGGCCATTTAAAGTCCTGAGAAGGTTGAACGAGGTATGTTATAGATTACAGCTACCTGTGGAGTATAAGTGTATTAACCCCTCGTTCCATGTGTCCCTTCTCAGGCCGGTGGTAGCGGGCCCACTCCAAGAAGATGAGATCTTGGAGACTCCTCCGCCCCCGTTGGACATCGAGGGGGCACCGGCGTACTCCGTGAGATCCATCTTGGATTCGAGACGTCGGATGGGGGGTCTCCAGTATCTAGTGGAGTGGGAGGGGTACGGTCCGGAGGAGCGGTGCTGGGTGCCGAGGAGAGACGTTTTGGACCCGTCGCTCCTGACGGAATTCCATCGGGGGGCATCCGACGCGCCCTGCTCCGCGTCCTCCTGGTCGTCCCCCGAGGCCGGAATCGGGCGCACGTCTGGAGCCGCGCGTCAAGGGGGGTACTGTCACGGTTTCGGCCGAGGCTGCCTCTCTCCCTTGTTCGGGCAGGTTTCGGCGTTCGTCGTCTCCGAATTCTAGCTGCCACCGCTCTATGTTTCATGTTCGTTTGCTTTTGTCTGTTTGTTTCCACACCTGTTTCTGTTTTGGCGTAATTAGTGTCCTATAAGTTTCTCGTTGTGTTTGTCTAGTGTTGTGTGTAATTATTTTCCGTCAGTTGTGTGTATTGCTCGGTTGAGCTTCTCTCCACTACGCTGGAGTATTTTCGCACCTGTTTGTGCGCAGTTACTATTTGTCGCACCTGTTTGTGCGCTGTTACTCGCCTTCGTGCGTATTTTTGCCTTCGGGCAAAGTTGTCCTTTTGCCTTAGTTTGGGCAGTAATACAAGCCTTTGGAATATCGTTCTGAGTCCTGCGTTTGATTCCATTATTGCACCTACAGCACGCCCTGACAGCATCCTCTCTCACATCAAAACATACCTGCAGACGAGAGACAGATGGAGAGAGAGAGAGCATGATTAAGCCTTGTGTTTTATTTATTATAACACTGTCAGTCATCAGAATCATGAGGTGAAATGCAAAACTGACCTTGGATCATTAACTCTGGGACATCTACATCTCTATCTGTATTTCAATAAATAATAATTCACTTTAATTATACTTCCTGTTGACCCGAGCAAGTGACCTCTCACCTCTGATCATGCTGTGCACTCTATGTGTCAGCCAGTAAAGATGCGTGTGTGGTTCACCGACATAGCTGGAATATATAGTTTTTCCGAGCCACGGCCTGTTCACCCCGCTATCATCCAGAAGGCGAGGTCAGTACAGGTGCATCAAAGCTGGGACCGAGAGACTGAAAAACAGCTTCTATCTCAAGGCCATCAGACTGTTAAAAAGCCATAACTAGCCGGCTACCACCCGGTTACTCAACCCTGCACCTTAGAGGCTGCTGCCCTATATACATAGACATGGAATCACTGGCCACTTTAATAATGGAACACTAGTCACTTTAATAATGTTTACATACTGCTTTACTCATCTCATATGTATATACTGTATTCTATTCTACTGTATTTTAGTCAATGTCACTCCGACATTGCTCCATTCTTTTACTTTTAGATTTGTGTGTATTGTTGTGAATTGTTAGATACTACTGCACTTTTGGAGCTAGGAACACAAGCATTTCGCTACACCCGCAATAACATCTACTAAAAAATGTGTATGTGACCAATAACATTTGATTTGATTTGATAACCTAGAGGATTTAGGGAGAAGGGAGGAGAGGGTTGATGTGAAGGAGAGAGACTGTTATTGAGAAAATCAGGTAGTTAAAGAGACAGTGTTCAACAGGACTCTGTGTGTGTGATCTCACCTGGTGTCCACACTAAGTGGCTGCAGAGTACTTTATACTGAAAACATGCACAGACACATGAGGACAAACAATATAGTGTAGTTATATAAGTATAAATAATGAAGTGTCTTACTATTCTCCATGGTTGGTCCTCTTGCCTATTCTTTGAAGGTGGAAGGAGCCACAGTTATACACCTGAGCCTGCATACTGCACAACACAATCCATCAATCAGATTGATACACAAGTGTGTAGGTGTGGGTTATAGGGTGTCTAATTGTTCTAAGTGTTTTCAATTTGGGTGACTCTTAAATGAGCCTGTTTTGTTTTTGTACAGACATCACCCTTACCTGAACAGCACCCTCACCTGAGAAGTAGAAATCAAAAGGAGAGACATTTTAAAACTGCAGTTGACATAGCTAAGTAAATGGAAGAATACTATTATTGCAATGTGGATGCCTCTTAAAAGAGCATTTGGTTGTGTATAGTGTAGTCTATGGTGATGCCAGGGAACAGCACCCTCTTCGAAGAAGTAGGAGGTAAAGATCTCCCGCACACGGATTGCCTCCCGTGCTGCGTTGTTGGCCCCATCCTTGAAACATTCTGCAGAGCAGCAGACCTCTCCTCTGGCACATGGTGGCGAGCTGCAGATCCCCTCCTGGTCCTCGTGTCCATCCTCATTAAGTTATGCAGGACACAGGTAGCGTTCACACACCTGAATTCCCCCAGGAGGTAGTCCCAGATGGCCCTGGTCACCCAACCTTGCAGTGTCCTACACGGTAACAGTAAGCAATCATTTTGAAGGAATCTCCAGTTACAAGGTATCTGTAGGAATATGGAAGATAATGTCATTATTAGACTTTTACATCCCCAGGTCATTGTGGATTACTAAAGTATAATATCCCTTATAACAAATCATGATAACATTGGATAGATAGATGAATGTGCAATAGCAGGATTGTATCAAGGATAGCATCACAAATGAATACATAAATACCGCTTGAAGCTTGATGATGAGTTGATCATTTCAATCAGCTGTGCAATGCTAAGGCAAAAACAAAAATGTGCACCCCTTTGAGTCCCCAGGACCAGGACTGAGAACCACTGCTCTTCATTGGGACCTCTTCATCTGCAGACAGGCTTTCACAGCTCTCTGTATCTGAGGACAGAAAACCTCACAAGAAACAGACTTCATTATACTCAAATCAAACAGATTGTTATGTTAATATTATCTCCGTCCTCACTTCTAGGGACTGGAACTACACAAAAGTACCTGCCTTGTCCAGAATAGCCTGCTCTCTCACTTTGACAGTTGTGGCTGCTATCCTTTTACCCTCCTCCATGGCTGTTTTTTTACAGTGATAAATACATCAAGATAGCTAGCTAATATGATGTTAGGTAGCTGGTGATATTTAATTCACTTAGCTAGCTATCTATACAGTATGTATAGCTAGTTAGCTACGCTAGCTACGTTAGCCTGCACTGTAGCTAGTTAGCTAATAATACATTGGTTTTTTTCTCCACATTTTCGAAATGTATTTACTTACTTGAATAGGTTCTCCCAGGCATGTGTATGATTGTAAACAGGGCAGCAAAGTTTGTTTATCACCAGAGCGTTTTAGAGCATATTACTATTTAATTGTGAATAAATTCATGAAATGGAGAATAGATTAAACTATTTACCCATTTAATAGCCAGACCTTCATACAAACTTGCTATGCTAAATTATTGACGTACAATCGAACGTGCTGCTATATGCTGCCATATGCTGCCAGCACGCCCACAAACGAGCCACTCTGGGCGGCCTAAGCGGCCCGCGGCAATTAACCACGTGCTAGTGTACTCTAGCCGTAAGGCTTTATCGTTGGGTTTTTTACAGAAATGTTTGCCGATTGACTAGGAATGCCTTGGAGATCGACCAGTCGATTGCGATCGACCGGTTGGTGACCACTGCTGTAGAAGGTTGAGTGAAGTTCTCTCGCGCTTCTCTCTGTGGGCTGATATTTCTGCATGGCAGCTGCGCGGCAGTCTCTGGGCTACAGCACGCACGCGCGCAGTTTAGAGGGAACATTGTTTATAAGCTGCATAAATGTAGTATTTGTGTGGAGGTCCTTCCATAATTGGATCTAAGAGCTCATCCCTTGTGTAAATTAAAAATGATTGGCATCTCCAGGCAGGCAGGTAGGTGGCAGTAATTGGGGAGCGTGGCTCAGAAACAGATAGGTGTCAACATATTGAGGTGTTGCTGAGCTCGTCAGAGATGTGCAAAGTGTTTGCCGACAGACAGAGGCCCTCCGAATCGATGCCTGGGTTTTTTAAAGCTAAGCCACTGAAAGCTACAGTTATGGCTGTCTGCGCTACAGAAGAGAAGGGGAATGATTAATTGTATTTGGACAAGCCTAAGTAAAGAGAGGTTGGAGCTGAGCTCCCCTATCGTTTGGACTGAGGGAGACTGGGAGCCCTTCCAAACTGTCTCCTCACACACACACACACACACACACACACACACACACACACACACACACAATCCTCTGTTGTTTTACTGTGCTGTTAAGATGCACCTGGGGATTACAACCATACATGAGAGGTGTCAAAGTCCTGCTAACTATTTGTGTGTGTACAGTGTGTGTGTGTGTACTGTGTGTGAACTGTGTGTGGGTGTGTTTATTCTTCTACATCTGTCTGTGTGATGTCACCCAATCATAAACAACCGATTCTCCCTGGACAAGAGTGTTCACACATTACACTGCTTAACCCAGGACAGACATTATGTTATATTTGAAGAAGAAAAACCTCAAACTTATTTCCCGAGAGAGAGAGAGAGAGAGGCCAAAGGTTTCAACAACATGGCTTTATTCGCCTGTTGTACTAATTCCAACAGCATTTAACTAATCACATCAGATAATTAGTATTTTGAGTGGAATTACTTCTTAATTCGCTTTTAGTCAGTCAGTGTTCAGACTAGCAAACTGCCTGATCTTGCGAGCTTACATGCATGTTCGCTACACAGATATCAGCGGTAATCAGTCTGGTAATTATGAGGCTATGTTCAGACGCCCAGAGCTTGTCTGTCTGTCAGGGTTGAGATCTAGTCTAATTCCACAAGGAATTGGCCATACATAGGAAACCACACACATATAAAGACACACATACACACGAGAGAGAGAGAGAGAGAGAGAGAGAGAGAGAGAGATTTCTCAATTCAATGGCACTCATGGCTCTATTTCGTTTGCCTTGTCACACAAACAAATGTGTTACATATTCAGATGAATAGAGCAGCTAAGGCCATGTTTGTAAGCTATTCCCCAAAGGTCTATAATGTACACATCAATGTAGAACACCAGTGATCTGCTGTGTAGTGTGCAGTACTGACTCAACTGGCTGGAGGGTAGAGTAGTGTTGTGTCAGAGTGGTGTGTCAGTATGATAACACTAGGAACGGTATGTATTACCCTAAGGTTAATGAGCTGTGTGAGCCGAGGCTTGTAGTGTGTGTGAGTGTGAGTGTGCATTTGTGTGTGTGTGCCTGTGTGTGTGTTTGTACTGTATGTGTACATAGGCCTATGTATTTGTGTGCTTGTGTGTGTCTTACTGTTTGATTACAGTGATTAGGTGTGGGTATCAGGTCATTCACAGGGCTGGGCCTCCCAGTCTCCTATGTTCTCACAGGCCGGAGGCCAGAGAGGCTCAGTCAGCCACAGGAAGTAGCTTGACCCGGTCACACACGCCCCACTGACTCAGAACCTCAACCTGCGGCGGTGTGACCTCTGCTTTACTCACCTGGCTGGCCAACCACAGACACACACACACACACAGGAACACACACATACAGCCTCCTCTGTCTCAGCTCAGCCTCATTGATCTACACGTTCCTCTGAGATCCCTGTCTAATTAAGGGATCGATAACAGCCACCACACTGCAGTCTTACAATATCATATCCAATTTGGCTGCTCCTTTCAACTCAGACACAATCCTTCCTGGAGGAACCCACACTGAAGTAATCACATCTCCTTAGAGCTAGCCCTCTGTCCCTGGCAGGTTTGATTGACTAAAATCATCTTGACTGACAGGCCTTGTTTCTTGACTACGTGGTCTGCATCCCAAATGGCACCCTATTCCCTATAGTGACCTACTTTTGACCACGGACTACTTTTTGATTGGGATTGTGTTACGGCCGGGAGAAGGAACGTGCATGCTACATATTCAGCTCAGCCCCCCTCAGTTTTATCTGTTTGTACACTGACTTTGCGTATAATTAATTAATCCTACAATATTGAATTTGGCTATCAGGGTAACCTTGAATAAATTGTATGACGTCTGAATGTTGCCCTCCTTCAATCAGATCATCCCTTCATAGCAGGTTGGTTCCTTCCTTCTTGTTAGGTAAACCTCCTGGAGGCTTAGATGAAGGATATTAATTCTCTCTCTCTCTCTCTCTCTCTCTCTCTCTCTCTCTCTCTCTCTCTCTCTCTCTCTCTCTCTCTCTCTCTCTCTCTCTCTCTCTCTCTCTCTCTCTCTCTCTCTCTGAGCCTTTCAGCAGCAATCCAGCCTGATCAAACAGTGTAAAGCCTCCACTAACCACAAAGAAATCCACAGCTAAAGAACCAGCTCTCATTACCTTCTATATCACCACACAAACCATCCCACTCAATTTGGATTCAGCACCCAAATGTCTATTTTCCTTGTCGATTATTTAATTTCAACCACCACAACCAGAAAGTGTAGTGTCCACGACACCTTTAACTTCACAAATAATATTCTAGTGTTGTGGGTTTTTTAAGCTAAGAATATTATGTGAGTTAGTACTGCATGTTGTCTATTCCCTCATTCCAACCACCTTAACCAGAAGTTGAAGTGTCGACTGACAAATAAACTACTTTAACTTCCCAAATAAGCTATATTCTCTAGTGTTTTTCAGTTGTTGTTGGCAAGGCTGCTAAGAAGATAAAATCTGTAATGATTTCAGCTTGCTCCTCCATTATCTCCTTTAATTGAGTGGACTGATATATTTCAGCGCTATATTCAGTTGGAGGGAAGCAGGCTGGAGGGTATTACCCGCAGAGCAAATAGATTTTGGCCCTGAGCTCCCTCCGTCTGGCTCTGCCTTCACCACCACACACAAGTTAATTCCTCACTTGTTGTCTTCTGTCTTGTTTTTTTGCACGGGCAGATGATGGTTGTCATAGAGACATACAAAAAAAATTGGAACAAGGAACATTTGGTTCAATTGACTCATCAGTGTGTCAGACCAAACTGTTTTTCGGATTGAAAAGACTGTCCATCTGTGGAGGCCTAACCTTAAGACACCAAATCCCTCCCACAACTCCTTTGCTATTTTGGATTTTACTGCTCAAAACTTTCTTGGCTTTAAGCTCTTTCTTGTTGACTAAGATGCCCAAATAATGCGATGCTTTCTCTGTGAATCAGGAGGTGTGAAGAGATTTAATGAGTCAAGCTTGCTGTTGTGTTGTGGCTTTGCATCATGGTGCTGTTTATTCTGAGCATTTTGGTTACAAAACACCCCTAGTTCAACGGCTCCCCAGCTCAAACTCTAGACCTATCCTCCACACTGCCGTTCTGCATCCATCCAAGCCTCGCATCAAGACACCGCCGTTCTTTCTCCCTCTCGCAGTAATTCAAAGTGCCGTGGTGTTTTCCTTTTTGGCCTCCTCCTCCTTACATTACAGTATTTCATCCCCCCACGCTTTATTAGAAGATTGGCGCGTCGTCTCGTCGCTACTGAGGAACGACTCAAACGCAGGAAAAGAGCCTTCCCATTACCCGGAGGATTACTCTGATTCTCCACCGTGCGTCGAGGTAGAACTACAAGGAAAAACATTCAAACATGCCAGAGTCAGGGTCCAACAAAATCCACTCCCAGAGCTTAAGCCCTGCTGAAAGGGAGTGTGAAATAACAATGAGTACAGGTTTGGGGCAGTACAATGAGGAAGGAGGGAACATAGGCATAAGCAGGGAGAAAGGATTAGAATACTATTAGTAGCAGCAGTTTGTTGTTGATAGGAAGGAAGTTGCTTCTCCTTGGAGTAGATGCTGCTTACTGTGCACCAATCCCTCGTCTGCTTTGATCTTTCTGTAGATTCTGCAGTGGGAAATGTGAAATGTCAGGCAAATAGCCATGTCAGGTGTCAATCATGGGGATTTTTGACTGCTTGAGCTCTTTGTGAAGTTTATCGATTGCGCGAGTGTCAGTGTCGGCATAACATGAGATACTGGTATTTCTTTGTCGTGATTAGATGAACGCTTTGACCGAGATAAGCCTGAACGGAACATCCTTTATTATTGCAAGCCAGTGGATTTATGGGTAAAGACTCAATATGGCTTTGAGACTGCCTGCGTGTCTGAATGCATGTTTTTACTATATATGTATGATGGCGTTTTAGAAGGTGTGTATTTACATATCCAGGGGCAACAGAGAGATGCGGGTCATGTGAGGGGCCACATTTCTGTCTGTATGCTTCCACTAAGACTGCAATATAATTGTTGCTGGATTATGATGCTCAAATGCCACCTTTCAATATATGTACCATACATATTTCATATTTTTCCCAGCTCAAGGGATTAGGTATGTTACTTTATATTTTTGTTAAAAAATTACTCACACACATTTATCTGTCTGATACCACAAAGACTGCTAGTGTAGATGACTTTCTCTGGATTTAGGATGCTTGGAATTACACCAAATGTCACCGTTCAATGTATGCATTGAATACATATTTTATATATTCCCAGGTCAAGGGAATATGGATGTTATGCTCTATTTTAGCATAATAAAATCTGAACATGGTAACTAACACTTTTATTCTTTCTTTGTCTCTCACTGTTTCTCTTGTACAGTTTCTCTATCTGTCCATCTCTCTTGAGACCTACAGCTGTAGCTGCTACCAGTAGATGTTCACTTTATAACACAAAAAGAACCATAGACCACATAGTTTTGTGCTGATCAGAAGATTTAGAAAATAACTTTACCAACAAGCTAAAGACATGGATTCTCTCTCTGTCTCTCCTACAGGTCTCCAGTGATGGCCGGAGGTCTCTTTGCCGTCCAACCGCCAGTGGTTCTGGGAGCTGGGTGGCTACGACACTGGCTTGGAGATATGGGGCGGAGAGCAGTACGAGATATCGTTCAAGGTGAGCAAAAAATGTTTCGATAATAGCGTTTCCCAATCATTTCTCTTACCAATGTTCTCAAGACTGGAACAAGTCTTATCATTCAAGCATTTCAAGAGGTTCATACAGCACTGTAGAGAAACTGAAATATGTTGTGAGACCAAGGTTGCTAGTCTTACTCATGAGGGCTAAGTTCGTCTTTCAGTCTACACCAGGGGTAGGCAACTAGATTCAGCCGCGGGCCGATTTCAGTCGGAGCGGCTGGTCGTGTGGCCTAATCAAATCAAATCAAGCTTTATTTAAACAGCACATTTCAGACAGGAAAAAATAATTAAAACAATTAAAATAACTGAAATATTTACTACACAAAGAGGATAAAAAACTAAAGAATAACAATAAAAATGTAATGACTAAAAAGCACCCTAAGGACAAGCAAAGCTAAAAAGGTGTGTTTAAAAATCTTAAATATGTCCACAGTTTTGGCCCTTCTCAGGTTCTCTGGCAGGCTATTCCAGAGGCTGGGGGGCATAATAACTAAAGACTGCCTCTCCATGCCTCTTGGTCCTAGGCTTTGGGATAGTTAAAAGGCCAGTGCCAGAGGACCTGAGGGACCTACTGGGTACATAACTTAAAAGCATGTCTGACATGTATTGGGGTGCACAATCGTGGATTGATTTAAAAACCAATAGACGAATATTAAAATGAATGTTAAAACTCACATGCAGCCAGTGCAGAGACCTTAAAACCGGTGTAATGTGTGCTCTCTGTCTGGTGTTGGTCAGTACCTGTGCTGCAGCATTCTGTATGTTTTGCAGTTGACCAATGGCTTTCTTGGGTAGACCAGACAGGAGAGCATTACAGTAGTCAAGCCTGCTTGTAATAAAAGCATGGATGAGTCTCTCTGTATCAGCCTGAGAGAGAAATGGCCGCACCTTGGCAATGTTCCTCGGGTGTTAAAAAGCTATTTTGGTCACATTCCTAATGTGTCATTCGAAATTGAGTTCAGAATCTAAAATAACACCTAGGTTTTTTACCTGGTGTTTTATCTTTATTGCCCGTGAATTAAAATGTGCGTCCAGTTTCTCTCTCTGTGCTTTGGCTCCAACAATAAGAACCTCGGTCTTGTCTTGATTTAGCTGGAGGAAGTTGTGAGCCATCCAAGTATTTCAATCACTAATACAGTCTAATAATTTATCTATGAAGCTCAAATCTTCTGGTGACACAGAAATGTAAAGTTGTGTATCGTCTGCGTAGCAGTTAAAATCAATGCTGGGCTTTCTGATAACCCTGCCAAGGGGTAACATATACTGTATAAAATGAACAGTACCGACCCAATATCGAACCTCGTGGAACGCCACATGTGATATGTATTTTCTCTGAGTTTTGTTCACCAAGGGTGACAAAAACTCTTGACCGGTTAAATAGGTCCTAAACCAATTTAGAACTGGAGCGGAGAGGCCAACCCACATCTCCAGTCTTTTCAGAAGGACATCATGGTCAACCGTGTCGAATGCAGCACTTAAATCCAAGAGTACAAGGACAGAGAGCTGTTTGGCATCTGTGTTGGCTCTAAGATCATTTACCACTTTAACTAAGGCTGTCTCTGTGCTGTGGTGGGCACGAAAACCAGATTGGAATTTTTAAAAAATACAGTTGGCACTTAAAAAATGTATTTTGCCTTTTGAAAACCAATTTCTCCAACATTTTGCTTAAGAATGGAAGGTTGGAGATTGGCCAAAAATTGCTAAGAGCTGAAGAATCTAGATTACTTTTCTTCAGAAGGGGTTTCACCATAGCAGTTTTTAGTGCAGTGGGGAAAGTGCCTGTAAACAGGGAGTGATTAACAAATGCTTGCACTTCTTCAGATATGCAATTAAAACTGTTTTGAAGAAGGTGGTGGGGATAGGATCGAGAAGGCAGGTAGAAGGCTTAAGTTGTGATATCACTTTCCAGAGCATGTCTGTGTCAACCAGGGGACAAAAATCCATAGTGCCTTTGTGTGGTAGGCTAGGGTACATATCATCAAGCTTCTCATCAGGTCTTGCTTGACTGATACCCAGCCTAATGTTTGCTATCTTATCTATGAAATATGCCGCAAACTCATCACATTTAGATGTAGAGGAAAGTTCACATACTGTAGGTTTGCGGGGGTAGGATTTATCACGCCGTCAATGGTGTCGAGCAGAGCACACTCAAATTATTCTGATTATTAGTGATCAAGTTCGAAAAATGAGCCCGTCTGGTATTTCTAATTGCGTTGTTATATATTCCAAGTTGCTCTCTCAGAATATCATAATGGACCTGCAACTTTGACTTTCTCCACTTCTGCAATTTCTCTTTAATTGATTAGTTTCCTCACTCATCCAAGGGGCTCTCCAAGGGGCTCTCCACTGCAAATTGACCACAACTAAAAGCCCCAACATAGATTTATTTGAAAATAACAATCATTTCATAACTTGATTAGATGTAGACACAATCACATACAGTGCATTCGGAAAGTATTCAGACTCCTTGACTTTTTCCACATTTTGTTACATTAGAGCCTTATTCTAAAATTGATTTTTTTTAAATAATAATGAATCAGTCTACACACAATACCCCATGATGACAAAGCGAAAACGTTTTTTTTGAAATTCTTGCAAATGTATTACAAATACAAGACTGAAATATGACATTGACATAAGTATTCAGACCCTTTGCTATGAGACTCGAAATTGAGCTCAGGTGCATCCTGTTTCCATTGATCATCCTTGAGATGTTTCTACAACTGGATTGAAGTCCACATGTGGTAAATTCAATTGATTGGACATGATTTGTCCCACAGTTGACAGTGCATGTCAGAGCAAAAACCAAGCCATGAGGTCGAAGGAATTGTCCGTAGAGCTCCGAGACGGAATTGTGTCAAGGCACAGGTCTGGGGAAGGGTACCAAAAAATGTCTGCAGCATTGAAGGTCCCCAAGAACACAGTGGCCTCCATCATTCTTAAATGGAAGACATTTGGAACCACCAAGACTCTTCCTAGAGCTGGCCGCCCAGCCAAACTGAGCAATCGGGGGAGAAGGGCCTTGGTCAGGGAGGTGAGCAAGAACCCGATGGTGACTCTGACAGAGCTCCAGAGTTCCTCTGTGGAGATGGGAGAACCTTCCAGAAGGACAACCATCTCTGCAGCACCCACCAATTGTGCCTTTATGGTAGAGTGGCCAGATGGAAGCCACTTCTCAGTAAAAGGCACATGACAGCCCGCTTGGAGTTTGCCAAAAGGCACCTAAAGGACTCAGACCATGAGAAACAAGATTCTCTGGTCTGATGAAACCAAGATTGAACTCTTTGGCCTGAATGCCAAGCTTCACATCTTGAGGAAACCTGGAATTTCTACGGTGAAGCATGGTGGTGGCAGCATCATGCAGTGGGGATCTTTTTCAGTGGCAGGGACTGGGAGACTAGTCAGGATCGAGGGAAAGATGAACGGAGCAAAGTACAGAGAGATCCTTGATGAAAACCTGCTCCAGAGTGCTCAGGACCTCAGACTGGGGCGAAGGTTCACCTTCCAACAAGACAAAGACCCTAAACACACAGCCAAGATAACGCAGGAGTGGCTTCGTGACAAGTATCCGAATGTCCTTGAGTGGCCCAGCCAGAACCCAGACTTAAACCTGATCTAAAATCTCTGGAGAGACCTGAAAATAGCTGTGCAGCGACGCTCCCCATCCAACCTGACAGAGCTTGAGAGGATCTGCAGAGAAGAATGGAAGAAACTCCCCAAATACAGGTGTGCCAAACTTGTAGCGTCATACCCAAGAAGACTCGAGGCTGTAATCGCTGCCAAAGGTGCTTCAACAAAGTACTGAGTAAAGGGTCTGCATACTAATGTAAATGTCATATTTTTGTTTTTTATTTTCAATACATTTGCAAAAAAATTCTAAAAACCTGTTTTTGCTTTGTCATTATGTGTAGATTGACGAGAAAAACAACAATTTAATCCATTTTAGAATAAGGCTGTAACGTAACAAAATGTGGAAAAAGTAAAGGGGTCTGAATACTTTCCAAATACATTTTATCTATTTTGTTTATTCATGGGAATACTTGGTGAACAGATTTCCTAAATGAAACTAATTTCTAGCTCAATTTCTATTTTTTTTTAAACCAAAAACGAAAACCCCTCCTCCAAAATATATAATAATACTTTTTTTTTTTTTATCACTCGCAGGCTGGTTTTGGCGCAGGCCGCCTGTTGTCTGTTGCCGACCCCTGGTCTATACTATCCACTTCTATCTATGCTGAGGTGCTTCCATTTAGCCCTTATCGGCACTGTGTGTAACACCACATATAAATGCCACTAATCTCTGATTCAATATGACAGGATATGATACAATATAAATAATATTTACTAATAGGTTATATGATACAATCATGGTCACATAGCAATGTGGCTCTTCCACGTTTTTCATCCAGTGACTGTCCCACCTTACCTTTAATGAATTTGATTGGACTAATTTAAAATACATATAAAGTTGCGTCATTCATCTGAGCACAACAATCCCTTAAAAGAGACAGATGATTTAAAACACAATGAAGTCTACCAACCTTGCAATGATATTAGAGTCTAGACAGTCATGGACCCATAACAATGTGGTTCTTTCGGTTCATTCTTTCCATCCTGTCCCACCGTACCCTGCCTCAGTCTCCAGACAGGTCAATCAGCTCCCAGACAACTTTATTAAACTGGAACGACTTTCACCCAGGAGAATTGCTCTCGCTCTGTTCTCCAGTGTTTTATTTCCCCACCTGCTCCAGTACAATACATTCCTCAGAACCCAGCATCCCAAAATAATGTTTGTGTGTTTGTGTGTGTAGTGTGTGTGTGTGTGTGTGTGTGTGTGTGTGTGTGTGTGTGTGTGTGTGTGTGTGTGTGTGTGTGTGTGTGTCCGTGTGTCCGCAACCGTGTGCGCACATGTGTGTGTGTGTGTGTGTGTGTTAGAGTGTTACAAGGAGTAGTTCAGGCTTTAGCCTCCTTCCCGAACTCATTAATTGGCTTGTTTGCGGCTCAGAGGTGATTCCATTTTGATATCCGGAGGAGAACACAGTATATGGATGTGAGGGAGCATTGTGTTTATTGTTCCTGATATACCTGCCATCATACCGGGTCTCAATATACTCTCTCTCTCGCTTTTTCTCTCTCTCTCTCTCTCTCTCTCTCTCTCTCTCTCTCTCTCTCTCTCTCTCTCTCTCTCTCTCTCTCTCATCTCTATCGCTCTCGTTCTGTCAGTGAGTGCACTTTGTAATTGGAATGCAGCCCTTTCTTCCTTGACTGGAAACCATGGCAACGATAAAAATAGTTCCCAAGCAAGATTGCAATAAGTCTTCTTACAGAGGTGGGAGTGGGGTTCAGACATTTGTGTTAATCTCTGTGTTATTTGAGTCATTGGTGTTATTTTGCATTGAGAATTCAGAAGTGTACAATAAGCACACAAATCAAGCAGAAGTGTAATTATTACACGGTTGCGCCCCCATCTGTCTAAATGTTCAAAGCTCTGGTTCAGAGTGGTCTGGTCCAGTTACTTAGGGGAGAGGGGGGTAAGGAGAGCCATTTTATACATTCAGCATCATTCTGTCTGTGAAATATAGTATTATTTCTAACAAAGACATCTACATATATTTCAGGATGTTGTATATCCCTGGAAATAATCAGAATTAATGTAAACATTACAGTTTTGAAAATATAGCAATGCCGCCTACAAATTTCTGTACATTTTTAAAACCATCTTTATTTCCCAAACACAGTTCAACATAATCACAATTGCTTTTTGGTCTTTTAATAATTTAAAGCATATTTTAACACAGGCTTAACACCTAACAAACACTTTGTATTTTTTAAACACTTTTAACATCAGCCAGGCCCTGTTGTTGCCTCATATCCCACCAATAATTCCTTGTATTACGCTTGGGAAGAAAATACTTCAATTTGCTCAACTTGCCATTGGCTCAACCATTGGCTCAACTTACCCCAAGGCAAATATTTTGACTATATTAGCCCACACAGCTACAAGGATGCACTTTCAGGCTAGGTTTAGGACCTCATATTGAAGCTTATAGAGACCCCAACTAATGTATAGAACACTTCAAATGATCTACTTTGGTTTAGATACACGCATCATGAAACCTCTAACACAATAAATTCATTTGACTTTTTGGACCTAACCTGCTTACCACTTTTTCCATGTGGTTTCTTCCTTCACAGACTCCATGAAATGATGACCTCTCCCTAAATATTTGGTCAAATGATTAATTTTGTGTATGGCTTCTTAGAAACAAGGGTGGCTCAACTTACCCCTTTGGCTCCACTTACCCCACTTTCCCCTACTGCCACTGAATATGGATGTCTGACAGTTAGCCTTATATGGTAGATGTTAGACTGACAATCTATTGACACTGGTTGTGTCTCACATTGAAGAGTTATCATCAAAGCATCTCAAGGTATTTTACCTCTTCCTATGAGTTGTACGCTAAAACTAGTTACTCATGAACACATGGGAATAATTCATAAAACCCTCATATTTCTGCTGATATGAGAGGTTAATGAACATCTACACTTGTCCTCTGATGAGACCATTTTCTGAAGACTGGAGGAATCTCTCCACATGTCAATGAAGCATGTAAAGCCAGCTTGACCATTAACCTGAGGCTCCACAGGAAAGCACCCTGCCTCGTTTGATATGGCAGAGCAGGGAGAGAGGTGGAGCGCTCACACACACAGCGGGAGAGAGGAGGAGAAGCGGAGGAGAGGTGAAATGTCCCAGGATCCTTTCCAAACAGTCAGCATGACCACTCTAATTCTAAGAGGGAGAGAGGGAGGGAAAGAGGGGAGAGGAATGAGAAAGAATGGAGGGACATTAAGAGATAAAGAGAAGTATAGGGAGGAAGAGAGATCAAGGGAGACAGTAAGGGACAGAGTAAGGGAGACAGTAAGGGAGAGAGCAAGGGAGGCAGTAAGGGAGGCAGTAAGGGAGAGAGCAAGAGAGGCTATAAGGGAGGCAGTAAGAGAGAGAGCAAGGGAGGCAGTAAGGGAGAGAGCAAGGGAGGCAGTAAGGGAGACAGCAAGGGAGGCAGTAAGGGAGACACCAAGGGAGAGCGCAAAGGAGGCAGTAAGGGAGAGAGCAAGGGAGAAGGTAAGGGAGGAAGTAAGGGAGAGAGCAAGGGAGGCAGTAAGGGAGATAGCAAGGGAGAGAGCAAGGGAGGCAGTAAGGGAGACAGCAAGGGAGAGAGCAAGGGAGGCAGTAAGGGAGAGAGCAAGGGAGGCAGTAAGGAGAGAGCAAGGGAGAGAGCAAGGGAGACGGTAAGGAGAGAGCAAGGGAGACGGTAAGGGAGGCAGTAAGGGAGAGAGCAAGGGAGACGGTAAGGAGGCAGTAAGGGAGAGAGCAAGGGGAGACGGTAAGGGGAGGCAGCAAAGGAGTCAGTAAGGGAGAGGTCAGAAGACTGAAGGGGTTCAGAGTACCACTACTGACACATGCCCTCTTCCTTCCTCCTTCTCTCTCCCCTGTTCTTTCTATCTGTTCCTTTGATGCAGGAAAAGAGGGGTATCTAGTGGAGTGCTCTGGAAATAGGATTCCTTTCAGTCCCTCCGCTCAAAGAGGCTTATAATGTGGCCCTGCCAAGCAGACAAAGTGGGAATCCACTTCAAGTGTGGACAGAGTGACAATAGGTTGTCTGTATTAGGGTCTTGCAACAAGCAGAACACGAACCCAGCTACACAGCCATTTCAACAACAATACCCTCACTCTGAAAATAACTCAGTCCACAAGAACTCAGGGCTTTGAAATCGAAAATACCTGTGATTCCTTTCTGGGAAAAGAGGAAAAACAAAGAGTGGGTTCTCTTTTTCTTTGCGGCCTTGCTGACTTTCTTTACTTCAATGCTCACAACTAGGGTTGCAAAATGTCGGGAACTTTCAATACATTCTCTGGTTTTCCAGAATACCTGGTTGGATGATTCAGGATTTCCTGTTTATTCCCTCCTGATTCTGGGATTTCGGGAAAACCAGAGAATTTATTGAAAGTTCCAAAATTTTGCAACCCTACTTTGCAACCCAAGTCTCCCGAGTGGCGCAGTGGTCTAAGGCACTGCATCGCAGTGCTAGCTGTGCCACTAGAGATCCTGGTTCGAATCCAGGCTCTGTTGTAGCCGGCTGCGACCGGAGACCCATGGGGCGGTGCACAATTGGCCCAGTGTTGTCTAGGGTAGGGGAGGGAATGGCCGGCAGGGGGATGTAGAGCATGGCGTTTGCAACGCCAGGGTTGTGGGTTTGATTCTCATGGGGGGTATAAAA
Source organism: Coregonus clupeaformis (assembly GCF_020615455.1). Taxonomy (NCBI): domain Eukaryota; kingdom Metazoa; phylum Chordata; class Actinopteri; order Salmoniformes; family Salmonidae; genus Coregonus; species Coregonus clupeaformis. The sequence continues at coordinate 36,807,461 of NC_059200.1, forward strand.
ATAAAAGTAATGTATGCAACTGTAAGTCGCTCTGGATAAGATGTAAATGTACTTACAACACACAGTTGGTTGAGTTAGAAAGGTTTTGCGGCCTTGCTTAGAACACATAGTTAGCAGGTTGATAGAAAGGTTTTGAAGTAATGTACTGAGGTATTTTTTGTGTTCCATCTCCCTTCAGGTATGGATGTGTGGGGGCAGTATGTACGACGTACCATGCTCCCGAGTAGGACATATCTACAGGAAATACGTCCCCTACAAAGTGCCGTCCGGAACAAGCCTAGCTAGAGTAAGTCAGAGTGACCAGTCAATACACTGCTTCCATCAACTGGTTATGGCTAACATGCATACATTTTGACTGGTTGTCTATTCATTAATTGGCACATGGCTGATAGTCAAACTGAGGATGTAGGTCCAGCCATCTATCTGATTTAAGATGAGGTCTGACTAACTCGCCGCACTGTGAACTGTGCTGTGATAAGCTAAACACACAGACATTCCATCTCCTTACCCCATCTCTCCCTCCCTGTCTCTCTCCCTTATCTCAGAACCTGAAGAGGGTGGCCGAGACATGGATGGATGAGTACACGGAGTTCATCTACCAGCGGCGTCCGGAGTACCGCCACCTGTCCACCGGGGACCTGACGGCCCAGAAGGAGCTGAGGAGACACCTCAAGTGTAAGGACTTCAAGTGGTACATGAATGCTGTAGCCTGGGACCTGGCCAAGTACTACCCCACTGTGGAGCCGCTGCCTGCCGCCTGGGGAGAGGTAGGAAGTTAGGAATACATGCAGAACGACCACACACACACATACAAGAGCCCGCACACACACACATACACAAACAGAAAGGCATACAAAGGCATATAAAAGCATATGTGATGACCTTAGAATCCAAAATGAAACGTCAGGTCATGTTTTCGAGGTCCCTTACTGAGGCATTGATACAAATAACAGGACTTCTCACAATACTTAGGCGCTACATAAACCCACTGTCGTACATGCCACCAATAACAGCTAAGGCTGAGCAGTATCCACAGGCTGATTTGGTTTCTTGTGTATTTTTAGCTGGTATTGTAATGAATGAATCTATTTCCAGACACCAATACATCAGCTAAGAGACGGTCCCTAAATGCCTCCACAGGTGTGTCACAAAAGGCTATTATTCTACCATACTGTGTCCAAAATGGCACCCTATTCCCTTTATAGTGCACTGCTTTTGGCCAGAGGGTTCTGGTCCAAAATAGTGCGCTATATAGGGAATAGGGTGCCATTTGGAACTCATACTATGTTCATTGATTTATGAATGTCTGGTGCTCGCTGAAACGTAATGCGTTTCTCATATCGAACAGGCAGCCAGCAGCCTGGTAATGAAATGTTTTAGAGTAGACAATGTCACAAAACGGACACAGCTGGACATGCATCACTCCCCCCACAAACCATAAGTAGCAGCTCTGCGTTGTAGTTTGTCTCTACTACTATACATTGTCCATAAACATGACATGCAGTTTTCTGCGTCGTATCCTGAGATATATATATAAGGCCTCTCTGTGTTACCTGTGAAGGGATGGGGCTGGAGATGGCCTTGGTATTTTATTACTATCACACTCTTATCTGTTCTCTGACAACACACACACACACACACACACACACACACACACACACACTATCTCACTCTATCTATCTGCGCTCTGTGAGGATGAGATCTAGCCTCAGGCAATCATGCCCGTAAATGCAGGAGCTGGAATCAGGTAGCCTGGAATCCACACTCGTATGCTCAGTTTACCATTTAAACAGTGGGGATTCCAGGCTAAGAATCAGGTATTCATGGAGATTGTTTCCCAACCAGTGTTTTTCCATAGGGAGGTTGGGGGCAGGAGTGTTTTTAATCATCACTGATAGATGGTTAAATGGACCTGGAATATATAATTCACTAATTAATTCATCCTATATGCCGGAAGGAAACCACATCCTCCTCTCAAGCCCCTGAAACATTTCAGAACGCTCACGGCGAACACTTTGCACGTTAATATGACAAATGTAATTAATTTTGCGTTCGACATAATTGGATTCCTTGCTCTGCCTTCTTTTAGAAAATCTCATTTTCTGTGTTTTTCTGACGTCCTGGCTCCTAGGTCAGGGTACTAATTATAATAGGTAGAATGGAAGACCGTCTCCACGGTGACCCACCTTTCCTGCTCTCTGCTGTTCACGTCTACAAGGCCATTAGCACAAATTGTACAAGACACACACACACACACACACACACACACACACACACACACACACACACACACACGCACACACACACACACACACACACGACACAAGTCCCAGCTTATTACCGTCCCTGCTGATTAACCACTCCTTCCGTATAAGCCAGAGGTGAACATGGATAGTAAATAAGAAATGAAGCGGTGTATATCTTGATGAGAAAATGTTTGCACGGTAGGTCAATATCTCCTCTTTCCTCCCCCGTGTGAGGATGATAGTCATTTTACCGTCAGGCTGACAGCTTCATGTGCCGTCTCTTCTCTGGCTCTCACCCTGCCTGTCACCCCGCCTGTCACCCCGCTGTCACCCCGCCTGATCTATGGAACTATAAAGATCTCTCATTGGGTATTCAAGCCCAGATTGCAAAACAGAAAGACAAGGGAGGAGAGGGTGAGAGAAGAGAGAGGGGGGAGACCGACAGAAAGAGAGAGAGGAGAGAGAGAGAGAGAGAGAGAGAGAGAGAGAGAGAGAGAGAGAGAGAGAGAGAGAGAGAGAGAGAGAGAGAGAGAGAGAGAGAGAGAGAGAGAGAGAGAGAGAGAGAGAGAAGGGGATAAGATCAGAGGGACAAAGAGAGAGTGAGATTGTGAGACAGACAGAGAGAAGGCGAGAGAGCTCAGATTAAACTTCCTCTACATCTATGGAAGATGACAATCAGGGGGTCAGCCTTCTCGACACCTCAGCCTCGGAGCTGTGCAGACTGGGTAAATAGGGGGCTGTCGCTATGCCCCCCTCCCCAACATCCAATCTCCCTCCCTCCCCCACAACTCCACATCACGGCTCCTTCAATAGGTCTAAATCACTTTAAGTGATGCAATCATCAGGCCTTTTGATTCGTCTCTAACTGTGTCTCCACATCAGCACTGGCATGTTGATGGGCATGGCATCAGGCATAAGCACTTTGCTCCTGGGCCCATTTCAGACAGATGAGGCTTGGGAAAAGTGGAGAGTGAAGGCCCATTATACAGTACAATTCTGGCTCCATTATTGGTCTTTCAGAGCGATCAGCAGTTTACTCCTAATGACCGTGTGGTTAAATGCACTTTGTCGATGCGGGCGGCAGGCTGAGGGAGTTTGATTATTTGAAGTTTCTGAATTGCAATGCAGGTGGGTATTATTTTGCATTTCCGACTCCACTTCTGCCAAAGCCTTTTACTTTATTACACGGTAATGCAGCTCCACGGGTGCCTGATGGGCACAAAAGTGCAAAGTTTGTTTGCAGCATTTAAAGGACTAAACTCTTAATATTGTTTGCCATGTAAATTACTGTAGAACTTCGCAAAAAATATTGGTATTATTGGTATATATTATCCTTTTGGAATAGAGTCCGATTGAATTAGGTCTATGTCAGGAAAACGGTGTTTTCCCTGTATTTTCCCGTTGGCTGCATCCTAGAGATTATAAGTCATCTTATCTCAGAGTAGAACTATGTGTGGGTGACAATGTGACCTTCCAGAGATGGGGCTGCCTGTGGAAAATTGGTGACATCTGACCTGTACCTAATGGATGTTCCTGTTGTTGAAATCACTTGTCCTGAAATGTCACTCATTCATGATGGGAAAAAGGGGAGAGCCTCTCTAGTTTAGATGCAGGACCAGCCAAAGGGACACCAAGCACTGAGGCAAGAAATGTGCCGCCATTTTATAGAGAATTTTTCTCTCATTCCTTTAGTTTAGTTTTTGTTGCTCCATTTTTCATAGCTCAAGAGTTTTTATCTCAAGTGCATAACTCCATAAAAGAAAAAGCCGTAATCTGTACTCTTTTATTAGAAAAACATGCACAACATTGAGGAGAGCTGACATTGAGTTGGTATACATTTTTATAATCAACATTTTCAGAGCCAACCATAGCGTTGTTGTCAGACATTCTCACACTAACAGTCAAACAATCACCATTATTTGCTACAGTCCTAGCTAATGACTTTGGCCCCATCTAGTGGCGAGCAGAGGTAACAACTTTTAAAAGAGAATCAACCCTATGCAAAACACCTCCCTCTGAGTATTCCATCCCTGGTCTCCCTCCTGTCAAATAAAGTGTCTCACTCTGACCCTGTAGGACCTGCTCTCTCCAACCATTTCTCTCTCTCTCTCTCTCTCTCTCTCTCTCTCTCTCTCTCTCTCTCTCTCTCTCTCTCTCTCTCTCTCTCTCTCTCTCTCAATCTCTCTCTCTCTCTCTTTCTCTCTCTCGCTCCCTCACTATCTTTCTCTCTCTCCGCTCTATCCATCTCTATATCTCTCACACACTCTAACTCACTCTCCCCCCTCTCTCCTCCTCTGCCCTCTGTCTTCCTCCTCCTCCCCTCTCCTCTCCTCTGCCCTCTCCTCTCTCTCTCTCTCTCCTCTGCCCTCGCCTCTCTCCTCTCCTCTGCCCTCGCCTCTCTCTCTCCTCTGAATGTGTTAGTGAGGGCCACAGAGACAGACAGAGACCAGGCTACTTTAGATGCAGTGCTGCTGGACTCATGCATTATTGAGCCATACTGTGAAACCAGCCAAGCTCACCTGAATGCTATAAAGAGAATTAGGCAAATGAGACAGTCAATCAAATGTGTGTGAGAGCCAAGTAACTCTGAAACTTTAAAAGTTTTCACAGTAGGGGCGCCTATTAACTCAGGCTTTGAGGGAGAAAGATGCTCCAGGAACGAATTAGCTTATCTCTTACAGTCACTGGTGAGAGTAGATCTTGTCAGCAAACTGTGAGAGCTTTGATACCATGTCAGATCATATGCTGTTACTTAAAACCACATACTGTGTATAAAAAGTTGGCTGCTTGTACTAAGTTACTGTGTACTGTCTGTTTGGAAGGTTGCCATGGATTCCACTCACTATACTCTGGAGTCCTGTGATCAGAGCGTCGAGCCTCAGAGAGAAGCTGATGTTGATATCTCATCCTGTGGTCTCTATATCTATAGATCTATAATGCATGGTGCGTGTGTGTGTGCGTGCAAGTCTTCACCGAACCTCCCTTTTGCTGTTTTTGGGAGGCTTCGAAGTGTGTGTGTGTGTTTGGTTTTAACTGAGCTCTCTCTCTCTTTGTGTCCTTGTAGATTCGTAACGCTGCATCAGGTCTGTGCATAGACTCCAAGCACGGCCCCACAGGGACAGAGCTGCGACTGGACGCCTGTCTGAAGGAGGGGGCTGAACGCACCTGGGCACACGAACAGGTAGGTACAACCAGAGCCATATACTGTATAGTAGGGTGTAGTCTATACATTTACATTTTAGTCATTTAGCAGACGCTCTTATCCAGAGCGACTTACAGTTAGTGCATACATTTTCATACTGGCCCCCCATGGGAATTGAACCCACAACCCTGGCGTTGCAAGCACCATGCTCTACCAACTGAGCTACACAGGACCTATACTATATTATACTGTATAGTAGGGTGTAGTCTGTACTATATTATACTGTATAGTAGGGTGTAGTCTATACTATATTATACTGTATAGTAGGGTGTAGTCTATACTATATTATACTGTATAGTAGGGTGTAGTCTATACTATATTGTACTGTATAGTAGGGGGTAGTCTATACTATATTATACTGTATAGTACGGTGTAATAATAATAATAATATGCCATTTAGCAGATGCTTTTATCCAAAGCGACTTACAGTCATGCGTGCATACATTTTTGTGTATGGGTGGTCCCGGGGATCGAACCCACTACCTTGGCGTTACAAGCGCCGTGCTCTACCAGCTGAGCTATAGTCTATACTATATTGTACTGTATAGTAGGGTGTAGTCTATACTATATTGTACTGTATAATAGGGGTGTAGTCTATACTATATTATACTGTATAGTAGGGTGTAGTCTATACTATATTGTACTATATAGTAGGGTGTAGTCTGTACTATATTATACTGTATAGTAGGGTGTAGTCTGTACTATATTATACTGTATAGTAGGGTGTAGTCTATACTATATTGTACTGTATAGTAGGGTGTAGTCTATACTATATTGTACTATATAGTAGGGTGTAGTCTGTACTATATTATACTGTATAGTAGGGTGTAGTCTGTACTATATTATACTGTATAGTAGGGTGTAGTCTATACTATATTGTACTGTATAGTAGGGTGTAGTCTATACTATATTGTACTGTATAGTAGGGTGTAGTCTGTACTATATTATACTGTATAGTAGGGTGTAGTCTATACTATATTATACTGTATAGTAGGGTGTAGTCTACTATATTGTACTGTATAGTAGGGTGTAGTCTATACTATATTATACTGTATAGTAGGGTGTAGTCTATACTATATTATACTGTACAGTAGGGTGTAGTCTACTATATTGTACTGTATAGTAGGGTGTAGTCTATACTATATTATACTGTATAGTAGGGTGTAGTCTATACTATATTGTACTATATAGTAGGGTGTAGTCTATACTATATTATACTGTATAGTAGGGTGTAGTCTGTACTATATTATACTGTATAGTAGGGTGTAGTCTATACTATATTGTACTGTATAGTAGGGTGTAGTCTATACTATATTATACTGTATAGTAGGGTGTAGTCTATACTATATTATACTGTATAGTAGGGTGTAGTCTATACTATATTGTACTATATAGTAGGGTGTAGTCTATACTATATTATACTGTATAGTAGGGTGTAGTCTGTACTATATTATACTGTATAGTAGGGTGTAGTCTATACTATATTGTACTGTATAGTAGGGTGTAGTCTATACTATATTATACTGTATAGTAGGGTGTAGTCTATACTATATTATACTGTATAGTAGGGTGTAGTCTATACTATATTATACTGTATAGTACGGTGTAGTCTATACTATATTATACTGTATAGTAGGGTGTAGTCTATACTATATTATACGGTATAGTACGGTGTAGTCTATACTATATTGTACTGTATAGTAGGGTGTAGTCTATACTATATTATACTGTATAGTAGGGTGTAGTCTATACTATATTATACTGTATAGTAGGGTGTAGTCTATACTATATTATACTGTATAGTAGGGGGTAGTCTATACTATATTATACTGTATAGTACGGTGTAGTCTATACTATATTGTACTGTATAGTAGGGTGTAGTCTATACTATATTGTACTGTATAGTAGGGTGTAGTCTATACTATATTATACTGTATAGTAGGGTGTAGTCTATACTATATTATACTGTATAGTAGGGGGGTAGTCTATACTATATTATACTGTATAGTACGGTGTAGTCTATACTATATTATACTGTATAGTAGGGTGTAGCAGAGGTGGGACAAAGTCATTGTTATGCAAGTCACAAGTAAGTCTCAAGTCTTTGCCCTCGAGTCCCGAGTCAAGTCGAGTCAAAGATGAGGCAAGTCCCAAGTCGAGTCAAAAGTCAAAGCCATCAAGTCTCAAGTCGAGTCCAAAGTCCTACATTTTAGTTTCGAGTCATTTCAAGTCCTCTTAGCAAGCCTTTGCAAGTCATTACAAGTCCTCGTAGCAAGTCTTCTCGAGTCATAAGGCGCAAGTCCAAGTCAAGTCACGAGTCATTGATGTTAAAGTCCAAGTCGAGTTGCAAGTCTTTGTACATTTTGTCGAGTCGAGTCTGAAGTCATCAAATTCATGACTCGAGTCTGACTCGAGTCCAAGTCACATGACTCGAGTCCACACCTCTGGGGTGTAGTCTATACTATATTATACTGTATAGTAGGGGGTAGTCTATACTATATTATACTGTATAGTACGGTGTAGTCTATACTATATTATACTGTATAGTAGGGTGTAGTCTGTACTATATTATACTGTATAGTACGGTGTAGTCTATACTATATTATACTGTATGGCTCTTGGTACAGCACATCACCGGCCTGTTAATCATTCAGCCAGTCAGTCAGTCAGTAATAGTCAGGAATGACCCCTCCATGAGTCCGGCCTGTTAATCATTCATTCAGTCAGTCAGTCAGTAACTAATAGTCAAGAATGACCCTTCCATGAGTCATACTGTAGCTGTATGTTTTATTTATTTAATCTTTATTTAGGCAGGGAGTCCCATTAAAGTGGCAATCTGCGATTGCTACATCCATTTTGGGACTTGAATTAGTCTCTCAAAAGAACCATAACATATGAAATACACAGAACTACACTAAAAGGAACATTCCACCCAAAAACTATATTTTGGTATTTGTTTCATTAGTCCATTGTTGATATAGTCCCTAAAGGTTTGCTTGTCAGCAATCAAGTTTTCAAGATATATATGTATCTTGAAAACGTGATTGCTGAAATGCAAAACATTTTGGGACTATATCAACAATGGACTAATGAATTAAATACCAAAATATCATTTTTGGGTGGAGTTTTCCTTTAATACAAAACAAGTTTAGGATACTGCAGCTGGCGATTGCTCCATATGCAACACATTTTCCTGCTGTTTACTGTTACATATGAATAGATCATCACTGCATTCGTGTCCCCATGTTCATTCCCCTCTAAAATGACATTTAGGGTATTCATACTGTTAATCTCATAATTGAACTTGGATACCATGTTGTGCCTGTGTGTTTGTACTATCTACATGTTTGTACTCAGATCTTTACATTTGGCTGGAGAGAGGACATCAGGCCAGGGGATCCTCTCCATACCAGGAAGTTCTGCTTTGACTCCATCTCCCAGAGTTCCCCTGTCACACTGTACGACTGCCACGGCATGAAGGGCAACCAGCACTGGAGCTATAGGAAGGTAACTTAACACAGAATTAAATACAAAATGATTATATTGTATCTGTATGGTACTTACTTACTTACTTTACTTCTGTATTGGCTTTGTATTACTTGTGGAACATAAATAATCGATAAACCTTACATCTCAGATGGAAGGTAAGGTAACAGAAAGCCTGGTAACTTACATACCGTATAATTATTGTTATAACACCACATCAAACACCTCATCATTCAAATTACTACCACAGCCACAGGACAGTAGCTAATACACACAAGTTGTTTGGTCATTTCACTGCCACAGCAAGGCAATCTAACTAAATTGCTTTGATATCAGTCCTACAGACCAGGGAAATGTCCATACGTACCCACATAAACACTGTAGTCAAGGAAAGTAGGCCTGATGTATTCAGTCACAACACAATATTAAAGTCATCAGATAGAAAAGATGTACACTGTTGGTTTTTACTGCTGCGTTCCGGGTAGAGGAAAGTGATAGGGGACTTATTTTATCGTCACACCACTCCCATTTCCTCCACATCGTTTAGGGAGGAGAGATTCATGTTTACTCAGTACAAAATCAGTATGTCATTACAGTCCCATCTCTCTAAGGTTCTGCCTAGAATGACTCAATTAGGTTCAGAGTTGCACATATGCTAGCCTGAGTCCCAGATCTGTTTGTGCTGTTTGCCACCTCCATTACTGTGGCAAGACAACACAGTCAGGTCTGGAACTCAGGCTACACAGATGCAATAGCCACTTATTAAAGGGCTGAGGTGCTTGAAGCTGTGTGAACATTGTAAATCAGGAAGGCGGACACATGAGACGAACAAAATGACTGCCAAGTACCTCTGAGGCGTTCTCCCCCTCCTCATCTTTCTCCACTCCTCCACAACTTTATCCCTCCCCACGGAATCCTTTCTTCAGTTTGAATCCATCACTGGCTCTATTTAATAGTTTGCAATCACCATAGATAATCTTTCATGGGAAGCCAGGGACGTATTTTTATTTTGTGTTGTCAGTTTTCAATGATTCGTACTTCCTTCAATTCCTCTTTCTTTTACAGCTGAATTTGTTACTTTCCCCTTTCTGTCATGCGAGGGAGGATGAACCCAAAGAATGTACATTCAGAAAAGTAATGTAATGGTGCGTTGGAACTCTGGGTTTAAAAACTATTGTGTGTTTAACTCATATTTCTCAGCCTAGTTTAACTCTCAAATTCAGGCCCATCTCTCCATGAAATGAAGTAAACTCAGATTAGAACGGAGGGAGGAAAAACCTTGTTGCAGTCAGTTGCTCAGCTCCTCGTCTGTAATCTGTCTGAAGGGAGTGGGAGATGAGAGAGCAGGATTAAACAGCAGCCTGTCTCTCTACTTAATTTGATTAATTTATCTCAATCCTTCTTTTCCTCCCTCTCTTCTCTCTCTGCCTCCTGCTCTCTCTCTCTCTCTCTACCTCATGCGCTCTCTCTCTGTGTCTCTTCTTTCTCGCTGTCTCTCTTGCTTTTTCTTTCTCGCTCTGTGTCTTTCTCGCACGCTCTCTCTCTCTCTCTCCCTGGGCCAACACATACAGGATAAATCGTTGTACCACCTGGTGAGCAGCGGTTGCATGGACTGCAATCCCGGTGATAAGAGGATTTTCATGAACAAGTGCGACCCTGGGTCCGAGACGCAGCAGTGGCTGTTCCAGAGAGTCAACGCCACCGTCCTAGACAAATTCAACAGCGCTGCGGCTGCCAGCTCCTAGGAACCAGGCGCCAACCCCACGACAACAACAACCCCCAAACATGTGTGCAATGCAGCAGCAAGCAGCCAGCCAGTTAGCTAGCGGTCCTGTCTCCCAGAACCCCCAGCTCATCAACGTGGGGGCTACAAAGGGGAAGAGAAGGGGGGTGGGGGGAGGGGGCGCTGGGGCTACGTTTCTGTTCTGTCTGACAGATCCTCTGCCCTTCCTGGCTCAAAGTATTTCTGGGATTCTGCCTAGTTCTGCCCAATGGGCTGATGGGACGTTCAAGGTCGCCCATCCTTAGAGAAGCAACCAGACTAGACTAGACCCTAACTAAGCCACCACACAGGGGCACCTTGCTGGTCGAGGACACAGAAACCTCCCGAACACTCTCCTCTAGCTCCTCTATGGGTCAAAGGTCGAAAACAGCAGGTTCAGTAGACTGGATTTGTTTGTATCAGGTTGAAAAAGGAATGTTCCAACTGTCACTCTCTCAAGATCGCATGGTGGATTTGTACTATATCGGAGGCTCATTAAATGATTTTTCTCATTTTTGTATGACTATTTATTTTCCATGATTGTTTTATTAGTATTTATTTTGTATTTATTTATTTGGTATTATTTTTGAAGAATAGTAACTTATTAAGCGTATACTTGAATGGGTTTTTCAGATTTCTGGTCCCCGTGATTGTACAATTTGAAGTTGTGAAGTTCAGCCAATGAAAATTATGTAGCTGTCAACTTTGGAATCTAGTTTTGTTCAGTCTTTTTTTTTATTTCAATAAAAGTAAGTAAACATGAATAAAATTTGAAAAAAGTACATGAGGTATTGCAATTGTATGGACTGTGTGAGCATTTATATGATGAAACATCTCACAATGATATTACATGTAGATAGCAGCCAAGAAGATGCCCATGGACTTATGGTTATGGCTGTGGGTGCTCGTTCAAAAGTGATGATTGTGTGCCCTCTTTTGAAGAGTTTTCATAACTCATGTACATGTGCACTAATGGAACAATTCAGACTTAGGAAATGTATGCCTTTTTTACACGTTTTGATTCAAGCACTTCTCAGTATTTGCTATTCAGACTTACCCTATGCACGTGCGTAACGAGGTTTGCGGTTGTGGCTCCCTTGCACAATGTATACATTTTATAAAAATTCCAGAAAGCACACCCACTGGGTGGCCTACTAATTTGATCAGGGAGTTTTTCTCCAAATCGTTTTTCTGTTCATTTATCTAAAGCAATCCCTGTAATCGCCCACACCAGTAGAAATCCACTTTTTCGAGCTGAAAGATGATGATGGCCAGAGCTTACCCATGATGTTGCACAACGATTTAATTCAATAAATCATTGTTTTAGTCAAAGTTTATCTAGTCTGCACACATGACTGTAAGTCGCTTTGGATAAAAGCGTCTGCTAAATGGCATATTATTATTATTATTAAAGTATGATATATTTGGGCTTGAAGTGAAAAAATCAGAACTGCCCACTTTGTGCAAATCCTTGTGAATGCAGTGTCATTTCTTATGATATGATATACAGATTATTTTCAGCCTACGTTTCGCTGGGTTTTATTTTAATGTTACCACCCACCAGCATGGCATTGTTTATTAATCAGAAACAGTTGCAATGTTATTCCTCTTCGCTACTGAGATGACAGCCTTTGTTCCACTTGAGCCATGGAGCAAATTAAAATAGGAGCAAATTAAAATAGGAGCAAATTAAAAGGTTTTTGCACCTCCTTTTTTCTTACCAGAAAATGATCATTATCCATTGGATAATTTGTACATTTTCACAGATTTTTTATCTAGTCTGTATTAAAATATATATATATATTTAATAAATTGTATAATTGCGTCATATGATAGCATTTTGCAAACCCGCTCCCCCCGTCGCCCCAAGATGAATGTTTTTGACCACTAAAGTTTTGCTTCACTACACGCTCCATTGCTTTGATTGGTGTAACGTTAGCTAGAAACCACAAGTGTCTATTCAGATAATGAAAAGGCACCTGCTGTCACGATCGTCTTCTTGTGAGATATTGGACCAAGGCGCAGCGTGTGCAAAATACATCTCTTTATTATGGAAGAGAGAAAAACACAAAACCGAACACTATCCAAACTTACAAAACAACAAACGACCGTGAAGCTAAATAACGTAAGTGCACAGACAAGCAACAAACGTTCAACTTAGACAATTACCCACAAACACATGATGCCCATGGCTGCCTTAAATATGGCTCCCAATTAGAGACAATAAACCACAGCTGTCTCCAATTGAGAACCAATCTAGAAAGCCATCAACATACAAACACCTAGACAAGACATTACCCCATTAAACCTAAAACCCCTAGACAAACCAAAACACATACTTCACCATGTCACACCCTGACCTAACTAAAATATTAATGAAAACAAAGATAACTAAGGCCAGAGTGTGACACCTGCGAAAGAAAATTCAAGAAATGTATAGTCATGTTATGTCATGTGGCGTGCATGAGCAAAGTCATTGTAGCCTATCATCCTAGATCTGAATGAATGAAATAATCTTATTAAATACTTTTTACTTTACATAGTTGAATGTGCTGACAACAAAATCACACAAAAATTATCAATGGAAATCAAATGTATCAACCCATGGAGGTCTGGATTTGGAGTCACCCTCAAAATTAAAGTGGAAAACCACACTACAGGCTGATCCAACTTTGATGTAATGTCCTTAAAACAAGTCAAAATGAGGCTCAGTAGTGTGTGTGGCCTCCACGTGCCTGTATGACCTCCCTACAACGCCTGGGCATGCTCCTGATGAGGTGGCGGATGGTCTCCTGAGGGATCTCCTCCCAGACCTGGACTAAAGCATCCACCAACTCCTGGACAGTCTGTGGTGCAACGTGGCGTTGGTGGATCGAGCGAGACATGATGTCCCAGATGTGCTCAATTGGATTCAGGTCTGGGGAAGGGGCGGGCCAGTCCATAGCCTCAATGCCTTCCTCTTGCAGGAACTGCTGACACACTCCAGCCACATGAGGTCTAGCATTGTCTTGCATTAGGAGGAACCCAGGGCCAACCGCACCAGCATATGGTCTCACAAGGGGTCTGAGGATCTCATCTCGGTACCTAATGGCAGTCAGGCTACCTCTGGCGAGCACATGGAGGGCTGTGCGGCCCCCCAAAGAAATGCCACACCACACCATGACTGACCCACCGCCAAACCGGTCATGCTGGAGGATGTTGCAGGCAGCAGAACGTTCTCCACAGCGTCTCCAGACTCTGTCACGTCTGTCACATGTGCTCAGTGTGAACCTGTTTTCATCTGTGAAGAGCACAGGGGTGCCAGTGGCGAATTTGCCAATCTTGGTGTTCTCTGGCAAATGCCAAACGCCTGCACGGTGTTGGGCTGTAAGCACAACCCCCACCTGTGGACGTCGGGCCCTCATACCACCCTCATGGAGTCTGTTTCTGACCGTTTGAGCAGACACATGCACATTTGTGGCCTGCTGGAGGTCATTTTGCAGGGCTCTGGCAGTGCTCCTCCTGCTCCTACTTGCACAAAGGCGGAGGTAGCAGTCCTGCTGCTGGGTTGTTGCCCTCCTACGGCCTCCTCCACGTCTCCTGATGTACTGGCCTGTCTCCTGGTAGCGCCTCCATGCTCTGGACACTACGCTGACAGACACAGCAAACCTTCTTGCCACAGCTCGCATTGATGTGCCATCCTGGATGAGCTGCACTACCTGAGCCACTTGTGTGGGTTGTAGACTCCGTCTCATGCTACCAATAGAGTGAAAGCACCGCCAGCATTCAAAAGTGACCAAAACATCAGCCAGGAAGCATAGGAACTGAGAAGTGGTCTGTGGTCACCACCTGCAAAACCAGTCCTTTATTGGGGGGTGTCTTGCTAATTGCCTATAATTTCCACCTGTTGTCTATTCCATTTGCGCAACAGCATGTGAAATGTATTGTCAATCAGTGTTGCTTCCTAAGTGGACAGTTTGATTTCACAGAAGTGTGATTGACTTGGAGTTACGTTGTGTTGTTTAAGTGTTCCCTTTATTTTTTTGATCAGTGTATCTTTCAACTATGCTGTGATGTTTAACATACATTTTGAATCTATCTAATCAAATCAACGGATTGCGAGTTGGAAGATAAATACTTTTGCTAAGAGTATTAATATATTATCGAGTGACTGACTGAACAGGTCTCTCCAAATCTCCCAACAATGCTATTTCTAGGGTTAATTTTAGATTAATTGTATGCTTTTTCAGCCATTCCTGAACCTGAGATCAGAAGCAGGCTACCTGAGGACAATACCAGAACAAATGGTCTATTGATTCTGTATCCTCGCAAAACAAAATCTGCAGCCGCGATGGTTGTATATCCAAATGTTCAACATTTTGTTGGTGGCAAGAATTCTGTACAATAATTTCATCTGAAAAGCAGGAAGTGTTGAATCTTGCGTTTTATATATCAGCTCATACACCCTATGCCATGGAATCGGTACATCAAAATCTCTTCCCAGCTATTTTGCAATCTGTATGGCGCAGCTGTCAACATCCTGGTCCTCAAATGAAACTGGTATACTTTCCTATTTATGTCATTTTTATTCCTCTGCCAGTTTTCATCCTTTATATTGGGCAGACAGACCAGTTCCCTGCCTCCTCCCACTGCCACTTGCCTCTTCCATTTTTGGGGTAGTGCTGTAATCAATTGGTTGTGATCTTGGATTGAGCAGACCTTGCCATACATTTCCGATAGCTCCATGTAAGACATAGCTCTACCCTTCCAATTTACAATATCATTTAAAAGCATAATACAGTACCTTCTCAAACATATTTCCCATAAATACAGGTATTTTATCAACCAGTAGATTTGAGTTCAACCATAATATTTGTTGTAATATTTGTTCTGTCTTTTCTTGAGGATGAAATTGAAATTGTAAACAGCTTTGTATTGCCTGTTTGAGAACGAGAGATATTTTGAACAAGGTTTCATTTTCAATTATCCGAAAATGTGGCAATCTGCATAAAGGCAAAATGGGCTTTTTTTAACAGGGCTTTTCTTAGTCTTTAACAGGGCTTTTCTTAGTAATCTACTTGAGAACCATTTTTGGTTTAAGTAAAAATGTTGTATAAGTGAAGCTTTTAGTGAGAGGTTTAGTGCTTTAATATTTAATCATCTCCGCCCACCAAATTCATATTAATTATATAGATACGCACGCTTTATACCTTTAGTAATTTAGCAGACGCTCTTAAAGGAGCAATTAGGGTTAAGTGCCTTGCTCATGGGCACATCTACAGATATTTCACCTAGTCGGCTCGGTGATACAAATCAGCGACCTTTCGGTTACTAGCCCAACGCTCTTAATCGCTAGGCTACCTAGTTTAGCGTCCCAGATAAGGCGAAATGTTTTTTGCTCATGTGATATGAAGAATGATTCATCAATAGTAGGCAGCGCCATAAATACGTGAGTAAACTGTGATATGGATAATGAGTTAATCTGTCATTATTATTTTTCTGTATGCTTTATAGTTTGCTTCCATGACTGGTATCACATTTATCTCCAGTGATCAGAAGGAAAAATAATCTAAAACAATTGCAATTATGATTTACAATCCCCTTCTCCAAACAGATTACTAATTTACCTAGCTATTATCAATAGCTCTTATCAATTTCTAAATTACTGTGCATGGAGAATGGTGTTATTTCTATCGGAAAAGAGAAAGTATATGTTTTTCACTTGGAAACGAAAGGTTTGCTCAACCTTATTCATGGTTTCTTCGCGCGCAAAGGTGATGGAGTTATGAGGGAATTAAGTCAAAGTCAGAATACGTGTATCTGTAGACACACCTCTATTTCTGTGATCTCCACCCCAAATAAATACTTGGCTGGCTCATGCGTTTCCCCATGCTTAATGCTGCGTTCGTAACCAAGTGGGAGGTGGAAATGTACCAGTTGTGAAGTCATAAATACCAGTTGGATGCGTTCACGTGCTTTGAACTCGTTGATAAACGCAGCTTGGCTAATGACAAACAAGCTGCATAAACCATAAACTAGAAGTACAGCTATCATGCCTGTAAACAAATTATAGTGTTCCAAAAACATACTAATAGATTGCTTTTTATAAATAAGGTTTTTGTTGTTGCATTTAACTGCCGGAAATGCTGTTATCGAGGTAATTTCCTTAGTAGGTATTTGTATTTGTATTTATTAGGGATCCCAATTAGCTGCTGCCAAGGCAGCAGCTACTCTTTCTGGGGTCCAAACACATTAAGGCACTTACATTACACATAAAACAAAATATAAAACAGTACATCATATAACATTATTACACCACTACATACAGTGGGGGAAAAAAGTATTTAGTCAGCCACCAATTGTGCAAGTTCTCCCACTTAAAAAGATGAGAGAGGCCTGTAATTTTCATCATAGGTACACGTCAACTATGACAGACAAATTGAGATTTTTTTTCTCCAGAAAATCACATTGTAGGATTTTTAATGAATTTATTTGCAAATTATGGTGGAAAATAAGTATTTGGTCACCTACAAACAAGCAAGATTTCTGGCTCTCACAGACCTGTAACTTCTTCTTTAAGAGGCTCCTCTGTCCTCCACTCGTTACCTGTATTAATGGCACATGTTTGAACTTGTTATCAGTATAAAAGACACCTGTCCACAACCTCAAACAGTCACACTCCAAACTCCACTATGGCCAAGACCAAAGAGCTGTCAAAGGACACCAGAAACAAAATTGTAGACCTGCACCAGGCTGGGAAGACTGAATCTGCAATAGGTAAGCAGCTTGGTTTGAAGAAATCAACTGTGGGAGCAATTATTAGGAAATGGAAGACATACAAGACCACTGATAATCTCCCTCGATCTCGGGGCTCCACGCAAGATCTCACCCCGTGGGGTCAAAATGATCACAAGAACGGTGAGCAAAAATCCCAGAACCACACGGGGGGACCTAGTGAATGACCTGCAGAGAGCTGGGACCAAAGTAACAAAGCCTACCATCAGTAACACACTACGCCGCCAGGGACTCAAATCCTGCAGTGCCAGACGTGTCCCCCTGCTTAAGCCAGTACATGTCCAGGCCCGTCTGAAGTTTGCTAGAGTGCATTTGGATGATCCAGAAGAGGATTGGGAGAATGTCATATGGTCAGATGAAACCAAAATATAACTTTTTGGTAAAAACTCAACTCGTCGTGTTTGGAGGACAAAGAATGCTGAGTTGCATCCAAAGAACACCATACCTACTGTGAAGCATGGGGGTGGAAACATCATGCTTTGGGGCTGTTTTTTCTGCAAAGGGACCAGGACGACTGATCCGTGTAAAGGAAAGAATGAATGGGGCCATGTATCGTGAGATTTTGAGTGAAAACCTCCTTCCATCAGCAAGGGCATTGAAGATGAAATGTGGCTGGGTCTTTCAGCATGACAATGATCCCAAACACACCGCCCGGGCAACGAAGGAGTGGCTTCGTAAGAAGCATTTCAAGGTCCTGGAGTGGCCTAGCCAGTCTCCAGATCTCAACCCCATAGAAAATCTTTGGAGGGAGTTGAAAGTCCGTGTTGCCCAGCGACAGCCCCAAAACATCACTGCTCTAGAGGAGATCTGCATGGAGGAATGGGCCAAAATACCATCAACAGTGTGTGAAAACCTTGTGAAGACTTACAGAAAACGTTTGACCTGTGTCATTGCCTACAAAGGGTATATAACAAAGTATTGAGAAACTTTTGTTATTGACCAAATACTTATTTTCCACCATAATTTGCAAATAAATTCATTAAAAATCCTACAATGTGATTTTCTGGAATTTGTTTCCTCATTTTGTCTGTCATAGTTGACGTGTACCTATGATGAAAATTACAGGCCTCTCTCATCTTTTTTAAGTGGGAGAACTTGCACAATTGGTGGCTGACTAAATACTTTTTTTCCCCACTGTATCTACAATACAAAATGTATAATACCACCATACAACAATATTACAATGTACACTACCGGTCAAAAGTTTTAGAACACCTACTCATTCAAGGGTTTTTCTTTATTTTTACTATTTTTACATTGTAGAATAATAGTGAAGACATCAAAACTATGAAATAACACATATGGAATCATGTAGTAACCAAAAAAGTTTTAAACAAATCCAAATATATTTGAGATTCTTCAAATAGCCACCCTTGATGACAATTTTGCACACTCTTGGCATTCTCTCAACCAGCTTCACCTGGAATGCTTTTCCAACAGTCTTGAAGAAGTTCCCACATATGCTGAGCACTTGTTGGCTGCTTTTCCTTCACTCTGTGGTCTGTCTCATCCCACACCACCTCAATTTGGATGAGGTCGGGGGATTGTGGAGGCCAGGTCATCTGATGCAGCATTCCATCACTCTCCTTCTTGGTAAAATAGCCCTTACACAGCCTGGAGGTGTGTTGGGTCATTGTCCTGTTTAAAAACAAATGATAGTCCCACTAAGCCCAAACCAGATGGGATGGCGTATCGCTGCAGAATGCTGTGGTAGCCATGCTGGTTAAGTGTGCCTTGAATTCTAAATAAATCACATACATTGTCACCAGCAAAGCACCCCCACACCATAACACCTCCTCCTCCATGCTTTACGGTGGGAAATACACATGTGGAGATCATCCGTTCACCCACATCGCGTCTCACAAAGACACAGCGGTTGGAACCAAAAATCTCAAATTTGGACTCCAAACCAAAGGACAGATTTCCACCGGTCTAATGTCCATTGCTCGTGTTTCTTGGCCCAAGCAAGTCTCTTCTTCTTATTGGTGTCCTTTAGTAGTGGTTTCTTTGCAGCAATTCGACCATGAAGGCCTGATTCACACAGTCTCCTCTGGTGACTGACCTTCAAGTCTTAAAGTAATGATGGACTGTCGTTTCTCTTTGCTTATTTGAGCTGTTCTTGCCATAATATGAACTTGGTATTTTACCAAATAGGGCTATCTTCTGTATACCCCCCTAACTTGTCACAACACAACTGATTGGCTCAAACGCATTAAGGAAATAAATTCCACAAATTAACTTTTAAGAAGGCACACCTGTTAATTGAAATGCAATCCAGGTGACTTCCTCCTGAAGCTGGTTGAGAGAATGCCAAGAGTGTGCAAAGCTGTCATCAAGGCAAAGGGTGGCTATTTGAAGAATCTCAAATATAAAATATATTTTGATTTGTTTAACACTTTTTTTGGTTACTAGATGATTCCATATGTGTTATATCATAGTTTTGATGTAGTTACAATGTAGAAAATAGTAAAAACAAAGAAAAAACCTTGAATGAGTAGGTGTTCTAAAACTTTTGACCGGTAGTGTATGTGTGTGTAGAGTGCATGTACTAGCGTTTGTGTGTGTCTGTACCTGTGTGTGTGTGTCTCTTCACAGTCCCCGCTGTTCCATAAGGTGTATTTTTATCTGTTTTTAAATCTGATTCTACTGCTTGCATCAGTTACCTGATGTGGAATAGAGTTCCATGTAGTGATGGCTATATGTAGTACTGTGCGCCTCCCATAATCTGTTCTGGACTTGGGGATTGTGAAGAGACCTCTGGTGGCATGTCTTGTGGGGTATGCATGGCTGCCCGAGCTGTGTGCTAGTAGTTTAAACAGACAGCTCGGTGCATTCAGCTTGTCAACGCTTCTTAGAAAAACAAGTAGTGAAGAAGTAAATCTCTCCTCCACTTTGAGCCATTTACATGCATATTATTAATGTTAGCTCTCTGTGTACATTTAAGGGCCAGCCGTGCTGCCCTGTTCTGAGCCAATTGTAATTTTCCTAAGTCCCTCTTTGTGGCACCTGACCACATGACTGAACAGTAGTCCAGGTGAGACAAAATTAGGGCCTGTAGGACATGCCTTGTTGATAGTGTTGTTAAGAAGGCAGAGCAGCGCTTTATTATTGACAGACTTCTCCCCCATCTTAGCTACTGTTGTATCTACATGTTTTGACCATGACAGTTTACAATCCAGGGTTACTCCAAGCAGTTTAGTCACCTCAACTTGCTCAATTTCCATATTATTCATTACAATATTTAGTTGAGGTTTAGGGTTTAGTGAATGATTTGTCCCAAATACAATGCTTTTAGTTTTTGAAATATTTAGGCCTATCTTATTCCTTGCCATCCATTCTGAAACTAACTGCAGCTCTTTGTTGAGTGTTTCAGTCATTTCAGTCACTGTAGTAGCTGACGTGCATAGTGTTGAGTCATCCGCATACATAGACACACTGGCTTAACTCAAAGTCCTTAGTAAAGATTTTAAAAAGTAAGGGGCCTAGACAGCTGCCCTGGGGAATGCCTGATTCTACCTGGATTATGTTGGAGAGGCTTCCATTAAAGAACACCCTCTGTTTTCTGTTAGACAGGTAACTCTTTCTAAAGCTATAACACATCCGTTTTTCCAGCAGCAGACTATGATCGATAATGTCAAAAGCTGCACTGAAGTCTAACAAAACAGCCCCCACAATCTTTTTATCATCAATTTCTCACAGCCAATCATCAGTAATTTGTGGAAGTGCTGAGCTTGTTGAATGTCCTTCCCTATAAGCGTGTTGAAAGTCTGTTGTCAATTTGTTTACTGTAAAATAGCATTGTATCTGGTCAAACACCATTTTTTCCAAAGGTTTACTAAGGGTTGGTAACAGGCTGATTGGTCAGCTATTTGAGACAATAAAGGGTGCGTTACTATTCTTAGGTAGCTGAATTACTTTTACTTCCCTCCAGGCCTGAAGATATGGCAAATAGGAGTGGCAATATCGTACGCTATTATCCTCAGTAAATTTCCATCCAAGTTGTCAGACCCCAGTAGCTTGTCATTGTTGATAGACAACAATACTTTTTTCACCCCCTTCCACACTCACTTTACGGAATTCAAAGTTACAATGCTTGTCTTTAATAATTTGGTCAATTATACTTGGATGTGTAGTGTCGGGCGTTTGTTGCTGGCATGTCATGCCTAAGTTTGCTAATCTTGCCAATGAAAAAATAACTAATTGAAGTAGTTGGCAATATCAGTGGGTTTTGTGATGAAAGAACCATCTGATTCAATAAATAATGGAGCTGAAATTTGCCCAAAATGTCATTTAAGGTGCTCCAAAGATTTTTTTATATCATTCTTTATATCATTTATCTTTGTTTCATAGTATAGTTTCTTATTTTTATTAAGTTTAGTCTATGATTTCTCAATTTGCAGTACGTTTGCCAATCGGTTGTGCTGCCAGACTTAGCAGGTGACGTCAGAGGTCAGCATGTGGGAGAAGTGGGAACTCAGAATGATAGATGAGTTTCCCACTAGTAATTAATTACCGGTTGGCATTCAAGTGGATTTTTCCCAGTCGTTTCTGGTAAATTCCCAATTCCAACTTGGTTACGAATGCAGCATTAGTTCAAGGTCAGAATATGAGTAAAGAGAAAAATGCATCAAAATGGAATTCAGTTCCATTTACTCGCCATTAACTTGGGTCTTAATTCCCTGTTTATGAATCTAATCTATTGAAGGTATTCATAATTGTCAGTCAGTCAGTTTTAGTAATTTGTTCTGTAGTTACCATAAATGGACACTAGAGGTCAGCTGTGTCCATGTATTCACCACTGCATCTTCTCTCTTGTGATTCTACTATTTTGCTCCAAAACTGATATAAAACATAACATAGGCTATAATTGACATAAATGTGTTAGTCTATTTAGATATTACATAGATTGCTCATGATACGGAGACCTTGCCAAAAGTGAGAAAGCGATAAGATACTCTGTAAATGAGCAGTTATTATATGATTCATAATAATAACTGTTCTGAAGGATCACACCATCTCTCCAACCATTAAATTACCATCTGGACATGCCCCCTCTTCTTCCAATTCACCACACCTGAACTCACTCTGCTAATCACCATTCCTCTGGTATATAAGCAGCTTGTTTGTACCTCAGTGTTTGTGGTGGCAGACAATTCCTTTATTGGGGCCATTGGGTTGGTGAGCGTGGCCTTACTAAAAGTAAGTGGCGTATAATGTTTAATAGTAATGTAGAACCTATATATAGATTGTTTGCAAGCCCATAGTTTGACCTGACGTCTGCTCAGGCCTAGTATATTTCCTGCAGTGCAGCATGTTCCATATCCTTGTTTATTTTAGCTTGTTTATGTATATTGTATAGGCTACCTTTTTATATTATCATGTTAGTTATGGCACTGGTCAGTCATGTATGTTGTAGCTCCCATTTTGTATCCTCCGGAACCACATTTTATCACAACTTGTACCACACAACTTTACCGACCTTACATGCCATCAAATCTCCCCCTCCCTTCTACTGTCTTTCAAATCATGCCTCGCATCACTATCCCACTTTATTTTATGAAACACGTTTTGCTTCTTTGTAGGAGGCTGATGTGGAATGTCAAGTCACCTCAATGCTGTCTGCAACACACCTTATGTTAATATAGGGCAGAAATGGGCAACTTGTGGCCTCCCTTTTGAGAGTTAGAATAATAGAATTTCGAAATGTGGTTGTCTCAGCAGTCAGTCAATTAGCCCATGTCAGCTAAATGTTTTTAGATGGGTAAGTTAGTCTAGCGGCCAGCTATCTAACCTTGTAAACATTGTTGAATTACCAACCAGGGTGGGGTCCATTGATCATCGGTTATCATATTAAAAACTGCAAACGTTTGCCTCCACCCTATGGCAAAATGTGTAGAAATGCAGGAAATTAGCTATAGAAATGCTAATTTCTCTCCGCCCATAGCAAAATGTGCAGAATTGCAGAAAATTTACTTTAAACTTAAATGTTCTCTTTGCTGTCATGAGGGAGGCAGCAGACCCACGAGCCACTGCGGCCCCTCATGAGTTCTGTTTCTTGTGGCCCCCACCCCCATCAAAGTTGCCCATCTCTGATATAGGGTATTGCTATTAAGCGATTCAAACATTGCCAAAAGGGAATATCCCATGGGTGGTATTAAAAAATACAATCAGTAAAGTATTTTCAGATGCACATTTTCAATAAATGTAACATATTACTATCATTTCAATCTGGTTTCAAATTGTATTAGGTACATGGTATACGTATTCCAACGAAATGCTTACTTCCATGGTCCTTCTCCACAATGCTACAACAATAAGAATAATAAAAGATAAGAATATGAACAATGTAAATGGCAGTATAATAATAATATGCCATTTAGCGGACGCTTTTATCCAAAGCGACTTACAGTCATGCGTGCATACATTTTTGTGTATGGGTGGTCCCGGGGATCGAACCCACTACCTTGGCGTTACAAGTGCCGTGCAGAATAGAATATACATTTTAACATTTAGCATTTTGGCATTTAGTACCCTCTCATGCCATATCTAAGAGTATTGTATATTGAACAAAAAATATAAACACAACATTCAACGATTTACAGTTATATGAACTGAGTTACAGTTCATATAAGGGAAATCATTCAAATAAATGTGTTAGGCCCTAATCTATGGATTTCACATGACTGGGAATACAGATGTGCATCTGTTGGTCAGAACTTTAAAAAATAAAAGTAGGGCGTGTATCAGAACCAGTCAGTTGTGTGTGTCTATACAGGAGGTTGGTGGCACCTTAATTGGGGAGGATGGGATCATTACATTTTACATTTTAGTCATTTAGCAGACGCTCTTATCCAGAGCGACTTAGTGAGTGCATACATTATTATTTTTAATTTTTCATACTGGCCCCCGTGGGAATCGAACCCACAACCCTGGCATTGCAAACGCCATGTTCTACCAACTGAGCTACATCCCTGCCGGCCATTCCCTCCCCTACCCTGGACGACGCTGGGCCAATTGTGCGCCGCCCCATGGTAATAGCTGGAGTGGAATGGTATCAAGTAAATCAATGGTTTCCATGTGTTTGATGCCATTCCATTTACTCCGTTCCAGCCATTATTATGAGCCGTCCTCCCCTCAGCAGCCTCCACTGACCTATATCTCTGGAACACACTTGAGTCAACAGTTTGACACCTCCAGGATATTTAAGTAGCAGAGGCCTACAGTATGCTTTTTAAAATGTTTTACATCTCAAATTGATTCATGTGATTTTGTGCATACAAATGGAAAATCACATACAGTATGTGACTGAAATACACATGTCAATACTTGAAACCAGCATTAGGCCCCCAGAGGTACCAAAACATATTCAAAAGGCAGCACTGTTGAAAACATGGTGACGGTAAGCTAGGTGACATATCTGTGAGGTTGGCATTCACAAAATGTTCAGTTATGTTGCCCCTGGTTGGCTCCGCGCATGATGGAACAATCTGTAATGTTAGTGCAATCCGGGATCCTGGGACGTCCCTACCTTAAACCATAACCCTTGCCAAACAACCCCCAACCCTTAAACATTTACATTTCAACTTCAATGGGTTGACGTAAGAGTTGGGACGTCCCAGGATCCCGGATATCAAGGACCTATCTGTAATAGCAAAGACTTGTATATGTGGTGATAGCCTACCGAAATGTGGCAATGTTTTATTGTTATGCAAATACGATCAGCTAAACGAACAAGCCTGCGGTTTCCTGGTTTTGATTGGTCCACATCCGTGTGTCCGTCTACCTTTTCAACCTGCATTCCAATTTCGATAAGATTGCATGGTTCTAGAAATCATAGGCATGCCTTATATTACAACTTTTGCTCGCATTAGGGTGGTGTGATTGACAGAGAGAGAGCAGCTCCATGCTGACGAGGGATTCGATCAGGAGAGGCGCACGGTTGGCTCGATTTGGGGTTGGAACTGGCTTTGGCAGGCAGGGGGTGCCACGGAGTAACGGGGTTAGCTAGCACCTCGTAGATGGTCTTATTTTCAAAATGAGGTTAAGAGTTGGATTTATTCTTCGTAGTGTAATAGTTATTGGCACATTCTTAGGTCTTGTGGCGCTTTGGTCTTCCCTTTCACCGAAAGAGCACGACGAAAATCCCTTTGCTAAACGGGTAGGTTTTTCAATTACAACCACTTTTCTATTGGTCTAACGTTACCATTACATTTTTGTATGTGTTTTGTTGTAGCTATGCATGCTATAACATTTTGGCATGTCATTCTGGCTAAGCGTTAGCTAACCATGTTGCTAAAGTCGCTAGCTAGCAAGCCAGTCTGAGTCGTTGTCATGGAGATTGTTAGCGTTTGGGTCTATTTTAGCTAGCCACTGTAACGTTGAGTGCAAAAATGTCATTTGGACTTCATGACAGTCTTACTAGCTACCATTTGCTTGTGCATTTTGGTCTCTAACGTTAAATAGTTAATCAGACAGTTAACGTTAGCTACAGCTGGCTAGCGTTCCTGCATTGAACCCCACTCATTCTTGATTTTCCGCTTGCGTTAGGTCATATTTAAAATGCTTTGACGACAATAATATCAAACATACCCGGAAGGCTTTAGCCTGCTAGCTGTCTCTCGTTCAAATTGTCTACTATTGCTCCCGAATTCGCAATAGCTATCATTGTATGAAAAGACACCACCAAGGTTGTAAAAACGTTTAGTGTTGAAATGACACGTAGCCAAAACGAATGCCTGGAAAGCTAGCTAGTTACGTTAATAATGCATGCCTAAAGCTAAACTCACCTGTAAAGACCCGCACAGAAGCTTTATATTGCCTCTGTCAAATAAGTGATACTATGTTAAATTCCACGACATTGTTTGTTTATCTTGTTTAGCTATGCAATGTTGCTAGCTATGTTT
This sequence comes from Coregonus clupeaformis, assembly GCF_020615455.1. Taxonomy (NCBI): domain Eukaryota; kingdom Metazoa; phylum Chordata; class Actinopteri; order Salmoniformes; family Salmonidae; genus Coregonus; species Coregonus clupeaformis. The sequence goes on from NC_059200.1 coordinate 36,833,834, forward strand.
TATGTGAACCTCATTAACATAAACGCATGTGCATACCGTAATGTGGCCAGAGAAGGAATTCTACTGTAAACTAATTGCTGGGGACTAGATAGCCAATTGAGCTGTTAAGTAGGGCAGATTAAGACCTTTGCTGATCCTGCAAACCTAGATGAAGAGCATGATCATCTGTTTAACCCTTTTACGCCTTGTAAAGGCTAGTAGCTACAGCTGTAAACTAAACTTGCTTGATAATCTTAGTCTATCACACCTCCATTTTAGGCCTTGGAAAAGCAATAGGCCTAGCTAACCTCTTTCTGATTCTATGTAGGAGGGCGGTGCCCCTAACCTCTTGCCTAGAGAATGACATTGCTGACCAGTTCAAACCCGTGGTCCCCTGGCCCCACGTCGAAGGGGTTGAGGTGGACCTGGACTCCATCCGACAGAAGAACAGAGGAGATGACAAGCTGGATCCTGGCAAACCAGCCGGCGGTGCTCAGAACCAGCAGAACGTCATCCAGAAACAGTATGTCACCTTTAAGCCGCACACCAACGTTTACTCAGCACCCATCCTAAGGAAGGGGACCCTGGGGAACTTTGAGCTCAGGAGCGGGCCCCACGGGATGCAGGATGGGCCTAGGGGCAAAAGCCCTTCGTCCTTGGAGGGAGACGAGGCAGCCCAGGCCAGCATCAAGGAATTTGGCTTCAACATGGTGGAGAGACAAGATCTCCCCTAGACAGGACCATCAGCGACATTCGCGCATGAAGAGTAAGTAGTATTAAGGCCTGAGCCCAATCCAGGCAGATAGACATAGTGCTGGGTCATAGTATACCTTTTTTATTTTTGCATAGGCCTATTGGAATGGTTTGTGTAATTACAGTAGAGCCCAGGTAGATGGCTACTGTATGGATTTGTGGTACTGTGTTAAATGACTAGTAGTCGTCCCAATAAAGATGTAGCTAGGCCTATCGGAATGGTACATGTGGGAAAGGAACTGTCATCAGCCTCATGTTTTTTGGCTCTTCTAAATATCTCACTGGGTGTCCCATAGAATCTTACATCATTCCTCTCACAAATGTATTTTAAAATATAATAATATATGCATGGATTGATATTAAGGTCTGAAAGGCACTTGCCCATCAGGGAAGTCAGGAGTTTTTTTTTTGGTTGCCTGAAGATTATGATCACTTGCCCGAAATGAGCTATTTACACACATGCCATACACAGTATTAGTTGCCCTTTTACCTATGCACAGGAGGAATCAGAAAGATCTGATAACTCAAATCTAAAGAATTTTGGTTATTGAAACCAAAACTGGAAAAAAAATCCAATAGCCTAACTGATCTTTCTGGTCCCCCAATTGTTTAAGTCTGGCAAGTTGAGCCTGCTCTCGGGGCAGTTTAAACCAAAACTGTTAATAATTAAATATTCAATAACACTTAGGCATATAGTCTAATTGGTGAGTAAATGCAAGCATGTGTAACTCTTTTTCAAAATAAATGTAAATATGACACAAACGCTACAAACAAAATAGCGAAGCCACGCCGATGACTATCAAAGGTAAGATCTCAGGGTGTGAGTTTGTGACGCAATATAAAGTTATTTTTTGCCCTATTGCCTTGGGGCAAGTGAACTCTGAACAGTCACGCAAGTTGAACCTGCTCCGAGGCAGTAGGATTTTAAAAAAAAGTCATGTATCTCTATAGGCCACATTCTATCCACTTAGAATGTGGAAATTTAGCATCATTCTTGTATACTGGTAGGTAGAATGCTGGCTTTCCATGCAACACCTTGATTTAGTTATGCGCTCTGTAAGACTCATTGTCTGAAATGTGCTACTCAATTTATGACGAGGTAAGCCTATAGATGGGTTGGTGACAATGTCACAAATGATGCGCGCATATCGACAGGGCCGGAAGCTGTGCGTTATGATTCTGAACGGTCTGATGGCTAGCAACAATGTTTGTTTCTACTAGTGTTAATTTTGGGAACAAATTGTGACTGAAATATTTGTCAAACACCTATTTTCAGTGGCAATTGACCAAACTATAACTGACCAAATGGACCCAGAACAAAAATTAACAAATTATTTCATTTCAGTTGACTGAAATGAGACGAGACAAAATTCTCTGACTTCTAAGTGGAGGGACAAGAGTTTTGGAGAGATTGCTTCACCTTAGCTAAGCAGTCACCACCAGGCTTTACAAAAAAAAAAACAGTAGAGTTTAATAATAAAATGGTTTCCTATGTTTTTCTCTCCCTTGAGTAGGCTATAGAAAAGTAGTCTGTCTTTGAATTTGTAGTCTTGCTCAACCCTCCCACTGCATTTCATATACACCCTAGCCCCATTCCAGTCGTATACCTCCCCAACAGATCCACAGATGACGCATTCTCAATTTGCATTTCACACTGCCCTCTCCCACCTTTACAAGAGGGGAAATAACTGTGAGAATGCTGTTCATAGACTATAGCTCAGTGTTCAACAACATAGTCCCCTCCAAACTCATCACCAAGCTAGGGACCCTGGGACTGAACCCCTCCCGTTCTGTAACTGGATCCTGAACTTCCCTGACGGTCGGCCCCCAGGTGGTGAGGAGTAGGCAACAACACCTCCACCACGCTGACCCTCAACACAGGGACCCCTCAGGGGTGTGTGCTTAGTCCCCTTCTGTACTCCCTGTTCACCACGACTGTGTGGCCGTGCACGACTCCAACACCAAGTTTGCTGACGATACGACTGTGTTAGGCCTGATCACTGACGGCGATGGGTCAGCCTACAGGAGGAAGTCAGACTTAACAGTGTGGTGCCAGTACAACAACCTCTCCCTCAACGTCAGTAAGACCAAGGATCTGATCGTGGACTATAGGAGAAAGCGCGAGGGAGCACACCCCGTCCACATCAGCAGGGCTGTTGTGGAGTGGGTTGAGAGCTTTAAGTTCCTTGGCGGCCAAATCACTAAATACTTAGCATGGATCACACATCCGGACAGTCGTGAAGAGGGCACAGAAGCGCCTCTTCCCCCTCAGGAGGCTAGAAAAGATTTGGCATGGGCCCACAGATCCTCAATTCTACAGCTGCACCATCGAGAGCATCTTGACAGTCTGCCTCACCGCTTGTTATGGCAATTGCACCGACCTTGACCAAAGCGCTACAAAGGGTGGTGCGGACAGCCCAGCCCAGCACATCACTGGGGCTTCGAACAAAAATACTTACACGCAACAATTTCAACGATTTTACTGAGTTACAGTTCATATAAGGAAATCAGTCACTATAAATAAATTCATTAGGCCCTATTCTATGGATTCACATGACTGGGGCAGGGCGCTGCCATGGGTGGACCTGGAAGGGCATAAGCCCACCCACTGGGAAGCCAGACCCAGTCAATCAGAATGACTTACTCCCGCACAAAAAGGCGACAGACATAAATAGTTATGTTTCATCAGCTGTCGGTGGCTGGTCTCAGACGATCCTGCCGGTGACGGCCGGATGTGGAAGTCCTGGGCTGGCGTGGTTACAACGAGTTCTAGCGGTTGTGAGGCCGGTTTGACGTACTCCTAAATTCTCTCAAACAACGTTGGAGAGGCGGCTTATGGCAGAGAAATTAACTTCACTTATCTGGCAACAGCTCTGGTGGACATTCCTGTGGTCATGTGTACCAATTGCACATTCCCTCAACTTGAGACATCTGTGGCATTGTGTTGTGACAAAACTGCACATTTTAGTGTCCTTTATTGTCCCCAGCACAAGGTGCACCTGTGTAATAATCATGCTGTTTAAGCAACTTGATATGCCACACCTGTCAGGTGGATGGATGTAAAACAAATTTGTAAGCATAATTTGGGAAGCTTTTGTGCATATTACCGTGTTAATGTACATACAGTGCATTCGGGAAGTATTCAGAACCCTTCACTTTTTGCACATTTTGTTACGGTTACAGAATTATTCCAAAAAGGATTAATAAATGTTTTCCTCATCACCTCACACCATATGACAAGCGATACGTTTTTTTAGAAATGTTTTACACATTTATTAAAAATAAAAAACATATTACATTTTACTTAAGTATTCAGACCCTTTGCTATGAGACTCGAAATTGAGCTCAGGTGCATCCTGTTTCCATTGATTATCCTTGAGTTTCTACAACTTGATTGGATTCCACCTGTGGTAAATTCAATTGATTGGACATGATTTGGAAAGGCACACACCTGTCTATGTCAGGTCCCACTGTTGACCGTGCATGTCAGAGCAAAAACCAAGCCCTGAGGTCCGGAAGGAATTGTCTGGGGAAGGGTACCAAAAAATGTCTGCAGCATTGGGGTCCCCAAAGAACACAGTGGCCTCCATCATTCTTAAAAGGAAGAAGTTTGGAACCACCAAGACTCTTCATAGAGCTGTCCCGCCCGGCCAAACTGAGCAATCGGGGTAGAAGGGCCTTGGTCAGGGAGGTGACCAAAGAACCCGATGGTCACTCTGACAGAGCTCTAGAATTCCTCTGTGGAGATGGGAGAACCTTCCAGAAGGACAACCATCTCTGCAGCACACCACCAATCAGGCCTTTATGGTAGGGTGGCCAGAGGAAGCCACTCCTCAGTAAAAGGCACTTAACAGCCTACTTGGAGTTTGCCAAAGGCACCTAAAGACTCTCAGACCATGAGAAACAAGATTCTCTGGTCTGAGTGAAACCAAGATTGAACTCTTTGGCCTGAATGCCAGCGTCACGTCTGGAGGAAACCTGGCACCATCTCCTGTGGTGGCAGCATCATGCTGTGGGGATGTTTTTCAGTGGCAGGGACTGGGAGACTAGTCAGGATTGAGGGAAAGATGAACGGAGCAAAGTACAGAGATCCTTGATGACAAGCTGCTCCCAGAGTGCTCAGGACCTCAGACTGGGGCGACGGTTCACCTTCCAACAGAACAATGACCATAAGCACACAGCCAAGACAACGCAGGAGTGGCTTTGGGACAAGCCTCCGAATGTCCTTGAGGCCCAGCCCGAGCCCGGAGTTGAACAATCGAACGTCTCTGGAGAGACCTGAATATAAGCTTGCAGTTGACGCTCCCCATCCAACTTGACAGAGCTTGAGAGGGATCTGCAGAGAATAATCGGGAGAAACTCCCCAAAATACAGGTGTACCAAGCTTGTAGCATCATACCCAAGAAGACTCGAGGCTGTAATCGTTGTCAAAGGTGCTTCAACAAAGTACTGAGCAAAGGGTCTGAATACTTATCTAAATGTGATAACATCACCAGTAGCCTATATGCAAACATTTGGTGGCACAGAAAGAAAAAGGGATAGCAAACAACTTGACTAAATTCCTCTTGCCACAACACTATCTGACTGGGTAAATAACTTGTATTTTGAGTTCATGTGGACCCAGTGACTCAGACTTGAGCACTTGGACCAGGGCGCGAGCACTGGGACTCGGACTTCAACCATAGGGACTCGTGACTCGACAATTGGTGACTTTGAGCACTTGGGACTCGATTCAGACTCTAGGTTTAGTGATTCGACTAGATCCCTGGGTGAAAGTCATTATCCCCCCGTTTCTACTTCACATGGATGTCAGTGTGGCGTCCTGGAACATTGATAACGATGCAATGACATCCACCGTGTGATGGAGGTGTGCAACCGATAATACTTTGCCAATAGCCTACTTTACGGCCTGCATCTCGAGAGTGCGAGAGGCGAACCTGTCACAATCGCAATTCAATTCATAGGGCTTTTATTGCCAAACCAAGTGAAATGGATAATATACACAAGTGAAATGAACAGTTAACATTACATTTACAAAGGTTTCAACAATAGACATTTCAAATGTTATATTATGGCTATGTACAGTGTAACAATGTCAGAAGGGAAAATAAATAAACAAAAACAGGTTGTATTTTTACTGTGGTGTTTGTTCACTGGTTGCCCTTTTCTTGTGGCAACCGGTCATAATTCTAGCTGCTGTGATGGACTGGTATTTCACCTAATAGGATCTGTGAGTTTGTGGGTCTGTGGTAATCTGAGGGGAAATGTCTTTGGTCATACATTTGGCAGGAGGTCAGGCAGTGCAGCACAGTTTCCTCCTCATTTTGTGCGGCAGTGTGCACATAGCCTATCTTCTCGAGAGCCAGGTCTGCCTATGGCGGCCTCGCTTCAATAGCAAGGCTTATAGCTCTCGCTCTCTCTGCACTTGTCTGTTTTTGGATGTGATGTGCAACATCTAGCATGCTGAATTGGTTATTTACATGGGCAGATAATTCTTGCTGTGTATGTTTTTGTCATTTCTGCTGTTGGGAAGGGAATATGATGTTGGTAGAACAAGGGTATGTACAGTGGGGAAAAAATTATTTGGTCAGCCACAAATTGTGCGAAGTTCTCCCACTTAAAAAGATGAGAGGCCTGTAATTTTCAGTCATAGGTACACGTCCTATGACAAAATGAGAATTTTTCCAGAAAATCACATTGTAGCATTTTTTTATGATTTATTTGCAAATTATGGTGGAAAATAAGTATTTGGTCAATAACAAAAGTTTCTCAATACTTTGTTATATACCCTTTGTTAGCAATGACACAGGTCAAACGTTTTCTGTAAGTCTTCAAGGTTTTCACTCACTGTTCGCTGGTATTTTGGCCCATTCCCATGCAGATCTACCTCCAGAGCAGTGATGTTTTGGGGCTGTCGCTGGGCAACACGGACTTTCAACTCCCCTCCAAAGATTTTCTATGGGGGTTGAGATCTGGAGACTGGCTAGGCCACTCCAGGACCTTGAAATGCTTCTTCACGAAGCCACTCCTTCGTTGCCCGGGGCGGTGTGTTTTTGGGATCATTGTCATGCTGAAAGACCCAGCCACGTTTCATCTTCAATGCCCTTGCTGATGGAAGGAGTGTTTTCACTCAAAATCTCCACGATACATGGCCCCATTCATTCTTTCCCTTTACACGGATCGGTCGTCCTGGTCCCTTTGCAGAAAAAAACAGCCCCAAAGCATGATGTTTCCACCCCCCATGCTTCACAGTAGGTATGGTGTTCTTTGGATGCAACTCAGCATTCTTTGTCCTCCAAACACGTAGTTGAGTTTTTACCAAAAGTTCTATTTGGTTTCATCTGACCATATGACATTCTCCCAATCCTCTTCTGGATCATCCAAATGCACTCTAGCAAACTTCAGATTCGGGCCTGGACATGTACTGGCTTAAGCAGGGGGACACGTCTGGCACTGCAGGATTTGAGTCCCTGCGGGGCGTAGTGTGTTACTGATGGTAAGGCTTTGTTACTGGTCCCAGCTCTCTGCAGGTCATTCACTAGGGTCCCCCCGTGTGGTTCTGGGATCATTTTGACCCAGGTGAGATCTTGCGTGGAGCCCCAGATCGAGGAGATTATCAGTGGTCTTGTATGTCTTCCATTTCCTAATAATTGCTCCCACAGTTGATTTCTTCAAACCAAGATGCTTACCTATTGCAGATTCAGTCTTCCAGCCTGGTGCAGGTCTACAATTTTGTTTTTGGTGTCTTTGACAGCTCTTTGGTCTTGGCCATAGTGGAGTTTGGAGTGTGACTGTTTGAGGTTGTGGACAGGTGTCTTTTATACTGATAACAAAAGTTCAAACAGGTAAACATTAATACAGGTAATTCAGTGTGGAGGACAGAGCTTAAAGAAGAAGTTACAGGTCTGTGAGAGCCACAGAAATCTTGCTTGTTTGTAGGTGACCAAATACTTATTTTCCACCATAATTTGTATATAAATTAAAGTCCTACAATGTGATTTTCTGGAGAGAAAAACTTCAATTTGTCTGTCATAGTTGACGGGTACCTATAATGAAAATTGCAGGCCTCATCTTTTACAAAACTTGCACAATTGGTGGTTGACTAAATACTTCTTTTTTCCCCACTGTATGTTCATTGCAATACACTAAAGTCTGTGATTTGTTTGCTATAGGTTAATGAGTCAATACAAAATGTAATGTGACTAATGGCCCACTGTTGTCTTTTTGACAGTAACGACAGACTAAATTATTATTCAAATTAGACAATTTAACAAACTTTATATTTTAGACATTGACTAAGACAACACTAACTAGCTAGCTACCAACTATAGCAATCATATTGTTATCAGCTTAGCTAGAGTACTACTTACCGAAAATAAGACATAACGTTATTCCACATAGTAAAACACAATTGCACGCGGGGTTTGTCCGTCTTAGCTCCATAACTTAGAATGCAACAATATTACCCCCTTCCTGTTTTTAGGTCTAACGTTAGCCAGCGTCCAGTTGCTCATCCACTGCATCCTTTCCTGTAAGCAATGCTCGTGATGCGTTTAAGCCCTGAACAGCGCCTGATAGGCAGCTCTGTCTCCCAGGATGCGTGCCGCCCCCAAGACCAGAGCCAACCGCATGCAAGGAACAACGAACCACATTCAAACCAGAAAGCTAAAGCCTAGTGATGGGGAAACCAAGGCTTTTGGGGCATTCACCAAATAATGCTGAAAAACGGTTAATTACTCTTAGTATTTAACACAATGCACATTAGTGACATCTGCTGATCAGCAATGAAAGCAGCGTTTGATGTTCATATAGAAGGTTATTCCACAGTATATCAAATTTAGTGGCGCAGTGGTTAGTCGTGGGTCTTGGCCTATTATCACATACAGTTCGCACCTTCAAACCAACCTAACAGTAGCTGCTAGGGGTAAGTTATAACCTACATTTGTGTTTTGTTTTTACATACTGGTAGCCAGAGTCGTTCAAGGGAATTTGGGACATGGGTGACTAGTTAACGTTAGCTTGGCTCTCTCTGCGTGTTCGTGCCGTGGGAGGACGGGTTTCTTCGTTGGCAGAAAGCAATGGCTAGCTAGTATGCTAACTATTCTAGCTAACTAACTGGCTGAATAAGTTGACGACGGACTCGCTCAAGCTGTCGGGACTAACCCACAACGTTAGACACGGACACGAATGATCTGCTTGGCGTGTTGACACACTGGTGGTTTATTGTGGCCAAGTATTGGTGCTAAACCGTGTTGTTGGAGTCCGGCATGCTAGTTGGCTGTGGCGTCATATGACTAGGTGCCCTGGACGATTTTCACGGAAGAACACTGTACCAAGTTAGCTAGCTGAATAAACTAAGTTAGTCTATTCCTAGAAAACATTGAACCGCTGTAGTTTACAACAATTATAGTTTCTGAGGTGGAAGTTGGGAGAGTTATATTTGGGTGTTTCAGTGAAACGTAAGTGAGGGAGGCCCCACTCTCTCCTTTCCCAGATGTTTAGTTCATTTCATTCCGATCTCCTTTGCATTATTGTAGCCATTTTCTGTAGCCTGTCAACTATGCCTCTGTCTATCCCTGTTCCCTCCTCTCTGCACAGGCTATAAAACGCCTCACACCGCGTGGCTGCTGCCTCTCTAACCTGGTGGTCCCTGCACGCACCACCCACGTGGAGTTCCAGGTCTCAGGCAGCCTCTGGAACTACCGTTCTGCTGCCAACAAGGCAGAGTTCATCTCAGCCTATGCTACCCTCCAGTCCCTCGACTTCTTGGCGCTGACGGAAACATGGATTACCACTGAAAACACTGCTACTCCTACTGCTCTCTCCTCGTCTGACCATGTGTTCTCGCATACCCCGAGAGCATCTGGTCAGCGGGGTGGTGGCACAGGAATCCTCATCTCTCCCAAGTGGACATTCTCTCTTTTTCCCCTGACCCATCTGTCTATCTCCTCATTTGAATTCCATGCTGTCACAGTCAAGCTTAACATCCTTGTCATTTATCGCCCTCCAGGTTCCCTTGGAGAGTTCATCAATGAGCTTGACGGCTTGATAAGTTCCTTTCCTGAGGATGGCTCACCCCTCACAGTTCTGGGTGACTTCAACCTCCCTACGTCTACCTTTGACTCATTTCTCTCTGCCTCCTTCTTTCCACTCCTCTCCTCTTTTGACCTCACCCTCTCACCGCCCCCCCCCCTACTCACAAGGCAGGCAATACGCTTGACCTCATCTTTACTAGATGCTGTTCTTCTACTAATCTCACTGCAACTCCCCTCCATGTCTCCGACCACTACTTTGTATCCTTTTCTCTCTCGCTCTCCTCCAACACTACTCACTCTGCCCCTACTCAGATGGTAATGCGCCGTCGCAACCTTCGCTCTCTCTCTCCCGCTACTCTCTCCTCTTCCATCCTATCATCTCTTCCCTCTGCTCAATCCTTCTCCCTCCAATCTCCTGATTCTGCCTCCTCAACCCTCCTCTCCTTCCTTTCTGCTTCCTTTGACTCTCTATGTCCCCTATCCTCCTGGCCGGCTCGGTCCTCCCCTCCCGCTCCGTGGCTTGATGACTCATTGCGAGCTCACAGAACAGGGCTCCGGGCAGCCGAGCGGAAATTAAGGAAAACTAGACTCCCTGTGGACCTGGCATCTTTTCACTCCCTCCTCTCTACATTTTCTTCATCTGTTTCTGCTGCTAAAGCCACTTTCTACCACTCTAAATTCTAAGCATCTGCCTCTAACCCTAGGAAGCTCTTTGCCACCTTCTCCTCCCTGCTGAATCCTCCCCCCCCCCCTCCTCCCTCTCTGTGGATGACTTTGTCAACCATTTTGAATAGAAGGTTGACGACATCCGATCCTCGTTTGTTAAGTCAAATGACACTGCTGGTCCTGCTCACACTGCCCTACCCTATGCTTTGACTTCTTTCTCCCCTCTCTCTCCAGATAAAATCTTGCGACTTGTGACGGCCGGCCGCCCAACAACCTGCCTGCTTGACCCTATCCCCTCCTCTCTTCTCCAGACCATCTCCGGTGACCTTCTCCCTTACCTCACCTCGCTCATCAACTCATCCTTGACCGCTGGCTATGTCCCTTCCGTCTTCAAGAGAGCGAGAGTTGCACCCCTTCTCAAAAAACCAACACTCGATTCCTCTGATGTCAACAACTACAGACCAGTATCCCTTCTTTCTTTTCTCTCCAAAACTCTTGAGCGTGCCGTCTTTAGCCAACTCTCTTGCTATCTCTCTCAGAATGACCTTCTTGATCCAAACCAGTCAGGTTTCAAGACTGGTCATGCAACTGAGACTGCTCTTCTCTGTGTCACGGAGGCTCTCCGCACTGCTAAAGCCAACTCTCTCTCCTCTGCTCTTGTCCTTCTAGACCTGTCTGCTGCCTTTGATACTGTGAACCATCAGATCCTCCTCTCCACCCTCTCCGAGCTGGGCATCTCCGGCGCGGCTCACCCTTGGATTGCGTCCTACCTGACCGGTCGCTCCTACCAAGTGGCGTGGCGAGAATCTGTCTCCGCACCACGTGCTCTCACCACTGGTGTCCCCCAGGGCTCAGTTTTAGGCCCTCTCCTATTCTCGCTATACACCAAGTCACTTGGCTCTGTCATATCCTCACATGGCCTCTCCTATCATTGCTACGCAGACGACACACAACTAATCTTCTCCTTTCCCCCTTCTGATAACCAGGTGGCAAATCGCATCTCTGCATGTCTGGCAGACATATCAGTGTGGATGACGGATCACCACCTCAAGCTGAACCTCGGCAAGACGGAGCTGCTCTTCCTCCCGGGGAAGGGACTGCCCGTTCCATGATCTCGCCATCACGGTTGACAACTCCATTGTGTCCTCCTCCCAGAGTGCGAAGAGCCTTGGCGTGACCCTGGACAACACCCTGTCGTTCTCCGCTAACATCAAGGCGGTGACCCGATCCTGTAGGTTCATGCTCTACAACATTCAGAGAGTACGACCCTGCCTTACACAGGAAGCGGCACAGGTCCTAATCCAGGCACTTGTCATCTCCCGTCTGGATTACTGCAACTCGCTGTTGGCTGGGCTCCCTGCCTGTGCCATTAAACCCCTACAACTCATCCAGAATGCCGCAGCCCGTCTGGTGTTCAACCTTCCCAAGTTCTCTCACGTCACCCCGCTCCTCCGCACACTCCATTGGCTTCCAGTTGAAGCTCGCATCTGCTACAAGACCATGGTGCTTGCCTATGGAGCTGTGAGGGGAACGGCACCTCCGTACCTTCAGGCTCTGATCAGTCCCTACACCCAAACGAGGGCATTGCGTTCATCCACCTCTGGCCTGCTGGCCCCCCTACCTCTGCGGAAGCACAGTTCCCGCTCAGCCCAGTCAAAACTGTTCGCTGCTCTGGCACCTCAATGGTGGAACAAGCTCCCTCACGACGCCAGGACAGCGGATTCACTCACCACCTTCCGGAGACACTTGAAACCCCACCTCTTTAAGGAATACCTGGGATAGGATAAAGTAATCCTTCTATCCCCCCCCCCCCTTACCCCACCCCCAAAATAAATCTAAAATAAAATAAAATAAATAAATACATATTGTAAAGTGGTTATCCCACTGGCTATAAGGTGAATGCACCAATTTGTAAGTCGCTCTGGATAAGAGCATCTGCTAAATGACGTAAATGGAAATGGAAATGAAAGTAGCTAGCAAGCAAGCCAACGTTAGCTAGTTAGCTTGGGTGCTTGACTGAGGTTGTGAGGTTAGAACGCTCGGATCAACCCTGTCCAGTCCAGTGTGCGCTCTGAACACTCGGTGAGCAAAATGTTCTGAATTTACAAATGGACAATCTGACAACGCTCTGAATTTACGAATGCCCAGAGCGCACTCTGAGCACACTCTGGCATTCCAGATAGAATTTACGAACACACCCCAAGACAGATTAAAAGTATGACAGAGAGACTTTGGAAGGCCAGGGCCCAGGTGAATAAAACATCTTCTGTGTTTCACTTAAGGATTTACCTTAAGGAATAATTTCCCCTTACTTAAGGGAATTGTTTAAGGGCGTTACAGAGAGCCCCTCAAATGTTTTCCTTAGGTAAGGGCATACTTGGGGTATTTTATAGTAGTTTGAAGGCATGTACAGCAGAAAGAGTCTCTGGTTACATTTACATTTTACTCATTTAGCAGACGCTCTTATCCAGAGCGACTTACAGTTAGTGAATACATTTTTTTTTTATACTGGCCCCCCGTGGGAATCGAACCCACAACCCTGGCATTGCAAACGCCATGCTCTATCAACTGAGCTACATCCCTGCCGGCCATTCCCTCCCCTACCCTGGACGACGCTGGGCCAATTGTGCGCCGCCCATGAGTCTCCCGGTCGCGGCCGGCTGCGACAGAGCCTGGATTCCAACCAGGATCTCTAGTGGCACAGTTAGCACTGCTATGCAGTGCCTTAGACCACTGCACCACTCAGGAGTACCATGGAGATGACCTGATTCACTGATTTATTTTGGGAGATTGCAAAATAGAACTTCTACATTCAAGACAGGAGAAACAAATTGATTCAGAAGATGACTTGTTTCTATTATTTTCTAGCATGTCAAGCTAATTTAGAGTAGGTAGGTAGCTATCTAGCCAGCTAGCTTTGTAGCTATGGATTGTGCACCTTCCATTGTTTAGCTAAGTAGCTAGCTAGCTATACACTTAGCTAGCTGGTTGATGTTTTCCTTTTGCAACCAGGGCAGAGGAAAGCAACATTCAGCCGCGTCCCTCAACCTTTTACCGAAACAATGACGTTGAGAAAGCTTTGTTATTGTTTCAACTGTGGATTGTCGCTTTAATACCTCAAACATTTTGTATTGTGCTCCTACATTTCTTTGTGTGCTCCTACATTTGTCAACTTAGGAGCACATGTGCTCCTTGTAAAAAATGTCATCGTAGAGCCCTGAAGGTAGGGTCCTTGAAGCTTTTAACGATATACAGTGGGGAAAAAAATTATTTAGTCAGCCACCAATTGTGCAAGTTCTCCCACTTAAAAAGATGAGAGAGTCCTGTAATTTTCATCATAGGTACATGTCAACTATGACAGACAAAATGAGAAAAAAATCCAGAAAATCACATTGAAGGATTTTTTATGAATGTATTTGCAAATTATGGTGGAAAATAAGTATTTGGTCAATAACAAAAGTTTCTCAATACTTTGTTATATACCCTTTGTTGGCGATGACAAAGGTCAAACGATTTCTGTAAGTCTCACAAGGTTTTCACACACTGTTGCTGGTATTTTGGCCCATTCCTCCATGCAGATCTCCTCTAGAGCAGTGATGTTTTGGGGCTGTCGCTGGGCAACACGGACTTTCAACTCCCTCCAAAGATTTTCTATGGGGTTGAGATCTGGAGACTGGCTAGGCCACTCCAGGACCTTGAAATGCTTCTTACGAAGCCACTCCTTCGTTGCCCGGGCGGTGTGTTTGGGATCATTGTCATGCTGAAAGACCCAGCCACGTTTCATCTTCAATGCCCTTGCTGATGGAAGGAGGTTTTCACTCAAAATCTCACGATACATGGCCCCATTCATTCTTTCCTTTACACGGATCAGTCGTCCTGGTCCCTTGCAGAAAAACAGCCCCAAAGCATGATATTTCCACCCCCATGCTTCACAGTAGGTATGGTGTTCTTTGGATGCAACTCAGCATTCTTTGTCCTCCAAACACGACGAGTTGAGTTTTTACCAAAAAGTTATGACATTCTCCCAATCCTCTTCTTGATCATCCAAATGCACTCTAGCAAACTTCAGACGGGCCTGGACATGTACTGGCTTAAGCAGGGGGACACGTCTGGCACTGCAGGATTTGAGTCCCTGGCGGCGTAGTGTGTTACTGATGGTAGGCTTTGTTACTTTGGTCCCAGCTCTCTGCAGGTCATTCACTAGGTCCCCCCGTGTGGTTCTGGGATTTTTGCTCACCGTTCTTGTGATAATTTTGACCCCACAGGGTGAGATCTTGCGTGGAGCCCCAGATCGAGGGAGATTATCAGTGGTCTTGTATGTCTTCCATTTCCTAATAATTGCTCCCACAGTTGATTTCTTCAAACCAAGCTGCTTACCTATTGCAGATTCAGTCTTCCCAGCCTGGTGCAGGTCTTGTCACGAGTTACAAAGCCAGAACCCAGAAGCAGACCAGGACAAGGTAAGTTGAAACGAAGGTGAGTGTTTATTTACAAGTTCAAGAGTGATGCTGAATAATCCAGGGAACAGAGCGGGCGGCGTTGGTTAGTTGTTGGGGGTGCAGTGGTTGATCCAATCATGGCTCGGCAGCCGCCGACCACCAGGCAGAGGTTGGATGAAGGTTCCGGACGGGTGATGTTCATGGCTAACGATCCGGCAGGGAATGGATGTTAGGCCAGAGCCTAAGAAGGGTGATGATCAGGACCAGGTGTGCAGATTGCTGATGGGATGCAGGTGCGGAAATCAAGAGAGCTCCCCGGAGCGTTCCAGAACCCTCGGGAAACTGGAGATCACGAGCAGAAAAAACTAGTCCACAGACAGGACCCGACTCAGACTGCCGGGATCGTTACAGGTCTACAATTTTGTTTCTGGTGTCCTTTGACAGCTCTTTGGTCTTGGCCATAGTGGAGTTTGGAGTGTGACTGTTTGAGGTTGTGGACAGGTGTCTTTTATACTGATAACAAGTTCAAACAGGTGCCATTAATACAGGTATCGAGTGGAGGACAGAGGAGCCTCTTAAAGAAGAAGTTACAGGTCTGTGAGAGCCAGAAATCTTGCTTGTTTGTAGGTGACCAAATACTTATATTCCACCATAATTTGCAAATAAATTCATAAAAAATCCTACAATGTGATTTTCTGGAATTTTTTCTCTCAATTTGTCTGTCATAGTTGACGTGTACCTATGATGAAAATTACAGGCCTCTCTCATCTTTTTAAGTGGGAGAACTTGCACAATTGGTGGCTGACTAAATACTTTTTTCCCCCACTGTACAGTATATAATCAAGTTAATGGTTATTATTTGTTTGAATGCATATCATTGTATTTTTATAGATTGTAATGAAAGACAACAGGTCAAATTATGTGTTCTATACCAGTGGTTCCTAGTACCCCTGGTTGGGAACCACTGTTCTATACTATATTATACTATATGCCCTTCTATATGTCTTCCTAGACATTAGAGGGCACACATTTGTCATGGTTATGATTGTGGTTGTGATTATGGTCCTGCAGCTATCACGTTGTAGCTATTGAAGTGCACATGTGCAAATACTCTGAGTGCATTGTCTTACATCGTGTTCATCTGTAACATCTGCGGTGCTGTTCGTGGCAACGTCATATCGCTGAGGCTAAAGTGTGTTTGAAAGATGTATCTCTGTGTGTCTCTGTGCTGGTTGGTCCCAGTCTGTAATCTGTTATCTGGCCTCTCCTGTCCCAGTTGAGAAGAAGCTGGACGGGGTCACAAAGTTGTTCAGTGTCCTACAGGACCTGCAAGACTCCCACACTGCAGTGGAGGAGGAGGAGAGGTCAAAGAATATAAACTTTCTGCTGGAGCTGCAAACGTAACAGAACGTCAACTCAACAGGCAGTTCTCAGGCCTAGGATGTCCCAAATGGTACCCTCATCCCCTCTATAGTGCATACAAAGATAACCCCAAAATGCATACAAAGATAACCCAAACACATTCCCCCCTCAGTCCCCACCTTTATCTCTTGAATGTTTTAGCATTCAGGTCTAAAAAGTCACTTCCTGAACACTTCTACAATGGGAAAATATGTATGGAAGGTTTCGTTCATATCAAAAGGGGTGCTGTCAAAAAGTGATTGAATTCAAATTGATTTACTGTACCCTAGACTTTTTACATGCACTTGTGAATATGATGGTCTGGAACAGTATAATAAATTGTACAGATGAGGAGAAAAATTAATATTTCAAGTGTTAAAATTGAGAATGAATGGACCCCTGAAAGATTAGTCTCATACATTCTCAAAAATGTGAAGTGGAATATTCCTTTATTAATGTTGCCATTCTGTGTAAATTCTAACCTTTTTATGTGGTAGGTTTTTATTGTATGTGTGTATATGTTCTTATAAGTCTTATACATTTATATTGTACATTTGTATATGTTATTTTCTATATGTTTCGCCACGTGAATGTAAAATGTTGAACCATTAACATAGTTTATTGTTATTAACCACTAGGTGGCTCAGTTGCATAAGTATACTTGTGAGGTGCTATACAGCAATGCAATACGGTATTGTGTAAAGTGAAGTTGCTCCTAGATGCTGATCTTGGGTCAGTTTAGTATTTTCCCCAATAATGGTCAAGGATTGGGGGAAGGGAAGCTGATCCTAGATCTGTACCTGGGCAAAACTGTACCCCGGATCTGTACGGTATACAGGGTTGTTTGTACTTTCTACTGTATCTTTCCAGGAAGAACCAAATGGTTAACTACTTCCATGTTGCATATGAACACATTTTGTATATAGCACCTGCAAGTACAGTTTGAAATTCCTTTTCTCTCTAATCATTTGAGAATTATAGAAATGGAATTCAAACCAGCTATACATTGGACACCAATATGGTGCTGGTGCTGGCTTGTATAGTGACTGTGCGGATATAGATAGGCAATACTCTATACAGTTATTTTACACACCAAATGCATTCATTTCAGATTTAATCAAGTGCAATGTATATTAGATTATAAAAATGGAAAATGTTTTGCTTTGCATTAAAAGCTACTTGTATGTTTAAAAAACGAAACATTTTGCCTACACTGATATAAAGACATTTGCTTATCAAAAGTTTGTCTACACTCTTAGTTCGGTATAGTGCTTTCAGTATGCCTATCTTATTACTCAAATGTGGGTTGACCCACAGTATTACAGTTGACTTAGTGTCATATCGATAGCTTCATCACTCCTTGTTGAAGGACACTATGCAGTATTCCAAGTCAGACAATTATTAGCGAAATATTACAGAAACATGCTTTAAAGAATGGTAATCAAGGCTAATGTAGTATCTGTTTGCATAGCTTGGCTTAAGTCCAGAACTTCAGCCCTACAGAAACAATGTACTTCCTGTTGTGGCTTCAACCTCTCATGGAAACAAAAAACATCCAAGCCCCCTTGCTCCCCTTCTCCTCACAAATGAGGCACCTCGTCTCAATTTTAAGCAGAGGCGGCTTCAGGGAGGGCCTTGCCGGTGCTGACGCACCCTCAATAGACCTAGAACCACCATGAAACAATTTATTAGTACATGCATGTACACCATTGATGGCAAGCATCCCTACGCAACGACCAAACTACCCCAGGGACAATTATTGGTGCCGCCACTGATTTTAAGGCATATGGTGACATATAACATATTAGTTTATGCCACAACCAACTATGGATAGGTTATCCACTTTCGACTTCTGTAAACCTGTGATCTGGATGTTCCATTCATTTTGAATCATTTCTATCAATAATGCAGCTTTAGGAATGGGAAAATGTAATTGGATCTTTTCTGTCCATAAGCTTTTTTAATGAATTTGATGATCAGCTATAAGACAACTTTCTTACACTCAGTACAGGGACCTAAGTTAGTGAGACATTTTCATACTGCAAGAGTAGTCTTGTGTGCAATTATTTCAATGTTCCCAATTCCCATTTATTTGGAAAGACCATCAGATGTTTCCTCATGCATGTATAGAGGGGTCTACACAATCTATGGTATGGATTTGAATATGGATTTAGCTCAATTTACTCAATCTACCCGTTTGACCTGCTACATTCACAACTCATAATTTACCACCGCTAAGTCTTGGTTCATTTGTTGACCAAACATTATTAACCCATTGCACTACACCCTATTGGAAATTAGCCTTTTTATATAAGCATGTAATAGGCTAACCTCATCCTTGACACACAGGGACAATCTATCAATGTTGTGCCACAGCCATTGAGATGCCTGAGGTGATGATTGTTGAGTGCTTCAAAGGGTATTGTTGATGGACCAGGGCACATATAACTTTATGGCACTAAATCACATTCCATTAGTAGGTCTAACTGATTGAGAGTTGTTCAAATGTCTCCAAATACTTTTTCCTTTACCATAAATATTACAAAATATAGGCTAGGGCAAGGCTACTTATAGTTGTCATATCCAAATGTCCAGTAGACCTACTTTACAATAAGTTTTCCTTATACAAGTCTGTGTATTTAGCCTGCATGGTATTACACCATTAGGCAGTGTAATGTAATTGGAATGTAATGTAATGCTATTATATTGTCAGTCATTATCTCAATTGTATGTTTATTTAAAAATCCTTGAAAGTGTGCATTGCAAAAAAAAAACTATACTGTAATTATTGTAAATGGTATTAGGGACACTGCTTTAGCCTATTGCAAAGTGGGACCTAATTTAAGATGAGGTCATTCCATGAATTTTCAGGAAGGATAACACATTCCCAGTGATTCAGCACCAGGTGCACAGACATTCCTGTGAGCAAGTTGAACAGCTGGACCGATGAATAATCTGGATAAATTCTTATAGTCTATCCTACTTTCTCTTACACCTTAAATATACTTAATATGCAACTATTTATGAATGCCTTTCAAGCCTGCCACAACATTGTTAGCCTTCTTCTATTCACAACTCTCTCAGCAATAGCGTCCACTTCCTTAGCTCTCTGTTTGGTTGAGTCAGTGAAGGGTGAGGCTACATGGGCGATAAAATGTGTTCAATACGCCAGATGTGCGAATGACTGTGCTTACTAGTCAACGTTTTTAAGAGTCAATTTATGCTTGATCCGAAAATGTGGTCGGAGGCGCGGTATGAATGGTGTGACGCACTTGCGGAGCCTCTGGATGCACCCAGAGGCCAAATTGAGCTCTGTTCCTCAACACCGTGTGCCTCTCAAATTTTGTAACAATGCGACGGGCTCTGTATAGCTCCGCATTTATATGATTGGTTGACTGTAGGTGAGGGCGGGAGGTCCTGTATAAACACAAACTCACTTCCTTGACAACCCCCTTCACAACAGCTCTGCGCTGCTCAGCGAAGCGCAAGAACTATGAATGCTATGACTTCTGCAGAGGCCATATCACCGTACCGTAAATGCTGCACCGCCAATGCAGAGGTCGGATTGACCATTCAGCTCCTTTAAGAGTCATGGACAGGATCGAAGCTGCATGGTTGAATGTGAGTTGCTGATGCTGCGATGCACCCCAAAACCGCTAACAAGAAGGGAGACCTAGGACTTGGCATATAGTTACATTGTTGTTTCTGTTTGCTGTGAGGTAACAATCCAATTGTTTTTATGAAAGTCGCATTCTGAAATTAAACCGGCATCTCAGTCGCCTGAAATAGTCAAATGCGGCTCGCATCCTATCACACTCTGACTTTCAGCTCTAGCTCAGCATCCATATTTTTTGTGCATCCCTGTGTGATGGTATAGGGAGTGGCAACCTTCTGATAAATCAACCCATCCGCGGACCCCTCTCCTCTAGGAAAAAAATATAAGTTTATGCGTAAATTGGACATTAAAAGGTAAGCGTTTCTTTCTTGCATCTCTATCGGGATTTGTTGAGCTGAAGTAGAAATGCACACCACGCTGCAGTTGGGATAACAATAGGTCATCATTAGCGTTGTATGTGATCAGATGCGCATTCTGTTTCCCTATCACAGAAATATATCAATTCGCAATATAATTGTGTAAACAATGTATCCAACAAGCTTGGCAAAGACAACAATGTGTCACTCAATAGCCTAATGGGCCTTTGATGCTTAGAACATCAAATTGTAATATTGTAGCCTAGCTTAGCCCTTCTGCACTGTCATATATATACACTATATATACAAAAGTATGTGGACACCCCTTCAAATTAGTGGATTCGGCTATTTCAGTCACACTCGTTGCTGACAGGTGTATAAAATTGAGCACACAGCCATGCAATCTCCATAGACAAACATTGGCAGTAGAATGGCCTTACTGAAGAGCTCAGTGACTTTCAACGGGGCACCGTCATAGGATGACACCTTTCCAACAAGTCAGTTCATCACATTTCTGCCCTGCTAGAGCTGCCCAGGTCAACTGTAAGTGCTGTTATTGTGAAGTGGAAACTGTCAGCGGGAAGTGGTAGGCCACACAAGCTCACAGAATGAGACCACCAAGTGCTGAAGCGCGTTGCGCGTAGAAATCGTCTGTCCTCAGTTGCAACACTCACTACCAAGTTCCAAACTGCCTCTGGAAGCAACGTCAGAACGAGAACTGTTTGTCGGGAGCTTCATGAAATGAGTTTCCATGGCCGAGCAGCTGCACACAAGCCTAAGATCACCATGCACAATGCCAAGCATCGGCTGGAGTGGTTTAAAGCTTGCCGCCATTGGACTCTGGAGCAGTGGAAATGCGTTCTCTGGAGTGATGAATCACGCTTCACCATCTGGCAGTCCGACGGACGAATCTGGGTTTGGCGGATGCCAGGCGCAAACTACCTGCCGAATGCATAGTGCCAACTGTAAAGTTTGGTGGAGGAGGAATAATGGTCTGGGGTTGTTTTTCATGGTTCGGGCTAGACCCTTAGTAACAGTGAAGATAAATCTTAATGGTACAGCATACAATGACATTCTAGACGATTCTGTGCTTCCAACTTTGTGGCAACAGTTTGGGGAAGGCCCTTTCCTTTTTCAGCATGACAATGCCCCCATGCACAAAGCGAGGTCCATACAGAAATGGTTTGTCGAGATCGGTGTGGAAGAACTTGACTGGCCTGCACAGAGCCAGTCCTCAACCCCATTGAACACAACTGGGATGAATTGGAACTCCGACTGCGAGCCAGGCCTAATCGCCCAACATCAGTGCCTGACCTCACTGATGCTCTTGTGACTGAATGGAAGCGAGTTCCAACATCTAGCGGAAAGCCTTCCCAGAAGAGTGGAAGCTGTTATAGCAGCAAAGGGTGGACCAACTCCATATTAATGCCCATTATTTTGGAATGAGATGCTTGATGAGCTGGTGTCCACATACTTTTGGTCATGTAGTGTATATAGGCTACAAAGTAGCAACATTGCATTGCCAAGAATATAGCCCCCTAGCAGAGCTGTCATAAAACTGCCCTGAGAAAATATACTGAAAGTATATACAGACCTATTGCATAACATAACCTACAAATTGATGTCGATACATGAGTCAACTGAATGGTGCTGATGATACTGTAAAATCATCTTTGCATTTGTCAGTCGTCTCATCTCGAAACCTGCATAAGTGCGACGTGGTGCTAGAACAGTGATGTAACATTGTCATGAATGACATATTATGGTTGGAGAGATGTTGTAAAATATTTGTCTTGTAGGTCATGCATGCAATTGGGAATACAGCTGATCAGGTCTCAGAGCGTGTGGGCAGGGCCTAGTGCAATAAAATCCTCTCATAGACATGTGATGCTATGGCACTGGCATAAGGCCACCCTAACCCTAACATAAGTCTAATAACCACTATTATAACCACTATTCAATAAATAGGCCTGGGATATTCATTTAGAATGAATGACAACCAAAGACAAGATCAAATGTCTCTTTTTCTGTCAGTGAATATTCTTGATATACACATTTTAGCATTGAGGCAAAACAGGATGCTCTTTCTGTGAAAGTAAACACATATATGTCCCTGTGTATTAATTCACCAACAACACAGTTAAAACTGTACATTTCACTTACTAAGGCCCATTGGCCAGAGTTCAGGAGAATCAACAACATAGATGATTAACCCAAATCAGAAATAGGGCCTATTGTTTTCTTATCTATAGATTTTTTTTTTTTGGAAGAGGAACCACTCAATTATTTAAATGTGTAGGCCTATACAGTAGTACAGTATAGGCTACACTTGTTACACCTTGACATGGCTTAAGTTTTAGAATGGCTGGAGTCCTCAACAAGAAACCCAGCTAACACAGAACGTTCCTGTAATGTTTCTATGAACTGAATTGTTAGCTGGGAAGTCTTTGCCAAGCAGCCTCCTGTACAGATGGAGAAAGCTAGCATCGTCACTAATACACTTTGATGCTTCCACTCATCTCCACAGCTAAAATGGAGAGAGATTGCCACAATTCCGACTTCTAGTGCCTCAAACCGAAAGCCTTGATAGGGACTTTCTCATCCCTGCACATCTCCCCTGTACATGATGAACATGCTGAAGTCCAGTGGACTGAAGATCCCTGGCAGGGGCCCAAAGCACTCCCCTGGCCCCGTGGGACGAACCTCTGCTGGGGGATCTGCTTCCGGCACTGTGGGCCAGAAAGACAGTAAGTCACTTTTTCACACTTCAAGACTTCCTCTAGACTCTCAGGAAGAGAGCGGATTTCCTATCGCTTAGTTAGCCTATCAATCATGGTGGCATTTCATCATTGGAAGTGACCAGCGATTCCTTGATTGTTGTAATTGATTGTTTGTTTGTTGTCAGGGCCCTGAGTTTTTCCTGGTCACCTCAGTACAGTATTATGCTTTATGTCAGTGTTTTTCAAACTTTTTTGGTTACTGTAGCCCCAATTACATTTATCCCGAAGTACCCCTTCATGTGCAACGGATCATTAGGCCTATAATCTTATGAGTCTTCTCAAGTACTCCTTGTGGAATGCCAGGTACCCTTAGGGATATTAGCCCCCAAAGTTGAGAATCACTGTTGTAGGTGACTTTGTTGTGATTCACAGAGATGACATCTTAGTACTAAACCATATTCGTCTACCACCATGACAAATCCGAAACCTACTCCCCATCTACCCAAGTGTTGACAGTGTGCAAAGCCAACAGAAATAGGACACCCACATTTTTCCCGGTTTTAGGTCATATAACCAGCCCAGACCCTAGGCAGGTTGATGTTTATTGTCATGAGTCTTGTCCTGGGCAGAACTGAGCAATTTCCCCTTAGATAGGCCAGCTGTAAAGTCAAAATGGGCTATATTGTACAAATTCTGCGATAGAAAAAATCAATTTTTTGTCATAATTTAAGGTTAGGGTTAGCAGTGTGGTTAAGGTTAGGGTTAGGTTTAAAATGAGATTTTATGACTTTGTGGCTGTGCAAGCTAGTGACCACTCTGCAGAATTGCCTCCAGAACAAGAGTCATGACAAAAAACGCTAACCTGTGACCCTAGGGCCACAGATGTGTGTGTAACACTGGCACAGCTTTCCGCTAAATTATAGCTAGACTCTCCCTCCCAGCTGCACTAGGCTGATATTAGCCTACAGGAGGCCAAACACTGTCTGGGGGAGTCTGGGCTGCTTCTGCTGTCTTGTTATTTACATTAGCCCGTATGGGAGAGTTGTATCAGAGGCAGCTGTGTCATGGTTGATGGTGGAATGTTGTGAGCAAAGGAAAGGAAAGGGGAAAAAAACACAGGAAGTACAGTCGTGGGTAAATGAGAATCAGGCATTGCAGTGATGCCTTTAGCAGTGCATATGTTTTTTTGTTTGTTTTGTTCCTCCTTCAAAAGGACTATTTTGCAGTGCAGTGTTAGTGTCTGTTGTAAGTATAACTACCAATATATTATGCATAATTGCCTATCAATAGATAGTTCTTTTAAGGGAAGTAGGACTAATATTGTTTCAAATTCCTAATAGTGTTATTTGAATTCCTTCTCAATTATCCAAATTCACAAAGTCGCGTGAATGATCTTAGTTATTGAATGTTGGTAAAATGCCTCTCTCCATGCACAGTTTTGTAACACAATGTTACTATATGTTGTAAGCTATATTAGCAATGTTTTATTTATTAAAAAAATTATATTTAATAGGTAGAGGTAGGACTTACTATATCGGCCTACTTCAAGTCCCTCTCAGTTACCTGAACTTACAAAACAATGTAATTGAATTATCTTATTTATTGAATGTCCCATTACGCAAGCGCCCTTACGGAGGAGGCCCCCTTACCCATGCATTCATAAGCCTCCTTTATAACATCTACAACAGCAAAATAGGCAGCAATGTCAACGATTTATCTTTAAGACAGTTTTCAACATCTGGAACCATGGCCCCACAGCAAAAAAAATCCACACTTAGCCTCTATAATATTTTTCTAGATCAGGGTCATTTCAGGAACAGCTGGTAGTCATAGTAATTGACCTAATCCTACTAACTGACTGTCAGCATTTGCCACATCAGTGTTAATCAACTGCCTGCCTGCAGTGCACACAGAGAATCAGGTTAGGGCTATAGGGTCATTGAGTGAATAGCTGTTTGGTCATCACATTTCCATTTGTGTACTAAAAGCCCTGCTTTATTTTCCCTTTTAGTTCAAGATCATTGCCATTGTTTCTGTCATTGATTGGTGATATAATACAGTACATGCTCTTCCCTTTATTGAGATCCAATTGATTTGATAATAAGCAGCCAGACCTAGATAATGTCCTCTTGTTGTCCCTATGTTCATCCTCCTTGGATTTCAATGCGAAAAGGCTACTTTTTCCATTTAGAAATATATCTTGACTGTATATGATGGCGCACCAACATATTAGGGACAAAAAATCAGGGTTGTGGTAAATTCCATTTAATTTCAATTTCAGTCATTTCAGAAAGTAGACTGAAATTCCAATTCAAACATGTGCTCATAAACTAGGTTTCCAGCCAATTGGCGACAGCTTTTCATGCGAATATTCTAAAATCTGCATAAAACAAGAAGCACGTTTTCCCACCAGATATGTTTCCATCAAATTAACTTGTTGTGGATAAAAGGCTGTATGTGATGATGTAGTGCACATAAAAATAACTTTGGTGGTTAAATTCCCATGTACGAATTAAAAATACAAGTTAAATGGGTTTCCATCGCATTTTCAACTCTACTGGTGGTTTTGTCAACAACAACAAAAAAGCGTTATATAGCGAATGTTGTGCCCACTCTGGTCTTTGCAAGTACACTCTAGCCAACAACTCACAGATACTGTGCGGGTAGGCTACCTACATGATGAGATTATTATGGATAAGAGCGAGATTCTTTTTATTTGTCAAACGGCAGCCAAGCATCAATCATCATGTCACCAGAAAAATACCCTCAATATTTATTGGAAAGCAGCATCAAGCTCATCACCTTGCACTTTCACCACCCTGTCAAGTTCATCATAACTGATTTAATCTGTAGCCTAATAAACTGTATGCTTTCCCAAGTCGTAGTGGGAGGACCACACAACATATCATCGCGACACTCCAAATTCACTTCAATATGAAAGTTAATATATAAATATCTGTGCATAAAGGCCTATCCACCTCAATTTCTTGCATAATATATTTTACAGACACAAAAATATCCCACCTTGTCTAGTGTATTTTGTCGACATTTGGAAAGTTTACAGACAAATTAGCTCTTTCCAACAGGCCTGTCGTGAAATTTTTTTATCCGACGTACTTTACTCGCGTATTAAGGTTGGATGGAAACCTGGTTATAGAAAATTTGCTTGAAAATTCAATTGACTGAATTGAAATGGAATGACCCAACCCTGCTAACAATCTTTTGTCAGTCTCAGAAAAGCTTACATCGTATTATCTCATAGCTGCTCCCAAAGGTTCTGTCTTTAGAGGTCATGTCCTTGTGGACTGCCGAAACAAAGCATCATAACAGAGAGAAAAGTGTTTAGGTGTCGCCCCTAAATGCTTAGTCCTAGTCTCTCCTTCTGTCACTGTCCCTAAAATCTCTAGAGAAAGCCACACATTTGTGACCGACCGGCTCGATTTGGTCTTATGTGGCAAAATTTGAAATAGTGTTTTTTACATTGGATAAAAGTAGAGACTCAGAGCTAGAAAATGGTATATCATACACTACAGTTGCGGAACAATGGGAAAGTAATTCTTCTTTGAAGGTTGATAAACTTGTAACCTCACTTTTGAGAAAATGGCCCTTGAATATGTTTTGGTACCTACTGGAGAGCTCTTCTTTGTCTACACCCATTCAGCATCGTTCACACCCTCTTAAGCTTTAGACCCACCCATCTCTTTAAGGATTCACATGTGAGGCTATGTACTAAACAACCAAAGATTTCAAGACTAAAGGCTGGCTTATACTACGGGTGTGTTCGTTAATTTAATCTGGAGTGCCAGAGTGTGCTCTGGGCGTTCGTAAACTCAGAGTGTTGTCAGATTGTTGTTTGAACAGGTTGGCGCCGACGAAGATGACGGCCTTGCGACTAGCTCTTAGGAAACGTTGCAGTATTTTGTTTTTTTTATGTATTATTTTTTACATTATTAGCTCAGAAAGTGTTTTGCATCATTACAGCCGGGAAAAACTATTGGATATCAGAGCGGCGGTAACTCACCAGCATTACGACCAGGAATACGACTTTCCCGAAGCAGATCCTTTGTTTCCCCAGGGCAACTGAACTGATTCCAGCGGCTGACCCAAAACATCACCGGCGGAGGAGAGGCACTCGGAGCGGCCTGCTGGTTCGACTTAGGAGGCGCACACACCACCCACCACTTCCAAGTATTCTACTCGCTAATGTTCAGTCTTTGGTTAACAAGCTCGACGAACTACGGGCAAGGATTTCCTTCAAGAGACATCAAGGCCTGTAACATCCTCTGTTTCACGGAAACATGGCTCTCTTGGGATATTCTTTCGGAATCGGTCCAGCCAGATGGGTTCTCAGTTCATCGCGCAGACAGGAATAAATATCTCTCCGGGAAGCAGAAGGGTGGAGGTGTGTGTTTCATGATTAACGACTCATGGTGTAATTGTAGTAACATAGAGGAACTCGAGTCCTTCTGTTCACCCGACCTAGAATATCTCACAATCAAATGCCGACCGTATTATCTCCCAAGAGAATTTTCTTCGGTTATAGTCACGGCTGTGTATATCCCCCCTCAAGCCGATACAACGACGGCCCTCAAAGAACTTCACTGAACCTTATGCAAACTGGAAACCACATATACTGAGGCTGCATTTATTGTAGCCAGGGATTTTAACAAAGCAAATTTGAGGACTAGGCTGCCGAAGTTCTATCAACATATCGACTGTTGTACTCGCGCTTCAAAAATCCTCGACCATTGCTATTCGAAATTCCGGGATGGTTATAAGGTCCTCCCCCGCCCTCCTTTCGGCAAATCTGACCATGATTCTATTTTGCTTCTCCCTTCCCATTGACAGTACCCGTGCTAAGGACTATTCAATGCTGGTCTGACCAATCGGAATCCACTCTTCAGGATTGTTTTGATCACGCGGACTGGGATATGTTCTGGGTAGCTTCTGAAAATAATTTAGACGTATACACTGAAACGGTGAGTGAGTTTATCAGGAAATGTATAGGTGATGTTGTACCCACTGTGATTATTTAAATCTACCCTAACCAGAAACCGTGAATAGATGGCAGCATTCGCGCAAATCTGAAAGCGCGAACCACTGCATTCAACCATGGCAAGGTGACTGGGAATATGGCAGAATACAAACAGTGTAGCTACTCACTCCGTAAGGCAATTAAACTGGCAAAACATCAGTATAGAGACAAAGTGAAGTCGCAATTCAACGGCTCAGACACGAGACGTATGTGGCAGGGTCTACAGACAATCACAGACTACAAAAGGAAAACCAGCCACGTCGCCGACACCGACGTCTCACTTCCAGACAAGCTAAACACCTTCTTCGCCCGCTTTGAGGATAACACAGTGCCACTGATGAGGCCCACTACCAAGGACTGTGGCCTCTCCTTCTCCATGGCCGACGTGATTAACCCCCGCAAGGCTGTCGGCCCAAACGGCATCCCTAGCCGCGTCCTCAGAGCATGCGCAGACCAGCTGGCTGGTGTGTTTACGGACATATTCAATCTCTCCCTTTCTCAGTCTGCTGTTCCCACATGCTTCAAGATGGCCACCATTGTTCCTGTACCCAAGAAAGCAAAGGTAACTGAACTAAATGACTATCGCCCTGTAGCACTCACCTCTGTCATCATGAAGTGCTTTGAGAGACTAGTCAAGGATCATATCACCTCTACCTTACCTGTCACCCTAGACCCACTCCAATTTGCATACCGCCCCAATAGATCCACAGACGATGCAATCGCCATCACACTGCACACTGCCCTATCCCATCTGGACAAGAGGAATACCTATGTAAGAATGCTGTTCATTGACTATAGCTCAGCATTTAAAACCATTGTACCCTCCAAGCTCATCATTAAGCTCGAGGCCCTGATTCTGAACACCACCCTGTGCAACTGGGTCCTGGACTTCCTGACGGGCCACCCCCAGGTGGTGAAGGTAGGAAACAACATCTCCACTTCGCTGATCCTCAACACTGGGGCCCCACAAGGGTGCGTGCTCAGCCCCCTCCTGTACTCCCTGTTCACCCATGACTGCGTAGCCAAGCACGCCTCCAACTCAATCATCAAGTTTGCAGATGACACAACAGTCGTAGGCTTGATTACCAACAATGACGAGACCGCCTACAGGGAGGAGGTGAGGGCTCTGGGAGTGTGGTGCCAGGAAAATAACCTCTCACTCAACATTAACAAAACAAAGGAGATGATCGTGGACTTCAGGAAACAGCAGAGGGTGCACCCTCCTATCCACATAGACGGGACTGCAGTGGAGAAGGTGGAAAGCTTCTAGTTCCTTGGCGTACACATCACCGACAAACTGAAATGGTCCACCCACGTAGACAGTGTGGTGAAGAAGGCGCAACAGAGCCTCTTCAACCTCAGGAGGCTGAAGAAATTCGGCTTAGCACCTAAAACCCTCACAAACCTTTACAGATGCACAATTGAGAGCATCCTGTCGGGCTGTATCACCGCCTGGTACGGCAACTGCACCGCCCACAACCGCAGGGCTCTCAGAGGGTGGTGCGTTCTGCCGAACGCGTTACCGGGGGAAAACTACCCGCCCTCCAAGACACATACAGCACCTGATGTCACAGGAAGGCCAAAAATATCATCAAGGACATCAACCACCCGAGCCACTGCCTGTTCACCCCGCTATCATCCAGAAGGCGAGGTCAGTACAGGTGCATCAAAGCTGGGACCGAGAGGATGAAAAACAGCTTCTATCTTTTTTATTTTTTTTATTTCACCTTTATTTAACCAGGTAAACCAGTTGAGAACAAGTTCTCATTTACAACTGCGACCTGGCAACTGCGATCGATTACAACTGCGATCTCAAGGCCATCAGACTGTTAAATAGCCATCCCTAGCACATTAGAGGCTGCTATTATTGAAATCACTGGCCACTTTAAGAAATGGAACACTAGTCACTTTAATAATGTTTACATATCTTGCACTACTCATCTCATATGTATATACTGCATTCTATTCTATAATATTCTACTGTATCTTAGTCCATGCCGCTCTGTCATTGCTTGTCCATATATGTGTATATTCTTAAATCCAATTCCTTTCTAGTTTTTTGTGTATTGGGTATATGTTGTGAAATTGTTAGATATTACTTGTTAGATATTACTGCACTGTCGGAGCTAGAAGCACAAGAATTTCGCTACACCCGCTATAACATCTGCTAAACACGTGTATGTGACAAATAAAATTAGATTAGATTTGATTTGATTGTCAGTTCGTAAATTCAGAGCGTTTCGCTCTCGGAGCGTTCAGAGCGCACGCTGGACGCTCTGGCCGAGGAGTAGGGTTGATCCGAGCGTTCTGGTCTAACAACAGCAGTCACGCGCCCAAGCTAACTGGTTAACGTTGGCTATCTTGCTAGCTACTTCCAGACACAAATGAGAGAACAGCTCACTCTGACCATTTTACTCGCCCTAGCAGAGCTGGTTAGGCTGTTTATATGTTATCCAGAGCATTGGTGACTGCTACTGTGCTGTTGGCAACAATTGAATTACGCTTTTTTGCCAACCTTTACTGACACCGGCCATATTTAAGTGGTGTTGAGAGTTCGTAAATTCGTCAGTTATTCTGCGCTCTGGCACACTCAGACGAGAGTGCTCTGAAATCGGGGGAGATAGCTAGAGCTAATTTACCAGCTACATCTATCGACAGTTGTTGCAGTGACATCATAAACATTCTATTGCAATGGTTACTTGCATAGTGGAGTCTTTTGTTGAGACATTTTGTTGAGACAATTTACCATAATCCCAATTCATAATGTTACTACCCAGCATTAATCTGCAGGTAGCTAACCAACCAGGTTCAATGTTAGCTAGCTAACATTAGGCTATAAGTAGCAATGCAAATGCCTCTGAGATACTAATAATATTACTACACAGATCATACACGTAATGTTAGCTAGCTAGCCAGCCAGCTAACGTTAGCTATCTAGCTAACAGTATACTTTAACTTGAAATGAAAACGACTTTCTGACAAAATTTGAAACGTGTAATATCTAAAAATGTAGCTAGCTAGACTATCTTACCCGTATACATGGATGGATGCTTCTCCCTCTCTGTCACGGATGCCATGGTTGCCCTTTGTTGGAAGATGTAATCCGAAGTTTTATACAACAGCCTTCTGTGTGTTCTCTTTTCGGCTCCGTCTGCATATTTGCAATCAAACGCCAGAGTTTTCTCCATCTCCTTAGCTATCATACTCTAATTCCACTGATTTCAAAACTCGGTCCTCAAGAAAGTGGAGAGCAACACTTATGTGGTTCAACACGTGATAAAAAAAAGCTGCATTAGAAAGGATTACCTACACATACTGACCAGCTCATGTTATAGACAGAAGCGTGCTACATGGCAGACCAATCTGAACTCATCTCTCTGCATGTCCAGCCCACTCATTATCTCAGCCAATCATGGCTAGCGGGAAGGTTGCTGTCTTTGTCCATGGCTAAACCAACTAGACTTGTAATTTAACAATTGTATTCGTATTTACAGATGGCATACAAGTTTGTTATTAAGGCACATGATAGTTCACATGTTCCAGAAGGCATTTCTGCCCCAAAACGCATTTTGATAAAAAAATAAGTTTACGTTCAAATGGCGCTCCTGTGAACTAGTGAGGCGCGACATACACCTAGTTTCCTGAAACAAGTCACATTTGCTCTAGTATTTTTATGAGGAAATAACATCAGTTTATTATTAGGGAAGCCAAAGTAATTTTCAACTTGGACAACGATGAGACAGCCTATAGGGAGGAGGTCAGAGACCTGGCCGTGTGGTGCCAGGATAACAACCTCTCCCTCAACGTGATCAAGACAAAGGAGGACCGAGCACACCCCCATTCTCATCGACGGGGCTGTAGTGGAGCAGGTTGAGAGCTTCAAGTTCCTTGGTGTCCACATCACCAACAAACTATCATGGTCCAAACACGCCAAGACAGTCGTGAAGAGGGCACGACAAAGCCTATTCCCCTCTGGAGACTGAAAAGATTTGGCATGGGTCCTCAGATCCTCAAAAAGTTATACAGCTGTACCATTGAGAGCATCCTGACTGGTTGCATCACAGCCTGGTATGGCAACTGCTCGGCCTCCGACCGCAAGGGTAGTGCATACGGCCCAGTACATCACAGGGGCCAAGCTTCCTGCCATCCAGGACCTCTATACCAGGCGGTGTCAGAGGAAGGCCCTAAAAATTGCCAAAGACTCCAGCCACCCTAGTCATAGACTGTTCTCTCTGCTACCGTCTAGGTCCAAAAGGCTTCTTAACAGCTTCTACCCCCAAGCCATAAGACTCCTGAACAGCTAATCAAATGGCTACCCGGACTATTTGCATTGTCCCCCCCCACCCACTTTTTTACGGTGCTGCTGCTCTCGGTTTATTATCTATGCATAGTCACTTTACCTCTACCTACATGTACGTATTACCTTAATTACCTCGACTAACCTGTGCCCCCGCACATTGACTCTGTACCGGTACCCCCTGTATAAAGCCTCACTACTGTTATTTTATTGTTGCTCTTTAATTATTTGTTATTTTTCTATTTTTTCATATTTTTCTATTTTTTACTTATCTACTTTTTACTTCAGTTTATTTTATTAAATACTTTCGTAACACTTATTTTTCTTAAAACTGCGTTGTTGGTTAAGGGCTTATAAGTAAGCATTTCACTGTAAGGTCCTGTTGTATTCGGCGCATGTGACAAATACAATTTGATTTGATTTTTAAGTCTCTGAAAGCTTTCAGTTCTTAGTCAGAGAGAGAGAGAGAGAGACTATTTGCACATAATATGACATTTGAAATGTCTTTATTCTTTTGGAACTTTTGTGAGTGGAATGTTTGCTGTTAATTTTCATTGTTTATTTCACTTTTGTTTATTATCTACTTCACTTGCTTTGGCAATGTTAACATATGTTTCCCATTCCAATAAAGCCCTTAAATTGAGAGAGAGAGAGAGAGAGAGAGAGAGAGAGAGAGAGAGAGATGAAGAGAAAGAGGCAGAGAGAGAGAGAGGGAGAGAGCAAGAGAAGAGCGAGGGAGTGTGAAGGGGAGGGAGGGGGTGTTTTTAAGGAGTTGTGGTGGGGTGATTTTGTGGGATTCAGATGGTGGTGGGAGGTGGCCAGGCACAATAGTGAAATATAGGCCTGTGTTCTTGCTCTTCCTCCTGCCCGCCTCATTTTCCCTTCGATCTCCCAGCCACTGGGACTAGCACTGCAACAGTCTTTTGGGTGCGTGCTTGTTTGTCTGGCTGGGACTTGTAGAGGGAGAAGGGGGTGGGTAGGGTTTTTCTTTTCTCTGTGTGACGTGGCACACATGGTGTTGACAAAGCTTACACATGTGACACACACAACATGCACAAGCAGGAGCGTGCTCACACACACACACACACACACACACACACACACACACACACACACACACACACACACACACACACACACACCCTGCTACTGCACATGACATTACATATAGCACCTGCTATTGCACATACTTTATTACCTCACACATACACACCAACACAAACATACTGCATAGTACACACACATTACCTACACAAGCACACACACATGACCTCACAGGAACATTGTCCTCATAGTCGTGTAGCAGATGTGCAAAGCTTTGTTTGGTAAAAAAAAGTATTTGTGTTTTGAAGGTATAATAACTTGAAATATGAAGGGTACATTTTAATGTACACTAGCAACTGAAAATCAGAGGCTATGCCCATTTCTATAAGAGTCCCAAATAAAATGGAAGTTCAGATTTAATAGGCCTTTTCAAACACACATTAGTTATGGTCAGAAAGAGTAGCTGTTAGAAGCAGGGGCTGCGTCCCAAATGGCCACATATTCCCTAAATAGTGCACTACTTTTGACCAGAGCCCTATGGGTCCTTGTCAAAAGTAGCACTGCACTACATAGGGAATAGTTTGCCATTTGGGACGTAGACAGGGTTTCATCCAGCATCGCATCTGCTAGTCTTTGCCAATTAAGACTAGAGTGTGAATTTATCAGTGCTGCTTGAACATAATCTCCACACAAGCTAGATACTGATGTTTTTCCTACTTATATACCTGCTGAAACACCCAGGCCACTTATGATGAATCAAGTGTGTATTTTGTGTTGGCATCAAAATACACTTGCCTTAATGACATTGTTTGATTTTGTTTTATGTACAACATTATTGTATTCTGTATGGGCAGCGCACAATTGGCCTAGCGTTGTCCAGGGTAGGGGAGGGAATGGCCAGCAGGGATGTAGCTCAGTTGATAGAGCATGGCGTTTGCAACGCCAGGGTTGTGGGTTCAATTCCCACGGGGGACCAGCATGAAAAAAAAAAATAGATATGTATTCACTAACTGTAAGTCGCTCTGGATAAGAGCGTCTGCTAAATAACTAAAATGTAAATGTTAAAATGTAACCCCCATCAAGATTGACGTTATAATCACTCTTCATGCAATTACAGTGTATGGATTTCTAATTAATTAACGTAAAACACATCTGTAAAAAAATAAAAAAAATACTAATATGTCTTGATTGCATAAATATTCAACCCCCTGAGTCAATACATGTTAGAATCACCTTTGTCAGCGATTACAGCTGTGAGTCTTTCTGGGTAAGTCTCTAAGAGCTTTGCACACCTGGATTGTACAATATTTGCACATTATTCTTTTTAAATTCTTCAAGCTCTGTCAAGTTGGTTGTTGATCATTGCTAGACAGCTATTTTCAAGTATTGCCTTAGACTTTCAAGCGGATTTAAGTCCAAACTGTAACTAGGCCACTCAGGAACATTCAATGTTCTTTTGGTAAGTGTATATTTAGCCTTGTGTTTTAGGTTATTGTCCTGCTGAAAGGTGAATTTGTCTTGGAAAGCAGACTGAACCAGGTTTTCCTCTAGGATTTTGCCTGTGCTTAGCTCTATTCTGGGGGTTTTTCCTCCCTAGTCCTTGCTGATGACAAGCATACCCATAACATGATGCAGCCACCACCATGCTTGAAAATATGAAGAGTTGGACTCAGTGATGTGTTGTGTTGAATTTGCCCAAACAGAACACTTTGTATTCAGGACATAAAGTACATTTCTTTGCCAAATGTTTTGCAGTTTTACTTTAGTGCCTTATTGAAAACAGGATGCATGTTTTGGAATATTTGTATTCTGTACAGGCTTCCTTCTTTTCACTCTGTCATTTAGGTTATTATTGTGAAGTAACTACAATGTTGTTGATCCATCTCCAGTTTTCTCCTATCACAGCCATTCTACTCTGTAACTGTTTTTAAGTCACTATCGGCCTCATTATGAAATCCCTGAGCGGTGTCCTTCCTCTCCGTCAACTGAGTTAGGAAGGACACCTGTATCTTTGTAGTGACTCCATGTATTGATACACCATCCAAAGTGTAATTAATAACTTCACCATGCTCAAAGGGATATTCAATGTTTGCGTTTACATTTTTTACCCATCTACCAATACATGCATTGGAAAACCTCCCTGGTCTTTGTGCTTGAATCTGTGTTTGAAATACACTTCTCGACTGAGGGACCTTACAGATAATCGTATGTGTGGACTACAGAGATGAGGAAATCACGTTAAACACTATTATTGCTCTTATTTCCATGCAACTTATTATGTGACTTGTTAAGCACATTTTTACTCCTGAACTTATTTAGGCTTGCCATAACAAAGGGGTTGAATACTTATTGACTTAAGACATTTCAGCTTTTCATTTTGTATTAATTTGTAAAAGTGTATAAAAACATAATTCCACTTTGACATTATGGGGTATTGTGTGTAGGCCAGTGACACAAAATCTAAATGTAATAGCTTTCTGAAGGCACTGTACTTCCATAAATGCCATTGTAAGACCCCATTAAGTTTAAAAACTAAATTATCATGCCTATTGGTAAAGCTAAAACCCACATTATTTTGTTCAAAGTAGTACCCATTTTGCAAACAATATCAGTCTCACAACATATGGGAGCAATTGGGGCATAAAAGCAGCCATTGGGCCCCATCCCCCACTCTTGGGGTTTCAGAGAGACAGTCCTGGTTGTGTGTAGGCCAGTGACACAAAATCTAAATGTAATAGCTTTCTGAAGGCACTGTACTTCCATAAATGCCATTGTAAGACCCCATTAAGTTTAAAAACTAAATTATCATGCCTATTGGTAAAGCTAAAACCCACATTATTTTGTTCAAAGTAGTACCCATTTTGCAAACAATATCAGTCTCACAACATATGGGAGCAATTGGGGCATAAAAGCAGCCATTGGGCCCCATCCCCCACTCTTGGGGTTTCAGAGAGACAGTCCTGGCACCAACCGCAAACCCCCACACACACACACACACACACTCACAGCTTAGCTGCCTTGCTACAGTTAACAGCTCGTGTCTCTCTCACCAGAATGGATAGTGCTCATCTAAACAGCATGTGTCAAACATCAAAGCACCGGTCAAATCATCATTGCATTAGAGATAATCTCACAGACCCAGTTTTCATTAAGAAGTAGAGTAATGGCTAACCTCGCATAAACTCCACTGTTGTGTTGGATGCAGCATGGGCCGATTCTTCACTGAGCCGTTTTGTGATATGACGAAATTGGAAAAATAGATGCTTGAGTGACAGGATTTTGAATGCATTGTTTTCTATTTATTCAACCCGCCCGCCACCCACCCGCTCTTCATCCAATCAATATTTCATGACCCTAAACCCGCCCGCCCCGTGGATATAACCGCGGGTACTGTGGGTTATGCGTCAAACCCACGAATCACTAGTATAGATGTTCTACATTTGTGTTTATAATGACTGAATTCCTTATTTCAGCAGTTTGTGTTGCATGCATGATAATATTGGACTGTAACCTGCATACAACACAACATATTAATCCTCTAGACTAGCTACATTGTTTAGTTGATTATTTTTCACATTATTTGTTTGTAGAGTTGTATGTATCGCCTTTTCTCTCCCCACTTTAGCGCTTTTGTTCCTATGGCCTGCACTGCTCTACAGCATTGTAATCAAAGACCATACATACTGTAGATCCATCGCCATTTGAATGAATATAGGAATTATCTGATTGTAACCTATACTCTATGTCTACCATACTAATTAATGTAAATAGGAATTCCATGGTTGTAGCCTACATGATCTCATACTCTATCTCTCTCTACCCCCACAGACTCCCCACACAAGCAGACCTCCCCACTCCCCAGCAGCAATGCCTCAGACAAGTCGTGCTCCAAGACATCTGAGGTGGGGGACGACGTCCTGGGGGACTACGTAGTTAGCGAACGCGTCTGGGTCAACGGCGTCAAACCGGGCGTCATCGCCTACCTGGGTGAGACCCAGTTCGCCCCGGGACAGTGGGCTGGGGTGGTCCTCAACGACCTGTTGGGAAAAAATGACGGCTCTGTGGGCGGCGTGCGCTACTTTGAGTGCCAGTCACACCAGGGCATCTTCACGCGCCCCTCCAAGCTCACCAGGCAACCGGTGGGCGAAGGGAGCGACGGCCACTCCACTGATTCGCTGACAGCTCAGAACCTGACGCTCCATGGCGTCAACGGGGCTTCGCCCGCTGGTCAGCGCGTGGTTATGCCACTCAGGGAAGGCATGCTCAACAGCTCGGTGAAGACGGGTAACGAGTCAGGTTCCAACATGTCCGACAGCGGCTCGGTCAAGAAAGGCGGGGATAAGGACCTTCGAGTGGGAGACCGCGTGCTGGTGAGTCCATGTCCACATACACACGCACACATTAACATGCACGTACGCACACACACACACACTCACACTCACACACACACAGTGTTGGGTTACCAGTGTGGTTCAGACATAGTTTCTAGGTCAAATATACTGAACAAAAATATAAACACAACATGTAAAGTGTTGGTCCCATCTTTGATGAGCTGATATGAAAGATCCCACAAATGTTCCATACGCAAAAAAAGCATATTTCACTCAAATTTTGTCCACAAATTTGTTTCATCCCTGTTAGTGAGCATTTCTCCTTTGCTGAGATAATCCATCCACCTGACAGGTGTGGCATATCAAGAAGCTGATTAAACAGCATGATCATTACACAGGTGCACCTTGTGCTGTGGACAATAAAAGTCCACTCTAAAATGTGCAATTTTGTCACACAATGCAATGCCACAGATGTCAGAAGTTTTGAGGGAGCGTGTAATTGGCATGCTGACTACAGGAATGTCCACCAGAGCTGTTGCCAGAGAACTGAATGTTAATTTCTCTACCATAAGTCGCCTCAAACGCCGTTTTAGAGAATTTGGCAGTACGTCCAACTGGCTTCACAACCGCAGACCATGTGTAACCACGCCAGCCCAGGACCTCCACATCTGGCTTCTTTACCTGCGGGATCGTCTGAGACCAGCCACCCGGACAGCTGATGAAACTGTGGGTTTTCACAACCGAAGAATCTCTGCACAAACTGTCAGAAACCGTCTCAGGGAAGCTCATCTGCGTGCTTGTCACCCTCACCAGGGTCTTGACCTGACTGCAGTTTGGCGTCGTAACCGACTTCAGTGGACAAATGCTCAGCATCGATGGCCACTGGCACGCTGGAGAAGTGTGCTCTTCACAGATGAATCCTGGTTTCAGCTGTACCAGGAAGATGGCGTCATGTGAGCAAGCAGTTTGCTGATGTCAACGTTGTGAACAGAGTGCCCCAATGGTGAAGGTGGGGTTATGGTATGGGCAGGCATAAGCTACGGACAATGAATACAATTGCATTTTATCGATGGCAATTAGAATGCACAGAGATACAGTGATGAGATCCTGAGGCCCATTGTCGTGCCATTCATCCGCCGCCATCACCTCATGTTTCAGCATGATAATGCACGGCTCCATGTCGCAAGGATCTGTACACAATTCCCATTCTTCCATGGCCTGTATACTCATCAGTCATGTCACCCATTGAGCATGTTTGGGACGCATGTACTACAGTGTGTTCCAGTTCCTGCTAATTTCCAGTGACTTTGCACAGCTATTGAAGAGGAGTGGGACAATATTCCACAGGCCACAATCAACAGCCTGATAAACTCTATGCGAAGGAGATGTGTCGCGCTGCATGAGGCAAAATGGTGGTCACACCAGATACTGACTGGTTTTCTCAGTCATATGAAATCCATAGATTAGGGGCCCAATTAATCTATTTCAATTGACTGATTTCCTTATATGAACTGTAACTGTAATGAACTGTAATTGTTGCGTTTATATTTTTGTTCACATTTTGCAACTTTCATACCCACGTAGTATCAAGACAAAACCACTCTGGAAAAAACAATGTGTAAATGTTTTTCACTGTATGAAACATATGATGGAAAATTATGTTGTTGACATGAAGAGCACGTTTGCTTTGACCCTCGCTCCATTGATATAAGTTTGTTTTCGCAATAACCTTCCCAACAGCCTCCGCCCACTAGAACTACTCATCAACCAGCACCAGCTTTCAAGGCCCTAAACTGTGAGGTTGAAACCCTGAGTAATCAGTCATTACCACTGGCATTAACATCCAGTAGTACCTAAATGACAAGGTAGCACCGTGCCTATTCCCTCATGGGTTGTAATGGGGATCTAAAGGCCTAATGGACGCCCAGTCACTAACATCCCCTGCCTAGTTAGAAGGATCGTGTTATCGGGGGTTTGGGCCAAAACAAAGTCTGCGTCCAAAATGGCACCCTATTCCCCTTGGTCCATAAGGCTCTGGTCAAAAGTAGTGCCTTATAGGGAATAAGGTGCCATTTGGGAGGCACGCATAGACAATCCAGACGACCCTGTTAGTCAGAGACGGAGATCCCTCATCATATGTCGTTAGAGGGAAGACGAATGCTTTCTGAAAAGAGATACAGCTTCTGTGGCCAAATATACATGAGTAACGTCTCATGTTGCTCTAGCTTTGATCTATGTTAAAGGGCCACCCAGAGCCTGCATGGGAACGTTTTCTTGTAGTCGGCCATGTTATGTTAACTTCACTGGAGGGCACTTCTGCAGCTGTAGATTAGGAAGGAGAATGCAAGGTTTTTGACTAACTTAATCTTGACAAGAGTTGTGTTTGACTTGTACTTTTCGCGACTTGCAGGGTTACAGGATTAACAGAGTTGTAAAATTTTTGCCCACTGCTTTTTAAGACCACATGTTGCTATCTCATCAAGTAAACAGCGACTAACCCCACTTCTAGAGGCGTCTGGCTATAGCCTCTTACTGTAATGAATGGCAGTCTATGCACACACTGGACTCTACCCACATACAGTGAGGGAAAAAAGTATTTGATCCCCTGCTGATTTTGTACGTTTGCCCACTGACAAAGAAATGATCAGTCTATAATTTAAATGGTAGGTTTATTTGAACAGTGAGAGACAGAATAACAACAAAAAAATCCAGAAAAACGCATGTCAAAAATGTTATAAATTGATTTGCATTTTAATGAGGGAAATAAGTATTTGACCCCCACTCAATCAGAAAGATTTCTGGCTCCCAGTTGTCTTTTATACAGGTAACGAGCTGAGATTAGGATCACACTCTTAAAGGGAGTGCTCCTAATCTCAGCTTGTTACCTGTATAAAAGACACCTGTCCACAGAAGCAATCAATCAATCAGATTCCAAACTCTCCACCATGGCCAAGACCAAAGAGCTCAGGGACAAGATTGTAGACCTACACAAGGCTGGAATGGGCTACAAGAAACATAAAAGAACTGTCAATCTCCCTCGGCCTGGGGCTCCATGCAAAATCTCACCTCGTGGAGTTGCAATGATCATGAGAACGGTGAGGAATCAGCCCAGAACTACACGGGAGGATCTTGTCAATGATCTCAAGGCAGCTGGGACCATAGTCACCAAGAAAACAATTGGTAACACACTACGCCGTGAAGGACTGAAATCCTGCAGCGCCCGCAAGGTCCCCCTGCTCAAGAAAGCACATATACAGGGCCGTCTGAAGTTTGCCAATGAACATCTGAATGATTCAGATGAGAACTGGGGGAAAGTGTTGTGGTCAGATGAGACCAAAATCGAGCTCTTTGGCATCAACTCAACTCGCCATGTTTGAAGGAGGAGGAATGCTGCCTATGACCCCAAGAACACCATCCCCACCATCAAACATGGAGGTGGA
This sequence comes from Coregonus clupeaformis, assembly GCF_020615455.1. Taxonomy (NCBI): domain Eukaryota; kingdom Metazoa; phylum Chordata; class Actinopteri; order Salmoniformes; family Salmonidae; genus Coregonus; species Coregonus clupeaformis. Next base: position 36,874,946 of record NC_059200.1, read on the forward strand.
AACATTATGCTTTGGGGGTGTTTTTCTGCTAAGGGGAAAGGACAACTTCACCACATCAAAGGGACGATGGACGGGGCCATGTACCGTCAAATCTTGGGTGAGAACCTCCTTCCCTTAGCCAGGGCATTTAAAATGGGTCGTGGATGGGTATTCCAGCATGACAATGACCCAAAACACATGGCCAAGGCAACAAAGGAGTGGCTGAAGAAGAAGCACATTAAGGTCCTGGAGTGGCCTAGCCAGTCCCCAGACCTTAATCCCATATAAAATCTGTGGAGGGAGCTGAAGGTTCGAGTTGCCAAACGTCAGCCTCGAAACCTTAATTACTTGGAGAAGATCTGCAATGAGGAGTGGGGCAAAATCCCTCCTGAGATGTGTGCAAACCTGGTGGCCAACTACAAGAAACGTCTGACCTCTGTGATTGCCAAGGGTTTTGCCACCAAGTACTAAGTCATGTTTTGCAGAGGGGTCAAATACTTATTTCCCTCATGAAAATGCAAATCAATTTATAACATTTTTGACATGCGTTTTTCTGGATTTTTTTGTTGTTATTCTGTCTCTCACTGTTCAAATAAACCTACCATTAAAATTATAGACTGATCATGTCTTTGTCAGTGGGCAAACGTACAAAATCAGCAGGGGATCAAATACTTTTTTCCCTCACTGTACTCACACAAACTTACACTGAGGTCCCAACACACACATACACACACACTACATGCGACACACACACGGCATGCGTGAACATGCATACTGACGCCACACAGTGAAGTCGGTTCTGATTTGGTTAGATTCTTTAAAAACATATCAGGAAAAAAATAGTTGTATTTAATGTTTTTAACATTAAATGCACTATGCATTATGTGGGTTGAATGCTGTAACAACACAGAATAAAACGATTCACCTTTTACTGCAGTGGGCTAAATCAGGGTCACACAGAGTGTTTCTTGGTAGTCTTAAACAAATCTACTTTGAAACAAAAGTATACACCTCACATACATGGTTATGGGCTTAAAAAAAAAGACTCCTGTACCATGTCAGATATAGAGTTGAAATGTATTCAATTTTGAGTTTGTATCACAATATTACACTTTATATACATCACAGAAGACTGAAATATAACAAAACTGTTCAACATAGAAACACCGGATTTTCTGCAGGTTTTTAAAAATAATGTTTATGAATTATGAAATTATTTAAAATATTAATAACATTCCACCCATGAGGCCACTAGGTCATTTGACTACAGTCAAGTGGTACTAAAAGTCCCATAATGGTAGTGACTCCCCATGACTGCTTATCACTTATTAACTATCAGTTACTCACAATATTTTACTTTATTAAAATATTCCAGTTGTTGTGTATATTACATTTGTTTTATTTGATGACTTTATTATTTCATTCCAAGTCATCTCATCTCTATAGAGCTGCTGCCTATGCTGTCTGACAAAATCACTATTTTAGTAGTTCTTCAAAGTAAATAAGGCATACTTATTTAAATGACTGCTGAATACCAATATCTCGCAAAGCAACTGCTCTCTATATATCCCCTTTTGATCGCGCATTCTTCTGTCTCTTACATAGCAGGTATAAAAGAAACACAGACTGAACAACTTGCCGCACAATGGATTATGGTCATTGTAGTTAATTATCACGTTTTCTGCGCTAAACTATTTAGAACATTGTTGGCCTGTTGGAAACTACAGCTCCCAACTACATCGCACAGTTCGGGCATGATCTGATTTATCTCTAGAGAAACTGCAGCGCATTGAGCTCACAAAAAAACAAAAAAACAATGGAATTCAAATAATTGTACCAACGTCAGGTCAATTTCCCTGAACGAAAATATAAATGCAACATGCAACAATTTCAAAGATGTTACTTAGTTACATACAGTTCATATAAGGAAATCAGTCAATTGAAATAAATAAATTAGGCCCTAATCTATGGATTTTACATGACTAGGAATACAGATGTGCATCTGTTGGTCACAGATACCTTTATTTTTTTTTAAGTAGGGGTGTGGATCAGAAAACAAGTCAGTTTCTGTTTGTGACCACCATTTGCCTCATGCAGTGCGACACATCTCCTTCGCATAGTGTTTATCAGGCTGTTGATTGTGGCCGGTGGAATGTTGTCCCACTCCTCTTCAATGGCTGTACAAAGTTGCTGGATATTTGCGGGAACTGGAACACGCTGTAGTACATGCGTCCCAAACATGCTCAATGGGTGACATGTCTAGTGAGTATGCAGGCCATGGAAGAACTGAGACATTTTCAGCTTCCAGGAATTGTGTACAGATCCTTGTGACATGGGGCCGTTCATTATCATGCTGAAACATGAGGTGATGGCGGCGGATGAATGGCAGGACAATGGGCTTCAGGATCTCGCCACGGTGTCTCTGTGCATTTAAATTGCCATTGATAAAATGCAATTGTGTTTGTTGTCCATAGCAATAGCACACTGAAGAGCACACTTCTCCAGCGTGCAAGTGGCCATCAAAGGTGAGCATTTGCTCTGTTGCACCCGGCCGCGACCGGGAGACCCATGGGACGGCGCACAATTGGCCCAGCGTCGTCCAGGTTAGGGGAGGGTTCGGCCGGCAGGGATGTTCTTGTCCCATCGCGCACTAGCGACTCCTGTGGCGGGCTGGGCGCAGTGCATGCTGATACGGTCGCCAGATGTACAGTGTTTCCTCCGACACGTTGGTGCGGCTGGCTTCCGGGTTAAGCAGGCATTGTGTCAAGAAGCAGTGCGGCTCGGCTGGGTTGTGTTTTGGAGGAGGCACAGCTCTCGACCTTCGCCTCTCCCGAGTCTATACAGGACTTGCAGCGATGGGACAAGACTGTAACTACCAATTGGATATCACGAAATTAGGGAGAAAAAGGGGTAATAATAAAAATAAAAAAAGGTGAGCATTTGCCCACTGAAGTCGGTTACGACGCCGAACTGCAGTCAGGTCAAGATCCTGGTGAGGACGACGAGCACTTAGATGAGTTTCCCTAAGACGGTTTCTGACAGTTTGTTCAGAGATTCTTAGGTTGTGCAAACCCACAGTTTCATATACTGTCGAGGTGGCTGGTCTCAGATGATTCCGCAGGTGAACAACACAGATGTGGAGGTCCTGGGCTGGCGTGGTTACACGTGGTCTGCGGTTGTGAGGCCTGTTGGACGTACTCAAATTCTCTAAAACGACGTTGGAGGCAGCTCATGAACATTCAATTCTCTGGCAAAAGCTCTGATGGACATTCCTACAGTCAGCATGCCAATTGCACACTTTTTCAAAACATCTGTGGCATTGTGTTGTGTGATAAAACTGTACATTTTAGAGTGGCCTTTTATTGTCCCCAGAACAAGGTGCACCTGTGTAATGATCATACTGTTTAATCAGCTTCTTGATATGCCACACCTATCAGATGGATGGATTATCTTGGCAAAGGAGAAATGCTCACTAGCAGGGATGTAAACAAATTTGTGCACAGAATTCGAGAGAAATAAGCTTTTTGTGCGTATGGAACATTTCTGGGATCTTTTATTTCAGCTCATGAAACATTGGACCAACACTTTCCATGTTGCGTTTATATTTTTGTTCAGTATAGTTGTTTAAAAAACGAAAAATAACCGACATTTCGGTTAATCGCTCAGCACTACGCCACACACCCACACACAACCTCAAACAAAATTTAAAAATGTAGACCTATCCCATCTTTGCTAAATATGTTAACTTGAACCTGTTTGCAGTCCACATTGTTCTAAGTAATTGCATGACTTCAATGTTGACACACTGATATAGGGGCTAGGCCTACTGTAAATTGCATTATGGCTGAGCATGTACATGCCAAATGTTGTCAATAAGTATGATTACATTCACAATTTCTTTTGCAAATAATTCAAATCAAATTCTAAACAAAATGAAACAACAACTTGTTTTAAATAGGCTATGTCTAAATACACTTACAGGCACCATAATTGCTTCCCGTGGGCATATAATATTAAAACAACGCAGACTACAGAGGGTTTTACACACATCTAAACTTTTCATAGTAGCTGGACAAAGATCCAATATAAAGAGAAAGGGAGAATGTCCACTCACCCTTATACTGCTCCCAAATATAATGTTTTATTATACATATTGGAACCATCTTACAGATCGCATTCACACTTCTCCAGAAGTTGCATTGCATGCGCGCCACGGACGTTCTCACCATAAAACCAGGACAGTGAAAAAAAGTTTGGTTTTAATACAATTATAAGGCGGCGCACAATTGGCCCAGCGTCGTCCTGGTTAGGGGAGGGTTTGGACGGGGGGGCTTTACTTGGCTCATAACGCTTTAGCGACTCCTTGTGGCGGGCCGGGCGCCTGCAGGCTGATTTCGGTCGTCAATTGAAGAGTGTTTCCTACGACACATTGGTGCAGCTGGCTTCTGGGTTAAGTGGTCGGGTATTAAGACGCACGGTTTGGCGGGTCATGTTTCGGAGGACGCATGACCCTGCCTTCGCCTCTCCCGAGGCCGTTGGACAGTTGCAGCGATGAGACAAGATCGAAATTGGATGTCACGAAATTGGGGAGAAAAAGGGGGTAAAAAAATTAAAAATAATGTATGCAGTGCATTCAATAAGTATTCAGACCCCTTAACTCTTTCTACATTTTGTTACGTTACAGCCTTATTCTAAAATGGATTTTAAAAAAAATTCCCCTCATCAATCTACACACAATAACCCATAATGAAAAAGCAAAAACAGGTTTTTATAAATCTTTGCAAATTGATTACAAATTAAATCACAAAATATCACATTTACATAAGTATTCAGATCCTTTACTCAGTACTTTGTTGAAGCACCTTTGGCAGCGATTACAGCCTCGAGTCTTACTGGGAATGACACTACAAGCTTGGCACACCTATATTTGGGGAGTATCTCCCATTCTTCTCTGCAGAACCCCTCAAGCTCTGTCAGGTTGAATGGGGAGCGTCGCTGCACAGCTATTTTCAGGTCTCTCCAGAGATGTTAGATCGGGTTCAAGTCCAGGCTCTGGCTGGGCCACTCAAGGACATTCAGAGACTTGTCCCAAAGCCACTCCTGCACTGTCTTGGTTGTGTGCTTAGGGTTGTTGTCCTGTTGGAAGGTGAACCTTCGCCCCAGTCTGAGGTCCTGAGCACTCTGGAGCAGGTTTTCATCAAGGATCTCTCTGTACTTTGCTCTGTTAATCTTTCCCTCGATCCTGACTAGTCTCCCAGTCCCCGCCGCTGAAAAACATCCCCACAGTATGATGCTGCCACCACCATGCTTCACAATAGGGATGGTGCCAGGTTTCCTCCAGACGTGACGCTTGGCATTCAAGCCAAATAGTTCAATCTTGGTTTCATCAGACCAGAGAATCTTGTTTCTAGTGGTCTGAGAGTCTTTAGGTGCCTTTTGGTAAACTCCAAGCGGGCTGTCATGTGCCTTTTACTGAGGAGTGGCTTCCGTCTGGCCACTGTACAATAAAGGCCTGATTGGTGGAGTGCTGCAGAGATGGTTGTTCTTCTGGGAGGTTCTCCCATCTCCATAGAGGAACTCTAGAGCTCTATCAGAGTGATCTTCGGGTTCTTGGTCACCTCCCTGGCAAAGGCCCTTCTCCCCCGATTGCTCAGTTTGGCCGTGAGGTTCTTGGTGGTTCCAATCATTTTCCATTTAAGAATGATGGAGGCCACTATGTTCTTGGGGACCTTCAATGCTGCAGAAATGTTTTGGTACCCTTCCCCAGATCTGTGCCTCATCACAATCCTGTCTCGGAGCTCTACAGACAATTCCTTCGACCTCATGGCTTGGTTTTTGCCCTGACATGCGCTGTCAACTATGGGACCTTATATAGACAGGTGTGTGCCTTTCCAAATCATGTCCTATCAATTGAATTTACCACAGGTGGACTCCAATCAAGTTGTAGAAACATCTCAAGGATGATCAATGGAAACAGGATGCACCTGAGCTCAGTTTTGAGTCTCCTAGGAAAGGGTCTGAATACTTATGTAAATGAGATATTTCTGTTTTCTATTTTTAATACATTTGCTAAAATTTCTAAAAAACAGTTTTTGCTTTGTCATGGGGTATTGTGTGTAGATTGACAAGGATTCTTTTCAAAAATCAATTTTAGAATAAGGTTATAACGTATCAAAATGTGGAAAAAGTCAAGGGGTCTGAATACTTTCCGAATGCACTGTATATACACTACCAGTCAAACGTTTTAGAAACAACTACTCATTCAAGGGTTTTTCTTTATTTTTACTATTTTCTACATAGTAGAATAATAGTGAAGACATCCAAACTATGAAATAACACATATGTGATCATGTAGTAACCAAAAAGGTGTTAAACAAATGAAGATATATTTTATATTTGAGAATAGCCACCCTTTCAAATAGCCACCCTTTGCCTCGATGACAGCTTAGCACACTTTTGGCATTCTCTCAACCAGCTTCACCTGGAATGCTTTTCCAACAGTCTTGAAGGAGTTCCCACATATGCTGATCACTTGTTGGCTGCTTTTCCTTCACTCTGCCGTCCGACTCATCCCAAACCATCTCAATTTGGTTGAGATCGGGGGATTGTGGAGGCCAAGTCATCTGATGCATCACTCCATCACCCTTTCCTTCTTGGTAAAATAGCCCTTACACATCCTGGAGGTGTGTTGGGTCATTGTCCTGTTGAGAAACGAATGATATTCCCACTAAGCCCAAACCAGATGGAATGGCGTATTTCTGCAGAATGCTGTGGTAGCCATGCTGGTTAAGTGTGCCTTGAATTCTAAATAAATCACAGACAGTGTCACCAGCAAAGCAACCCCACACCATAACACCTCCTCCTCTATGCTTTACGGTGGGAAATACACATGCATAGATCATCCGTTCACCCACACCGCGTCTCACAAAGACACGGCGGTTGGAACCAAAAATCTCGAATTTGGACTCCAGACCAAAGGACAAATGTCTCCCGTCTAATGTCCATTGCTCGTGTTTCTTGGCCCAAGCAAGTCTCTTCTTATTATTGGTGTCCTTTAGTAGTTGTTTCTTTGCAGCAATTCGACCATGAAGGCCTGATTCACACAGTCTCCTCTGAATAGTTGATGTTGAGATGTGTTTGTTACTTGAACTCTGTGAAGCATTTATTTGGGCTGCAATTTCTGAGGCTGGTAACTCTAATGAACTTATCCTTAGCAGCAGAGGTAACTCTGGGTCTTCCATTCCTGTGGCGGTCCTCATGAGAGCCAGTTTCATCAAAGCGCTTGATGGTTTTTGTGACTGCACTTGAAGAAACTTTCAAAGTTCTTGAAATGCTCCGTATTGACTGACCTTCATGTGTTAAAGTAATGATGTAATGTCGTTTCTCTTTGCTTATTTGAGCTGTTCTTGACATAATATGGACTTTGTCTTTTACCAATTAGAGCTATCTTCTGTATACCCGCCCACCTTGTCACAACACAACTGATTGGCTCAAATGCATTAAGAAGGAAAGAAATTCCACAAATTAACTTTGAAGGCACAGCTGTTAATTGAAATGCATGCCAAGTGACTACCTCATGAAGCTTGTTGAGATTATGCCAAGAGTGTGCAATGCTGTCATCAAAGCAAAGGGTGGCTATTTGAAGAATTTCAAATATAACATATATTTTGATTTGTTTAACACTTTTTTGGTTACTACATGATTCCATATGTGTTATTGCATAGTTTTTTTTGTCTTCACTATCATTCTACAATGTAGAAAATAGAAAAAATATAAACCCTTGAATGAGTAGGTGTTCTAAAACTTTTGAACGTATATATATATATAGATAGATAGATAGATAGATAGATAGATAGATAGATAGATAGATAGATAGATAGATATATACATACTGTATACAGTGGGGAAAAAAAGTATTTAGTCAGCCACCAATTGTGCAAGTTCTCCCACTTTAAAAGATGAGAGAGTCCTGTAATTTTCATCATAGGTACACGTCAACTATGACAGACAAAATGAGGAAAGAAAATCCAGAAAATCAAATTGTAGGATTTTTAATGAATTTATTTGCAAATTATGGTGGAAAATAAGTATTTGGTCAATAACAAAAGTTTCTCAATACTTTGTTATATACGCTTTGTTGGCAATGACACAGGTCAAACGTTTTCTGTAAGTCTTCACAAGGTTTTCACACACTGTTGCTGGTATTTTGGCCCATTCCTCCATGCAGATCTCCTCTAGAGCAGTGATGTTTTGGGGCTGTCGCTGGGCAACACGGACTTTCAACTCCCTCCAAAGATTTTCTATGGTGTTGAGATCTGGAGACTGGCTAGGCCACTCCAGGACCTTGAAATGCTTCTTACGAAGCCACTCCTTCGTTGCCCGGGCAGTGTGTTTGGGATCATTGTCATGCTGAAAGACCCAGCCACGTTTCATCTTCAATGCCCTTGCTGATGGAAGGAGGTTTTCACTCAAAATCTCACGATACATGGCCCCATTCATTCTTTCCTTTACACGGATCAGTCGTCCTGGTCCCATTGCAGAAAAACAGCCCCAAAGCATGATGTTTCCACCCCCATGCTTCACAGTAGGTATGGTGTTCTTTGGATGCAACTCAGCATTCTTTGTCCTCCAAACACGACGAGTTGAGTTTTTACCAAAAAAGTTATATTTTGGTTTCATCTGACCATATGACATTCTCCCAATCCTCTTCTGGATCATCCAAATGCACTCTAGCAAACTTCAGACGGGCCTGGACATGTACTGGCTTAAGCAGGGGGACACGTCTGGCACTGCAGGATTTGAGTCCCTGGCGGCGTAGTGTGGTACTGATGGTAGGCTTTGTTACTTTGGTCCCAGCTCTCTGCAGGTCATTCACTAGGTCCCCCGTGTGGTTCTGGGATTTTTGCTCACCGTTCTTGTGATCATTTTGACCCCACAGGGTGAGATATTGCGTGGAGCCCCAGATCGAGGGAGATTATCAGTGGTCTTGTATGTCTTCCATTTCCTAATAATTGCTCCCACAGTTGATTTCTTCAAACCAAGCTGCTTACCTATTGCAGATTCAGTCTTCCCAGCCTGGTGCAGGTCTACAATTTTGTTTCTGGTGTCCTTTGACAGCTCTTTGGTCTTGGCTATAGTGGAGTTTGGAGTGTGACTGTTTGAGGTTGTGGACAGGTGTCTTTTATACTGATGACAAGTTCAAACAGGTGCCATTAAAACAGGTAACGAGTGGAGGACAGAGGAGCCTCTTAAAGAAGAAGTTACAGGTCTGTGAGAGCCAGAAATCTTGCTTGTTTGTAGGTGACCAAATACTTATTTTCCACCATAATTTGCAAATAAGTTCATTAAAAATCCTACAATGTGATTTTCTGGATTTTTTTTCTCAATTTGTCTGTCATAGTTGACGTGTACCTATGATGAAAATTACAGGCCTCTCTCATCTTTTTAAGTGGGAGAACTTGCACAATTGGTGGCTGACTAAATCCTTTTTTCCCCACTGTATGTAATGTAGGCCTGAATACAATTCATAGATACAAGAATGTTAGCTCACTGTTTTGCTCCTCTCAAACTTGATCTTTTAATAATAAAGCTTTGGTGATTAAGATTTATTTCCAAGCAGTCTCACGAGCCAAACACTTTATCAACGGTCTTGACTAGCCTACTTGATTACATTGGGGAGGATTTCTTTTTTTACTGTTTTATGTTTCTAAATACAAAGTACACAGGCACCAAAAGCACATCTTATTCCATGCACAAATGGGCAGTGTGCGTCACGGCTGTATAGGCTTAATTTCCGCCGTCAAAATTCATGCCGTAACCAACTGCGTTGCTGCTAAAACCAGCTTTTGGTGGTGTTAAATATCCCAACCAGCGCTGCCTGATATTAGCACTTTGGATCATGTTAAGGACATGCCTAAAATATTTCCACCTCTCCCATCTGAGCACAAGCTTGCAGATGTTAGACAGGTAAATTACTGAACCTGGTGTTAGGGCTGGAAAATGTCAGTGCGCCAAGTTTTACATGACGTAATTGCAAACTAACGTGCGTTTGACACTAGCGCTACCTTAACGCCAGCTGAAAATAGAGCCCATAAAATTATCTGTAAGGTCCCTCAGTCGAGCAGTGAATTTCAAACACAGATTCAACCACAAAAACCTGGGAGGTTTTCCAATGCCTCGCTATTGGTAGATGGGTAAAAACAATTATAATATTAAATATCCCTTTGATGATGGTGAAGTTATTAATTACACTTTGAATGATGTATCAATACACCCAGTCACTACAAAGATACAGGTGTCCTTCCTAACCCAGTTGCCGGAGAGGAAGGAAACCGCTCAGGGATTTCACCATGAGGCCAATGGGGACTTTAAAACAGTTACAGATTTGAATGGCTGTGATAGGAGAAAACTGAGGATGGATCAACAACATTGTAGTTACTTCACGATACTAACTTAATTGACAGAGTGAAAAGAAGTAAGCCTGTTGTAACTCAGACGCTGGGAGTCAGGAAGCAGGTGCAGTTGGCGAGTTTAATAGAACACAAACAATAAACAATAGAAAAAAAGGAGCTGTAATCGCTGCCAAAGGTGCTTCTACAAAGTATTGACTCGGGGTGTGAATACTTATGTAAATGACATATTTCGGTATTTCATTTTCAATAAATGTGCAAACTTTTCTAAAAACATGTTTTCACTTTGTCATTATGGGGTATTGTGTGTAAAATCGATTTAGGCTGTAACACAACAACGTGTGTCACGCTCGTCTAACATAGAGGACCAATGCGCAGCGTTGAAGGTGAACATATTTTATTACTATAAATGATCACACGATCAAAAACACAAACGAAAACGTGACGTCTACGGTTTCACACAAACCGAAATGAACAAGAAACCACAAACACAACGTGAAAGACAGATAGTTAAATATGGCTCCCAATCAGAGACAACGAGCCAACAGCTGACACTCGTTACCTCTGATTGGGAGTCACTCAAACAAAGAAATACAATAACCTAGAACCCACAACAAAACATAGAAACTAACACCCTGGCTCAACATACGAGAGTCCCCCGAGCCAGGGCGTGTCAGTACCCCCCCCTAAAGGCGCGGACTCCGACCGCGCCAACGAAACACAACAGGGGAGGGACCGGGTGGGCACTCCGCCTAGGCGGCGGATCCGGCTCCAGTGGAACAGGCACGTGCCGTGCCGGACCGACGACGCACACCACTGGCTTGGTGTGGGGAACAGGCACGGGCCGTGCTGCACTGACGACGCACACCACTGGCTTGGTGTGGGGAGCAGGAGCGGGCCGGACAGGGCTGACGAACCGCCCCACAGACTTGGTGCTGGGAGCAGGAATGGGCCGGACCGGGCTGGCGACGCGCACCACAGACCTGGTGCGGAGAGCAGGAACGGGCAGAGCCGGGCTGACGAGACGCACCACAGACTTGACGCGGGGAGCAGGAATGGGCCGGACCGGGCTGGCGACGCGCACCACAGACCTGGTGCGGAGAGCAGGAACGGGCAGAGCCGGGCTGACGAGACGCACCACAGGCTTGATGCGGGGGAGCAGGAATGGGCCGGACTGGGCTGGCGCGCACCACAGACCTGGTGCGGGGAGCAGGACAGGGCAGAGCCGGGCTGACGAGACGCACCACAGACTTGATGCGGGGAGCAGGAATGGGCCGGACTGGGCTGGCGACGCGCACCGCAGGTTCGGGTGCGGGGAGCAGGAATAGACCCGGACCGTACTGGGGACACACACCACTGGCTCTACACCGGGATCTGGAACGGGCCGGACCGGACTGGCAACACACGCCAGTACCTCTCGCCGTGCCTCCACACCTTCCATCCCCTCTTCTACCAGTGGCCCCCGTAACCCGGCGGCCTTCTCCGGCAACCCACTGGACCGCTCTATCGCGGCCTCCTGCTGGTCCGCCGTCGTGAGCCCCCCCCTAAAAATTTTCGGGGCGTCTCTCCTACCCGTGGACCACGTCTCCATATCCCTCGCCAGCTTCTCGCCCTTCTGCCATAATGTCAAGCCCTTGTCTTCCTCCCTCGGCTTGACCCAGTCCAGGAGGCGAAGGAGATCTGTGAGGGATCTCCCTGGCGATGGCTCCTGAACACGCTGCTTGGTCCCATCTTGGTGGTTTCTTCTGTCACGCTCGTCTAACATAGAGGACCAATGCGCAGCGTTGAAGGTGAACATATTTTATTACTATAAATGATCACACGATCAAAAACACAAACGAAAACGTGACGTCTACGGTTTCACACAAACCGAAATGAACAAGAAACCACAAACACAACGTGAAAGACAGATAGTTAAATATGGCTCCCAATCAGAGACAACGAGCCAACAGCTGACACTCGTTACCTCTGATTGGGAGTCACTCAAACAAAGAAATACAATAACCTAGAACCCACAACAAAACATAGAAACTAACACCCTGGCTCAACATACGAGAGTCCCCCGAGCCAGGGCGTGACAACGTGGAATAATTCAAGGGGCATGAATACTTTCTGAAGGCACTGTATATGTACATAGCTACCTCAATTACCTCGTACCCCTGCACATCGAATTGGTACTGGTACTCCCTGTATATAGCCATGTTACTTTTACTCGTTACTGTTATTCGTTATTCACTGTGTATTTATTCCTCGTGTCACTATTTCTATTAAATAAAAAATATATATATATATCTTTATCATGCATTGTTGAAAAACAACCTGTAAGTAAGCATTTTACTGTTAGTCTACACCTGTTGTTTATGAAGCAATTTGGCAAATACAATTTGAATTGATTTTGAGTTAATTCGGTTTTAGCAACATTCAGTCAAAAAGCCTGAGAATCTGTCAATATACTTGTACTTCATGCATATTTTAGAACCATTTCATGACTTGCCATTAGCAGGGTTGTAACGTTTTTGCTCACAGCTATTTAAGATCACACGTCGCGATCTCCTCAAGTAACCTGCAAGTAACCTTCTAGACAGGTCTGGCTAATGTGGCTATTGCCTATTACTGTAATTAATAGAAGCTAGTGCTATTCTAGCAATGTCTAATCAAAATGCTATAGAAGCTGTCAAAGTGAAGGAGATGTTTGAGGAACAATCTGCCAGGATGGACCCCTGTTGAACCCCATTAGGAAGATATTTTTCCCGTAGAATTCCCAGCGCTGCTCTCAAACCAAGGACAACTCAATGTCATTTAAACTGCATGCAGTCTGGACTCCAAACAATACCTTCTCAAGGTGCTGCACTTCATTAGGACGCAAACATTTCAAATCGGCGTGTGATTAATATCTCAAAGCCATACCCCACACATATGCTTTCAGTTCGGAAGAGTATTAGGGCCAAGCAAAAAAAATAATTTAAAAAAACGGTGATGTACTTTTTTGTGTGTTTTTTTCATGGATAATACTTCAAAATCTAAACATTTCTAGAATAAAGTCACATTATTTCCAGAATAAAGTTTAAATTCAATTTTGAGAATAAAGAGTACATTTAATTTCATGAATAATGTCAAAATGTTTAGAATAAAGTCGAAATTGTGAGAATAATGTTCCAGTTATATTTCAAGATTAATGTAGGGGATTTGGTTAATTGCATGCCTCCCTGGCTCCCTGTTAAAATGCTTGAGTTAGATGACCTGGTGAAACTATACTTTAGAATTGGCTTTAATAACAAGGAAAGCAAGACTCTTTTAACACAAAATAACCATATTATCATAAGTATTAGGACCTTGAAGAGGTTGTGCAGCAGATAGGGTATTTTCAGAAGGAGGAACCACACGGACTTGGATGAGCTATTGGCCTTTGTGCAAAGTGAAATCAACAGCAATGTACGGAATACATATTATAACTTCATCATTCCTTCTCCTCAGATCTCACCCAGTCAAATGATAACCATGCACTAGTCAAGTGTCACACCCCCTCCTCAACCCTCCCCTAGTCAATATCAACTCTGCACTAGTCAAGTGTCATTCCTCCTTTTCAACCCTCAGCTCTCCCCTAGTCAATATCAACCCTGCACTAGTGAAGTGTCACTCCTCCTTTTCAACCCTCACCTCTCCCCTAGTCAAGTATCAACCCTGCACTAGTCAAGCTTATAACTCCACATGTGTTGTTGTGGTTGTCAGCTCTTAGCATGTATTTCGGCCAATGGAAAAGCTAATTATTGTGAATAAGTGCAAGGGGTGAGAAGGAGAAGTGAGGCTTGACTAGAGCAGGGGTGATAACTGACCAATGCAGGGGTGAGGAGGGTTTAAGAGGGATGGTGACACTTGACTAGTGCAGGGTTGATACTTACATTTAAGTCATTTAGCAGACGCTCTTATCCAGAGCGACTTACAGTTAGTGAGTGCATAAATTGTTTGTTTTTTCATACTGGCCCCTCGTGGGAATCGAACCCACAACCCTGGCGTTGCAAACGCCATGCTCTACCAACTGAACTACACGGGACCTTGAGGGGTGAGGTCTGAGGAGGAGGGGTGACAGAGTTCCTAATATGTATTCCGTACAACTGTGTACAGTGCTCCGTGCTGATGATCCAGCGGTCGCATGTGATTATGGCTGAGAAAATTATCCTGCTGTACTGCTACCTAATGGTGTTCCGTACATCACAGTGTTACGTACACTTGACCTTATTGTTGCACCAAAAATTGTCAGGTCAACTGTAATATTAATACCATTGTAAAGCACAATTTCTCCCCTTTACAGCAAAATCAACGACGAGACCTCCACGCTGCCCGTCTCTGCATGATTAAAGAAGGCAATGGAGCTTCGCCGGGTCTTTTAAAAAATGGCCTTTACTTCAAGTAAATTGCGGCTGTCACGGCTTTTGAGAGTCATGTTGGCTCGCAGTGACTATTGACTATTGATTGAATTAACTATTGATGAACTCACGATTAATTAACTTTACACTCATTGATAATGTCTTGATAAATAAATAAATACCGTTAAATATATGAGATACACAAGGTAGGGAACTTTATTTTCAGAGGGAATGGATGTGATTCTGTTCAAAGAGAGAGATGAAGGAACATAATGTTACTTTATATAATGTTAATGAACAAAGCATGAGAATGATTAGGGTTAATATTATAACTTCCAATAGCACAAGATAAATAATTTGATAAACTACTTAACGTTAGTAAATTACTGTATAAAGCAACAATATTAATATAAAAAAGAAATATAACAACTAACAACAGTTGTAACCCGAACTCACATCTGTCCTCTTACTCCATCATATACACTGAGTGTACAGGAACACATTACATTTACATTTAGGTCATTTAGCAGACGCTCTTATCCACCTGCTGTTTCCATCAAATATGCAATAACGTTATGTTGGATTACATGGAAATGATATCCACATTTGTGAGTCCATTTCCTTGGCACTATCTTAATAAATGATGTTGCATGAACACAAAAAAAAATACATATTTAATTGTATTTTGACAGGAAATGTCTGGAAAGGGAAAGGCCCAACAAGAGCCCCAGAAACGGCGCTGCTACACCTCCGAACAGCTACAGGCTGCTAACGAGGAGTAGAAGACAGGGAGGATCCTGAGGGAGGTGGCTCGTGCCTCATGTCAGTACCTGTTTACAGGGAAGCCAATGGTCCAAAAACATTCCACATAGTTAATAACTTTTGCAGTATGGTGACATGCTGTAAAAGGTCACCGAACTGAGTGTGCACTTTGGTTTTTTAGGGAGTCCAGTTCATTTTCTTCACCTGAGCACAATCAAGAGCAGAAAGAGAGAAGCAGGAATGTCACGTCTCAATTTGGGTTAGAGAATGTCATTTGCAAACAACTTTAATAGATAGCACACGTGAGAGTTTGGGACGTGCGTTATTGACATGGGTTATTGCACACATGAGATTTCACAATTATTGAACACAGCACTCGTGAATAGGTTGGCACAGCAAAGGTACAGTGAGGGAAAAAAGTATTTGATACCCTGCTGATTTTGTACGTTTGTCCACTGACAAAGACATGATCAGTCTATAATTTTAATGGTAGGTTTATTTGAACAGTGAGAGACAGAATAACAACAACAAATGAATAACATGTCAAAAATGTTATGAATTGATTTGCATTTTAATGAGGGAAATAAGTATTTGACCCCTCTGCAAAACATGACTTAGTACTTGGTGGCAAAACCCTTTTTGGCAATCACAGAGGTCAGACGTTTCTTGTAGTTGGCCACCAGGTTTGCACACATCTCAGGAGGGATCTTGTCCCACTCCTCTTTGCAGATCTTCTCCAAGTCATTAAGGTTTCGAGGCTGACGTTTAGCAACTCGAACCTTCAGCTCCCTCCAGAGATTTTCTATGGGATTAAGGTCTGGAGACTGGCTAGGCCACTCCAGGACCTTAATGTGCTTCTTCTTGAGCCACTCCTTTGTTGCCTTGGCCGTGTGTTTTGGGTCATTGTCATGCTGGAATACCCATCCACGACCCATTTTCAATGCCCTGGCTGAGGGAAGGAGGTTCTCACCCAAGATTTGACGGTACATGGCCCCGTCCATCGTCCCTTTGATGCGGTGAAGTTGTCCTGTCCCCTTAGCAGAAAAACACCCCCAAAGCATAATGTTTCCACCTCCATGTTTGACGGTGGGGATGGTGTTCTTGGGGTCATAGGCAGCATTCCTCCTCCTCCAAACACGGCGAGTTGAGTTGATGCCAAAGAGCTCGATTTTGGTCTCATCTGACCACAACACTTTCACCCAGTTCTCCTCTGAATCATTCAGATGTTCATTGGCAAACTTCAGACAGGCCTGTATATGTGCTTTCTTGAGCAGGGGGACCTTGCGGGCACTGCAGGATTTCAGTCCTTCACGGCGTAGTGTGTTACCAATTGTTTTCTTGCAATCATTGCAACTCCACGAGGTGAGATCTTGCATGGAGCCCCAGGGCGAGGGAGATTGACAGTTCTTTTGTGTTTCTTCCATTTGCGAATAATCGCACCAACTGTTGTCACCTTCTCACCAAGCTGCTTGGCGATGGTCTTGTAGCCCATTCCAGCCTTGTGTAGGTCTACAATCTTGTCCCTGACATCCTTGGAGAGCTCTTTGGTCTTGGCCATGGTGGAGAGTTTGGAATCTGATTGATTGATTGCTTCTGTGGACAGGTGTATTTTATACAGGTAACAAGCTGAGATTAGGAGCACTCCCTTTAAGAGTGTGCTCCTAATCTCAGCTCGTTACCTGTATAAAAGACACCTGGGAGCCAGAAATCTTTCTGATTGAGAGGGGGTCAAATACTTATTTCCCTCATTAAAATGCTAACAAATTTATAAAATTTAAGCGTTTTTCTGGATTTTTTTGTTGTTATTCTGTCTCTCACTGTTCAAATAAACCTACCATTAAAATTATAGACTGATAATTTCTTTGTCAGTGGGCAAACGTACAAAATCAGCAGGGGATCAAATACTTTTTTCCCTCACTGTATTTCAAAACATGTGAACGCAGCAAACGTGAGAGCAAAAAACTGCTATTAGCACGCTACTCATAAAAAAAAATATATATATATATTAGCCATAATAATACTAATGCTCATTTAAACGAAGATAATGAATAATTTCCATCTACATCATTTAGTAGACACTCTTATCCAGAGCAACTTACATATTGGTCCCCCGTGGGAATCAAACTCACAACCCTGCCGTTGAAAGCGCCATGCTTTACCAACTGAGCCACACGGGACCATAATAAAGAAGGTTTCTTACAAGTGTATGGTTAAGCATGTTTTTAATCTGCGAGAGACGCGCTACCCCTGGTGGAAAGCGAATGTATGGCACACAATGAGTTGCATAATGCATGCTGTACGTTACGTCGTGACACGTCACGATGTAACGTACAGCGTCAGAGGGGTCAGTGTTTTCATATTTTCTCGAATACTATTGGTCCATTACCATGTCAATCAACGCTTGAATAGAAACGTTGCTAACACCCCGGATTTTGATGCTAACACAGTCGCTACAGTCCCATTAGTTTTCATTGCAGCCTCGTTTGAATGCCGCGGCTACGCACATTGTGTACAGAACACCGTTAGGTAGCAGTAGCCTACTAAAAATCTCAAAAGTTGTAGACTTTATTCTCAAAATTAAATTTTGATTTTATTCTGGAAATATTGCGACTATTCACCTAATTTAATTTGGACTTTATTCTCTAAATTTCAACTCTCTCAAAGTATTTCGAAGTACTATCCATGCAAAAAAGAAAACACGCATCACCGTTTATTTTTTCCCTTCACTTGGCCCTAATACTCTTCTGTAATACAGTGATTCTGTGCAAAATAACCCGTAAATAACATTTAACCATCTCTATTAATTCTGTTTTATTGATAACAATATCTAAGTTATATATTTTTTGCATGCAAGGCAAACTAACTGACTCATAGGACTGTTCTTACACATCCTCAATATGATGTCTTAAGAGAGCCTAAGGGCTACAATTCATATCACCTTGGACTATAAGATACAGTGTCTGTCTAACCTCCATTTGAAATCATAGACAAAGATATCACAGCCTAATGCCCTGGTGTAGCTCTCTGTGTCTTGGCATTAAAGCTGAGTAGTTCTGAGTCACATCTCAGGCCAACTTCCAGATAAGCTGGAAGTTAGAGAGGCAGTAGCCAAGAGGAGGCTTACAGTATGTTGCTGACTCGCTGTCTCTCCACTGCTGGCAGGCACTCTCAGGCTTTAATCTGTGAATCCTTGTGCAGTCATCTATCCATCCAACTGGCATCACAAGCAGCCCACTACTGTGTTTTGCCTCGTGGCTTTCACACTTTGCTTCACAGTTTTCCATCACAGTTTTCACGTTCCCGGCCGGTGGAAATGGACGGGTTAGTGATGGAAGTTCTGAATGGCAGGGAACACTCAGATAACAGCAAACCAGCGAGGTCTCCTATTTTGACAACCGAGGTCCATGTCTTCTCCTTATGTTTTGACAAGCTAGGTTGTGGTCTGTTTCATGCAGTATGTTTTCCTTGGTGTGAAAGCTGTTTTGGTCGTGGTGTGTCATGCTGTGCAGGTTTAAGTAAACAACGTGAGTTAGGAAGAGAGGACTGGACGTTCTTTGGCAGTGTTTTTGTTATCTCTATGTAGATTCACGGGTGATGAATGTGTCTGTCTGCCACGTCAAGCTGGAGCTTTTCTTCTCAGAGGAAGTGAGAATGTTCCAGTGACTCATATTTCACGTACAAATGTGCACCATATGTGGATGTGAAGGAGTCTCAGTCATCAGAGATATTTGACCTGTTTTGACCTGGTTGCAGCGGAGGGTGCAGAGCTGGTGGCCGGGGTAGTGGTAGCCAGGTGGAAAGCATGGCCAGCCGTAGCAAAATGCCTGTTGAAATTCTCGATAATTGTAGATTTATCGGTGGTGACAGTGTTTCCTAGCTTCAGTGCAGTGGGCAGTTGGGAGGAGGTGCTCTTATTTTCCATGGACTTTACAGTGTCCCAAAACTTTTTGGAGTTAGTGCTACAGGATGCAAATTTCTGTTTGAAAAAGCTAGCCTTTGCTTTCCTATCTGATTGTGTATATTGGTTCCTGACTTCCCTGAAAAGTTGCATATCGCGGGGGCTGTTCGATGCTAATGCAGTACGCCACAGGATGTTTTTGTGCTGGTCAAGGGCAGTCAAGTCTGAGGAGAACCAGGGGCTATATCTGTTCTTAGTTCAGAATTTTTTGAATGGGGCATGCTTATTTAAGATTGAGAGAAAAGCACAACAAGGCATCCTCTACTGACGGAATGAGGTCAATATCCATCCAGGATACCCGGGCCAGGTCATTTAGAAAAGCCTGCTCGCTAAAGTGTTTTAGGGAGCGTTTGACAGTGATGAGGGGTGGTCGTTTGACCGCGAACCCATTACGGACGCAGGCAATAAGGCAGTGATCGCTGAGATCCTGGTTGAAGACAGCAGAGGTGTATTTAGAGGGTAAATTTGTCAGGATGATATCTATGAGGGTGCCCATGTTTACAGATTTAAGGTTGTACCTGGTAGGTTCATTGATAATTTGTGTGAGATTGAGGGCATGTAGTTTAGATTGTAGGTTGGCCGGGGTGTTAAGCATATACAGTGGGGAGAACAAGTATTTGATACACTGCTGATTTTGCAGGTTTTCCTACTTACAAAGCATGTAGAGGTCTGTAATTTTTATCATAGGTACACTTCAACTGTGAGAGACAGAATCTAAAACAAAAATCCAGAAAATCACATTGTATGATTTTTAAGTAATTAATTTGCATTTTATTGCATGACATCAGTATTTGATCACCTACCAACCAGTAAGAATTCCGGCTCTCACAGACCTGTTAGTTTTTCTTTAAGAAGCCCTCCTGTTCTCCACTCATTACCTGTAATAACTGCACCTGTTTGAACTTGTTACCTGTATAAAATACACTTGTCCACACACTCAATCAAACAGACTCCAACCTCTCCACAATGGCCAAGACCAGAGAGCTGTGTAAGGACATCAGGGATAAAATAGTAGACCTGCACAAGGCTGGGATGGCCTACAGGACAATAGGCAAGCAGCTTGATGAGAAGGTAACAACTGTTGGCGCAATTATGAGAAAATTGAAGAAGTTCAAGATGACGGTCAATCACCCTCGGTCTGGGGCTCCATGCAAGATCTCACCTCGTGGGGCATCAATGATCATGAGGAAGGTGAGGGATTAGCCCAGAACTACACGGCAGGACCTGGTCAATGACCTGAAGAGAGCTGGGACCACAGTCTCAAAGAAAACCATTAGTAACACACTACGCCATCATGGATTAAAATCCTGCAGCGCACGCAAGGTCCCCCTGCTCAAGCCAGCGCATGTCCAGGCCCGTCTGAAGCTTGCCAATGACCATCTGGATGATCCAGAGGAGGAATGGGAGAAGGTCATGTGGTCTGATGAGACAAAAATAGAACTTTTTGGTCTAAAATCCACTCGCCGTGTTTGGAAGAAGAAGAAGGATGAGTACAACCCCAAGAACACCATCCCAACCGTGAAGCATGGAGGTGGAAACATCATTCTTTGGGGATGCTTTTCTGCAAAGGGGACAGGACGACTGCACCGTATTGAGGGGAGGATGGATGGGGCCATGTATCGCGAGTTCTTGGCCAACAACCTCCTTCCCTTAGTAAGAGCATTGAAGATGGGTCGTGGCTGGGTCTTCCAGCATGACAACGACCCGAAACACACAGCCAGGGCAACTAAGGAGTGGCTCCGTAAGAAGCATCTCAAGGTCCTGGAGTGGCCTAGCCAGTCTCCAGACCTGAACCCAATAGAAAATCTTTGGAGGGAGCTGAAAGTCCGTATTGCCCAGTGACAGCCCCGAAACCTGAAGGATCTGGAGAAGGTCTGTATGGAGGAGTGGGCCAAAATCCCTGCTGCAGTGTGTGCAAACCTGGTCAAGACCTACAGGAAACATATGATCTCTGTAATTTCAAACAAAGGTTTCTGTACCAAATATTAAGTTCTGCTTTTCTGATGTATCAAATACTTATGTCATCCAATAAAATGCAAATTAATTACTTAAAAATCATACAATGTGATTTTCTGGATTTTTGTTTTAGATTCCGTCTCTCACAGTTGAAGTGTACCTATGGTAAAAATTACAGACCTCTACATGCTTTGTAAGTAGGAAAACCTGCAAAATCGGCAGTGTATCAAATACTTGTTCTCCCCACTGTACCAGTTTAGGTCACCAAGCAGTATGAACTCTGAGGATAGATGGGGGGCAATCAGTTCACATATGGTGTCCAGGGCACAGCTCGGGGCTGAGGGGGGTCTGTAGCAAGCGGCAACAGTGAGAGACTTATTTCTGGAAAGGTGGATTTTTAGAAGTAGGAGCTCAAACTGTTTGGGCACAGACCTGGATAGTACGATAGAGCTCTGCAGGCTATCTCTACAGTAGATTGCAACCCCACCCCCTTTGGCAGTTTTATCGAGATGGAAAATGTTGTAGTTGGGGATGGACATTCATGAATTTTTGGTGGCCTTCCTAATGCAGGATTCAGACACTGCTAGAACATCAGGGTTGGCGGAGTGTGCTAACGCAGTGAATAACTCAAACTTAGGGAGCGGGCCGGGGCTAGCAGATGGATCTTCGTGGTCGACGTCGTAACGGGAAGCCTGTTGAAACCACATCAGACGATTTCGTCGGCAGACCAGTCGTGTTGGATCGGCTGGGCTCCGTGTCAACACTAGGAGGTCCCGTCCGGTTGACAGAGAGGTAGATAGCCGGGAGATGGGCCTGGCTCGAGGCTTGTGGAGCAATAACATCTCAGTCTTTTGTTATCTGCCTTTGTGTTGCCATCATACCATTTAGAAAAATGGAATCAATATGGCTGTCTGTGAAAGAACAGGGGAGTCCTTTGGGGGATTGAAAAGAGAGTGAAAGCAATACCAGGTTTTGTCATCAGATGAATTTAGACTGAATTTCATTGTTCTGCTCCTTGCAGTGCTTTGAGTAAGAGATGCACGATGGCATGGATGATGTCATTGTTTGGCCTCTAGGATGATGACCATGATGACATAATTTGTGTGTTCAACCTGTTTATTTAAAAAATCCTGTATATTTCTTGTTTATGTGGAAAGAGATATGATATTGAATCGATCATTAAGAATCTGTATTTATATTGGTTTATTTGTTTATTTTGGTTTAGTGAAGATCAAAGAAAGGTTATTTCACTCATTGGCGATTGGCCAGTTGTTTGTTAGGTTATTGTTTTGGGGTTGGGCGGATGATTTGAACATTTTAATCAGTTGTTGATTATAGATTACATGGCAACGAAAGTAATTAGTAACATAATACATTGGATTACTCTATTATTACTCTTAAATTAGTAATAATAATAATCTGATTACATTTGGATTACTTCCATTTCTATCACCCGTATTTTTTTAATGAAAAACGTGCCACTAATATTCAATAGAGTAACAAAGAAACACAATATCAAGTCATCTAAAGCTCTTTCAATGTTTCAGTTTTTTCTATTAATAATCAACAGTTAACATACAGATGTATGATCTTAATTTGATCACACTTTTGTTGCTGAGAATTTTCCTGCACAGCAGGAAATGCAAACTTGTAGTGTATTCAAGGTTTAAAAAGGCTTCTAAAGTTTGTAATTTCCACTTTAAAATGTCAGTCTTGATTTGCCCTAACAAGAAATGTTTCAACCCCTACAGAAAATGTCCATTAATTATAATTCACATAATATTTCACATTTCATGTTGCTGCAGGATTATTTTCCTGCTGTAGCAAACTGGCTCAAATTAAGATCCTAAATATGTATGTGTTAACAGTGGGTTTACATTAAATACACAGAAATGTATAAAAAAATAAAAAAATAAAAAAAATTAAAAAAAAGAATATATTGATGCACAATTTTTTTTCCCACTGTTACAGACAGAGGTGGTATCAGCTCTACCTGTGTTTTTCCACAGTTAGAGTGGATTTACTTCTAGCCAACTCGGGCTACGTAAGTACCGTTGCTTAAACACTACCAGTCAAAAGTTTGGACACACCTACTCATTCAAGGGTTTTTCTTTATTTTTACTATGTTTTACATTGTAGAACATTAGTGAAGACATCAAAGCCATGAAATAACACATATGGAATCATGTAGTAACCAAAAAAGTGTTAAACAAATCAAAATATATTTTATATTTGAGATTCTTCAAATAGCCACCCTTTGCCTTGATGACAGTTTTGCACACTCTTGGCATTCTCTCAACCAGCTTCACCTGGAATGCTTTTCCAACAGTCTTGAAGGAGTTCCCACATATGCTAAGCACTTGTTGGCTGCTTTTCCTTCACTTTGTGGTCCGACTCATCCCAAACCATCTCAATTGGGTTGAGGTCGGGGGATTGTGGAGGCCAGGTCATCTGATGCAGCACTCCAACACTCTCCTTCTTGGTAAAATACCCCTTACACAGCCTGGAGGTGTGTTGGGTCATTGTCCTTTTGAGAAACAATTGATAGTCCCACTAACCCCAAACTAGATGGGATGGCGTATCGCTGTAGAATGTTGTGGTAGCCATGCTGGTTAAGTGTGCCTTGAATTCTAAATAAATCACAGACAGTGTCACCAGCAAAGCACACCCACACCATAACACCTCCTCCATGCTTTACGGTGAGAAATACACATGCGGAGATCATCCGTTCACCCACACCACGTCTCACAAAGACACGGCGGTTGGAACCAAAAATCTCACACTTGGACCCCAGACCAAAGGACACATTTCCACCGGTCTAATGTCCATTGCTCGTGTTTCTTGGCCCAAGCAGGTCTCTTCTTATTCGTGTCCTTTAGTAGTGGTTTCTTTGCAGCAATTCGACTATGAAGGCCTGATTCACACAGTCCCCTCTGAACAGTTGATGTTGAGATGTGTCTGTTACTTGAACTCTGGGCTGTAATTTCTGAGGCTGGTAACTCTAATGAACTTATCCTCTGCAGCAGAGGTAACTCTGTGTCTTCCATTCCTGTGGTGGTTCTCATGAGAGATTGCACTTGAAGAAACTTTCAAAGTTCTTGACATTTTCCGTGTTGACTGACCTTCATGTCTTAAAGTAATGATGGACTGTTGTTTCTCTTTGCTTATTTGAGCTGTCCTTGCCATAATATGGACTTGAACTTTTACCAAATAGGGCTATCTTCTGTATACACCCCCTACCTTGTCACAACACAACTGATTGTCTCAAACGCATTAAGAAGGAAAGAAATTCCACAAATTAACTTTTAAGAAGGCCCACCTGTTAATTGAAATGCATTCCAGGTGACTACCTCATGAAGCTGGTTGAGAGAATGCCAAGAGTGTGCAAAGCTGTCATGAAGACAAAGGGTGGCTATTTGAAGAATCTCAAATATAAAATATATTTTGATTTGTTTAACACTTTTTTGGTAACTACATGATTTCATATGTGTTATTTCATAGTTTTGATGTCTTCACTATTATTGTACAATGTAGAAAATAGTAAAAATAAAGAAAAACCCTGGAATGAGTAGGTGTGTCCAAACCTTTGACTGGTACTGTATGTGCATTTGAGTTCGGAGCACGCCAGATGCATGTTGGATGTGGTTGGGTCAGATTCTCCCGGAGAATCTGGTTTTCTCGTCGGTTCGGCCTCCTTTGACACTAGCGAATCACATGCCAATCATTAGTGGGGCATTCCCAAAGTATATTGTTGGTGCTGCTTGGGGACAGACAGCGTATCTCCGTATGAAGCGCTGTGCACAGTGCATTTATCTCATCAGCTGGTAATTGTTTTCTTATGACAGGTAAATTTGCTGCAGTATAGGTAGCCTATAGCCTACTGCATGCCATGATGATGATTGGAAAGTTGTATATACAGTATACCACGTCTGATTATCGTAGATATTTTGGGGGGTTTGGGAGTGGACACAATATTGTTGTTCTCATGGCATTCCAAAACACTGAGAATGGATCTCTGTATGCATCAGTCCACTGTTTGTAGACGATTGAACTTTAGATGTAGTAAGTTTCTTTATCATCAGTCTGTCTGATCGCACTAGCATAACCGGCTGTGACCTTTTCAGACGCAGAATGTAGGCCATATCAGCTTTTTCAGTCATGCACGATTACACATCAGCTCTGTCGCTCTGTTGTCAACTCCGATGTCTCCCCTTGCAACACCAAGATGCCTGTCTGATTTCACCCTTATGTGTCGACGTCCTTTAGTGTCACTATGGAATACAGTGTTAATGCATAACATCCCACTCCCACCTTCTAAAATGGTAACACTCCATTGTCACTGAAAGTAGCCCAATGGTTATGGTTACCATTTTTGGTATACAGTATATACATACCTTATTTTTCAACCTGTAAGAACATCTTTGCACAGTTGGAAAAGGATGTCACAAACTATATATTTTTCAAGTATACACAATTTGGGTGCGTCTGAAATGACATAAATACCAGGTGCCAAGAAACAAACGAGCAAAAAGAAAGACAACCTCACATCAACCTCAGTTGCAGTTTTTCTATATTTTCTCTTACTATGCAAGGTATTTTGGACATGATAATTACTAAGATGTTGCAGTTGTTCATCATGCTCCTTTGTCTTGCCAGGTGGGGGGCACTAAGACAGGAGTGGTGCGCTACGTGGGGGAGACTGACTTTGCCAAGGGCGAGTGGTGCGGCGTGGAGTTGGACGAGCCCCTGGGGAAGAATGACGGTGCAGTGGCTGGAACCAGGTATACACTGCCTGTCTGTCATCTCTCTCTCTCTCTCTCTCTTTCTCTCTCTCTCTCTCTCTGCCTCTGTGTGGCAGATCTAGCTGTAGGCCTAGTAGTGGCTTTAAAACATCTATCATGTGTGGTTTAGTGTCAGACAAGACAGCATCATTCTCTTTTTAGCTGCAATTCCACTATATGGTAAACGATTAGAGCTAGGCATTCCCCTCTGTAACACAATATTCAACTGAATTATTTCAAAAATTGTGGAAACATAAATAGCTGTGCAAACAGAATATGACTTCACTCTCCAGAATATGACTTCACTCTTCTACCTACAAAATGAATCCCAAAATCTCACATTTTGTTTTGAGATGGAAAGTAGCTGTGCTAACATATACTATCGGCAACATACTCTAGTTTCCTCCACTTTCATATTTGATTTATTGAAATATGCTTTTGAAAGGTTTTGTCACGATCGTCGGATACAGAGGACCAAGGCGCAGCGTGGAAGGTGAACATATTTATTAAATAATGATTACACGAACAAAAACAACAAATCGATACGTGACGTCCAAAGGTGCAAAACACAAACCTACACAGGAACAAGATCCCACAAACACTGTGGGAAAACTGGCTGCTTAAGTATGGTTCCCAATCAGAGACAACAAGCAACAGCTGATACACGTTGCCTCTGATTGAGAACCACACTGGCCAACATAGAACTACAAAACTAGAACGAAAAACAAATGAAAACTCACACCCTGGCTCAACATACTAGAGTCCCCAGAGCCAGGGCGTGACAGTACCCCCCCCCAAAGGCGCGGACTCCGGCCGCGCCAACCAAACACCACAGGGGAGGGACCGGGTGGGCACTCCGCCTTGGCGGCGGATCCGGCTCCGGGCATGATTCCCACTCCCTCTCCAACCCCCCAAAGTACCCCTGGTCCGGTCTGACCCTGCTGGCCGGAGCTGGACTGAACACCGGTGGAGCGGATTGCTCTAGCTCCGGCGTGGAGCAGCTGACCGGTGCCGGACCAGGCACCGGTGGAACAGTCACGGGCTGTGCCGGACTGACGACGCACACCACTGGCTTGGTGTGAGGAGCAGGAACAGGCCGAACCGGGCTGACGATGCGCACCATAGGCTTGGTGCGGGGAGCAGGAACAGGCCGGGCCGGGCTGACGATGCGCACCATAGGCTTGGTGCGTGGAGCAGGAACAGGCCGGGCCGGGCTGACGACGCGCACCACAGGCTCGATGCGAGGAACAGGAACAGGCCGGACCGTACTGGGGACACACACCACTGGCCCTACGCAGGGATCAGGAACGGGCCGGACCGGACTGGTAACACACCCCAGTACCTCTCGCCATGCCTCTACACTTTCCCTCTCCTCTGTGACCAGTGGCCCCCTTAATCTGGCGGCCTCCTCTGCAAACCCGCTGGACCGCTCTATCGCGGCCTCCTGCTGCCCCGTCGTCCACGGCGTGAGCCACCCCCTAAACATTTTCTGGGGGTCTCTCCTCCCCGTGGGCCAGGCCCAGTCGAGGTTGATGTCCTTTAGCGATACCTCTGGCGCTGGCTCCTGGACACGCTGCTTGGTCCAGTGTTGGTGGGATCTTCTGTCATGATCGTCGGATACAGAGGACCAAGGCGCAGCATGGAAGGTGAACATATTTATTAAATAATGATTACAAGAACAAAAACAACAAATCGATACGTGACGTCCAAAGGTGCAAAACACAAACCTACACAGGAACAAGATCCCACAAACACTGTGGGAAAACTGGCTGCTTAAGTATGGTTCCCAATCAGAGACAACAAGCAACAGCTGATACACGTTGCCTCTGATTGAGAACCACACTGGCCAACATAGAACTACAAAACTAGAACGAAAAACAAATGAAAACTCACACCCTGGCTCAACATACTAGAGTCCCCAGAGCCAGGGCGTGACAGGTTTATTTCACTCCTGCCGCGCCAACCAAACACCACAGGGGAGGGACCGGGTGGGCACTCCGCCTTGGCGGCGGATCCGGCTCCGGGCATGATTCCCACTCCCTCTCCAACCCCCCAAAGTACCCCTGGTCCGGTCTGACCCTGCTGGCCGGAGCTGGACTGAACACCGGTGGAGCGGATTGCTCTAGCTCCGGCGTGGAGCAGCTGACCGGTGCCGGACCAGGCACCGGTGGAACAGTCACGGGCTGTGCTGGACTGACGACGCACACCACTGGCTTGGTGTGGGGAGCAGGAACAGGCCGAACCGGGCTGACGATGCGCACCATAGGCTTGGTGCGTGGAGCAGGAACAGGCCGGGCCGGGCTGACGATGCGCACCATAGGCTTGGTGCGTGGAGCAGGAACAGGCCGGGCCGGGCTGACGACGCGCACCACAGGCTCGATGCGAGGAACAGGAACAGGCCGGACCGTACTGGGGACACACACCACTGGCCCTACGCAGGGATCAGGAACGGGCCGGACCGGACTGGTAACACACCCCAGTACCTCTCGCCGTGCCTCTACACTTTCCCTCTCCTCTGTGACCAGTGGCCCCCTTAATCTGGCGGCCTCCTCTGCAAACCCGCTGGACCGCTCTATCGCGGCCTCCTGCTGCCCCGTCGTCCACGGCGTGAGCCACCCCCTAAACATTTTCTGGGGGTCTCTCCTCCCCATGGGCCAGGCCCAGTCGAGGTTGATGTCCTTTAGCGATACCTCTGGCGCTGGCTCCTGGACACGCTGCTTGGTCCAGTGTTGGTGGGATCTTCTGTCACGATCGTCGGATACAGAGGACCAAGGCGCAGCGTGGAAGGTGAACATATTTATTAAATAATGATTACACGAACAAAAACAACAAATCGATACGTGACGTCCAAAGGTGCAAAACACAAACCTACACAGGAACAAGATCCCACAAACACTGTGGGAAAACTGGCTGCTTAAGTATGGTTCCCAATCAGAGACAACAAGCAACAGCTGATACACGTTGCCTCTGATTGAGAACCACACTGGCCAACATAGAACTACAAAACTAGAACGAAAAACAAATGAAAACTCACACCCTGGCTCAACATACTAGAGTCCCCAGAGCCAGGGCGTGACAGGTTTATTTCACCACTCTGAATGTTATTTCAAACCACCTAACCAAAAGCATGTTTTCCGCCTCTTAAAGTGATTGATTTATATTAAAATACCCTTTGATGTGAAGGAATGCTCGACAGCAACTAGCCATTACTTGCATCACATTTTATAGTACTATATTATTAATGACATAATACATACTAGAAAATTGATATAACTTTTCCACCATGCCACTAAAATGAATGTAATATAATGTTTCCCAATAGTCTTGAATGGCCAGTCTTAGTTCCTCATTGTCACCTTTCTCTCATAACCTCTGATATGAAAGGACTTGATTCCACTTGACATGATGGAACCTAGTAGTGGGCACCAATATCGATCATTCGATATTATATCGATATCGTTTTGATATCGATCTGAGCAAGGCATATCTTGATACCGGTTCATCCTTCCGGTTTACCTACCCTTTCCTAAAAGAGAGGAAAAAAGCAAACATGACTGTAACTGCATGCACAAAACCCTCTCAACTTAGCATAATTACATACTCAGTTACATAGGCAATACATTGAGACAACAGGAAATTCACCATGTATTTACGTCGCCGAGACATAGCATGGGAATCTTTTTCTAAGAGGGCCTCGGTCTAAAATAAAAAAATTGCTGTGAAACTCTCTCTAGCCGCTCCTTTGCAGACATTGGGATGCATAGGCATGATGTCCGATGTCAATTACTCAGTAATTATCCCTTCCTCCGATGTAGTAACCATGGCCCACTTCCTTGCTAGGTAGAAGCCAACATTTTTTTATAAAAATAGAGGTAATTTTACTCAAACCCTTTTAAAGGGTAGAAGACATAAGACTTTTAAATAATAATAAATAATTTGGTGGGTGCTTATATTTGTCCTATTTGTCCCAACTCCCCTTGAGACACCTTCGGAGAGTGGGGTCACAGCCAGGATTTTTAAGCCTTGAGACAATTGAGACATGGATTGTGTATGTGCGCCATTCAGAGGGTGAATGGGCAAGACAAAAGATTTAAGTGCCTTTGAACAGGGTATGGTAGTATGTGCCAGGCGCACCGGTTTGTGTCAAAAACTGCAACGCTGCTGGGTTTTTCACGATCAACAGTTTCCCGTGTGTATCAAGAATGGTCCACCACCCAAAGGACATCCATCCAACTTGACACAACTGTGGGAAGCATTGGAGTCAACATGGGCCACCACGACTTCAGGATTTTTGGAGTCGACTCCAACTCCTGTTGTTGGAGTTAAAAGTCGACTCTTGCTCGACTCCCAAAACACGCTAAAACGGCTGCGCACACACCACCTCATTATTGCAGAGTCCTAATAGGAAGACTAATTTTGGGTTCTAGGGAGGACTGGTATGAGCATGATACTGCCCATTTGCTTATCAATTTATAAAAGGCCTATTTTGTTTGTATATAGAAGGTGATGTGTAGGAACTAGAATATTTCAGTGATACTTCTGCTGTGCTCAGCCTTGACAGATCCTATGGGATGATGCGGCGCACTCTCTACGCCGATAAGCCTATTATTTGCTGTGTTATATAGCCCTATTTGGACGGGACTAGTATTACTAGGGAAGTTGGTTATGTAATTATTATCCAAGCATTTGCTTTATTCCAAAGGACGATTCGCACAGGACTGTAATTATATTTTTGTTTGTTTTATTAAATTGACTCTTATGACAGAAGCCTGGGGTGGAGGTTTTTATTCTAGGCGTGAAGATATTTCAACGTCATGTCTAGATGATAACAGGCTACACTGATAACTCATGCTTGGCTGCCAAATGTATAGGTGTCTCCATAATATTTAAATTGAGGAAGTGTGATCAGAATAATTATTTTAGCAATCCATGGTAGACGTCCCTCCTAATAAAAATGTCCCCCATCCTGATTATTTGAGTTGCAAAAAATGTTGGGTGTGGAACTCACCTTTCTGGTAATTTTTTTAAATAAATTGCTGAGGTGTACTCACTTCTGAGGACACAAGCTCAAATACATAGTACAAATATTATGAAAATATGAAAAATCATATATGATTTTTTCCCCCCTATTCAACAAAGTGGGGCAATAGGGCATGAAATGATTGAAATGCTGTCTAAATATAGTAACAATCAAAAAATAAATGACTTACTATAAGAATTCACATTTCTTATAACTGTAAAATAAATATGGGGGACTTAACATCTAAGAGGTTCACTCAGGCCCGGTCCTGGATGATATTCCGTCCTAGGTGAGAGAGAGAGCGAGAGCATAACTTAGTCACAGAGGATCATTAGCTTAAATCTTTTTGCTGGTGATTGTTTCAAATCCCAAGCGTGTAGGCCTATGCCTAGTTGGGAAGCCCACAATTTGGGCAGCATGCGTGGCAATAGGCCTAGCTGATAATTGAGTTGCAGTTGTCAGTGAAAAGCCTCTAAAATATGTGTGAAGGTTATGTGTCTTGAGTATAATACTTGTAAATGTTGAGACAGGAAGAAGGGGAGGGGGTGTGTGGCGAAGATATAGGCAGTGTCTCTCTCCAGAATGCATTCGCTCAGCTCTCCAGAATGCGCTCAGCTGTCTCCCGCCAATTCATGTGCATTCATTGTTTTATTATGTGAATTGTTTGCACTTTGATCGTTTAGTTTTATCAATTCCCCATTACATACTGTATGTCACCAGTAGTACATTTACCGTTAATCCCTGTCATTTGGTTACATTTGGTCCATTAATGCATGTATTAATTACAGTCATTTACCATTCTCATTCAGAGTTCACAACCTGCTACACTTGTGAGAAACATAATTTATTAGTTAGGTACATTTTTTTATTGTATTTTGTTTGAACCGCTCCATGTGAGCAATGAGTATGTGTCTGGTTTCTCTGTCCTGTTAATGTTGACGGAACCCGCATGCCTGAGCACACATAGAAGTACCTGGCCTGCTGCTCACAAATGTAGGAAAGTGCCCAATTGGGGATCTCTGATTTCTGATTGTATTAACTCACCACCACAGTCAACGAAGTCAGTTTTTTTAAACATCCATTGCAAATGATAGCTTAATAGGCTAGTTCTTCACAGTATTGGAAAATCTTTCCAACACTTCCCATTTTTACATTTACATTTGAGTCATTTAGCAGACACTCTTATCCAGAGCGACTTACATTTAGTGCATTAATCTTAATCTTACTTAGTTGACAATGGAAGTTATAGGCCTACTGATGCATTAGCCTATCTCTGAGTTCCTTACGCTCATTTCTTTAGCCGCCAATGGCTCACGGTGTATCAATGTGTCCATATGGCAGAGGCTAGTGTTCGGAGTGGACTTCTAGTCCGACTCAAGAGGCATGCACACCATCCACCACTTCCGAGTATATTAATCGCTAATGTTTAGTCTCTGGACAATAAAGTAGACAAGCTCAGGGCGAGGATCTCCTTCCAGAGAGACATCAGGGACTGTAACATACTCTGTTTCACGGAATCATGGCTTTCTCCGGATATACTGTCCCCGTCCATACAGTCAGCTGTGTTCTCAGGACATCGCGCAGACAGGAATAAAGAACTCTCCAGGAAGAAGAAAGGCGGTAGTGTATATTTTATGATTAACTACTCATGGTGTGATAGTGATAACGTACAGAAACTCAAGTGTTTTTTTCACCCGACCTAGAATACCTCACAATCAAATGCCGACCGTATTACCTCCCAAGTAGCCTCTGAGAATAACATTGACATATACATGGACACTGAGTGACTGAGTTTGTCAGGAAGTGTATAGGGGATGTTGTTCCCACTGTGACTATTAAAACCTACCCAAACCAAAAACCGTGGATAGATGGCAGCATTTGCGCAAAACTGAAAGCGCGAACCACCGCATTTAACTATGGCAAGGTGACTGGGAATATGTGACCGACCAGCTCGATTCGGTCTTATGTAGCAAAATTCATAGCGTTCAGAGTGCACACTGGACGCTCTGGCCGAGGAGTAGGGTTGATCCGAGCGTTCTGACCTAAAAACAGCAGTCAAGCACCCAAGCTAACTGGCTAACGTTGGCTAGCTTGCTAGCTACTTCCAGACACAAATGAGAGAACACCTCACTCTGACCATTTTACTCGCCCTAGCAGAGCTGGTTAGGCTGTTCTTATGTTATCCAGAGTGTTAGTGACCGTAACTGTGCTGCTGGCAACAATTTAATTATGTTTTTTTGCCAACGTTTACTGACACCGGCCATATTCAACGGGTGTTGAGTGTTCGTAAATTCGTCAGTTATTCTGTGCTCTGGCACACTCAGACGAGAGCTTCGTCTATTGACAATTGTCGCAGTGACAGCATGAACATTCTATTGAAATGGTTACTTGCATAGTGGAGTCTTTTGTTTAGACATGTAACTAGCTAAACAATTAACCATAATCCCAACTCATAACGTTACCACCCTGCATGAATCTGCAGGTAGCTAAGCAACCAGGTTCAATGTTAGCTAGCTAGCTAACATTAGGCTATAACTAGCAATGCAAATGGCTCTGAGATACAAATAATATTACTACACAGATCATACAACGTTAGCTAGCTCCCTCTTTGTCACGGATGCCATGGTTGCCCTTAGTTTGAAGATGTAATCCAGAGACAGGTGTTTTATACAACAGCCTTCTGTGTGTTCTCTTTTTGACTCCCTCTGCATATTTCCAATCAAACGGCAGATTTTTCTCCATCTCCTTAGCTATCATACTCTAATTCCACCAGAGAGCAACTCTTTTGCTTTTTGCAGTTCTATTACGTGATATCATTCAAAAAAGCCGCGTTAGAAAGGATTACCTAGCCCATGTTATAGACAGAAGCGTGCTACATGGCAGACCAATCCAAACTCATCTCTCGGCATGTCCAGGCCACTCATTATCTCAGCCAATCATGGCTAGCGGGAAGGTTCCTGTCTTTTTTGATGGCTAAACCGACTAGGTTCGTAATTTTAACAATTGTATTCGTATTTACAGATGGCTAACAAGTTTGTTAAAAAAGTTTACATTTAAATGGCTCTCCTGTGAAGTAGTGATGTGTGACATCAAATCAAATGTTATTTGTCACATACACGTGTTTAGTAGATGTTATAGCGGGTGTAGCTAAATGCTTGTGCTTCTAGCTCCGACAGTGCAGTAATATCTAACAAGTAATATCTAACAATTTAACAACTTATACCCAATACACACAAATCTAAGTAAGGAATGGAATTTAAGAATATATACATACAGTGGGGAGAACAAGTATTTGATACACTGCCGATTTTGCAGGTTTTCCTACTTACAAAGCATGTAGAGGTCTGTAATTTATGTCATAGGTACACTTCAACTGTGAGAGATGGAATCTAAAACAAAAATCCAGAAAATCACATTGTATGATTTTTAAGTAATGAATTTGCATTTTATTGCATGACATAAGTATTTGATACATCAGAAAAGCAGAACTTAATATTTGGTACAGAAACCTTTGTTTGCAATTACAGAGATCATATGTTTCCTGTAGGTCTTGACCAGGTTTGCACACACTGCAGCAGGGATTTTGGCCCACTCCTCCATACAGACCTTCTCCAGATCCTTCAGGTTTCGGGGCTGTTGCTGGGCAATACGGACTTTCAGCTCCCTCCAAAGATTTTCTATTGGGTTCAGGTCTGGAGACTGGCTAGGCCACTCCAGGACATTGAGATGCTTCTTACAGAGCCACTCCTTAGTTGCCCTGGCTGTGTGTTTCGGGTCGTTGTCATGCTGGAAGACCCAGCCACGACCCATCTTCAATGCTCTTACTGAGGGAAGGAGGTTGTTGGCCAAGATCTCGCGATACATGGCCCCATCCATCCTCCCCTCAATACGGTGCAGTCGTCCTGTCCCCTTTGCAGAAAAGCATCCCCAAAGAATTATGTTTCCACCTCCATGCTTCACGGTTGGGATGGTGTTCTTGGGGTTGTACTCATCCTTCTTCTTCCTCCAAACACGGCGAGTGGAGTTCAGACGGGCCACTTCTACGTCGGCCACGTAGAACGAGAGCCCACAGTCCTTGGGAGCGGGCCGCGTCGGTAGCACTGTGTTATCCTCAACGCGGGCGAAGAAGATGTTTAGCTTGTCCGGGATGCACAATTGAGAGCATCCTGTCGGGCTGTATCACCGCCTGGTACGGCAACTGCACCGCCTGCAACCGCAGGGCTCTCCAGAGGGTGGTGTGGTCTGCCGAACGCATTACCGGGGGCAAACTACCCGCCCTCCAGGATTCCTTCCAGTTCTCTGCTGCCAATGACTGGAACGAATTGCAAAAATCTCTGAAGCTGGAGACTCTTATCTCCCTCACTAACTTTAAGCATCAGTTGTCAGAGCACCTTATCGATCTCTGCACCTGTACACAGCCCATCTGAAATTAGCCCACCCAACTACCTCATCCCCATATTGTTATTTATTTTGCTCATTTGCACCCCAGTATCTCTATTTGCACATCATCTTTTGCACATCTATCATTCCAGTGTTAATTACGAAATTGTAACTATTTTTGCACTATGGCCTATTTATTTATTGCCTTACCTCCATAACTTACTACATTCGCACACACTGTATACAGTGGGGAAAAAAAGTATTTAGTCAGCCACCAATTGTGCAAGTTCTCCCACTTAAAAAGATGAGAGAGGCCTGTAATTTTCATCATAGGTACACGTCAACTATGACAGACAAAATGAGGAAAAAAAATCCAGAAAATCACATTGTAGGATTTTTTATGATTTTATTTGCACATTATGGTGGAAAATAAGTGTTTGGTCAGTAACAAAAGTTTCTCAATACTTTGTTATATACCCTTTGTTGGCAATGACACAGGTCAAACGTTTTCTGTAAGTTTTCACAAGGTTTTCACACACTGTTGCTGGTATTTTGGCCCATTCCTCCATGCAGATCTCCTCTAGAGCAGTGATGTTTTGGGGCTGTCACTGGGCAACACAGACTTTCAACTCCCTCCAAAGATTTTCTGTGGGGTTGAGATCTGGAGACTGGCTAGGCCACTCCAGGACCTTGAAATGCTTCTTACGAAGCCACTCCTTCGTTGCCCGGGCGGTGTGTTTGGGATCATTGTCATGCTGAAAGACCCAGCCACGTTTCATCTTCAATGCCCTTGCTGATGGAAGGAGGTTTTCCCTCAAAATCTCACGATACATGCCCCCATTCATTCTTTCCTTTACACGGATCAGTCGTCCTGGTCCCTTTGTAGAAAAACAGCCCCAAAGCATGATGTTTCCACCCCCATGCTTCACAGTAGGTATGGTGTTCTTTGGATGCAACTCAGCATTCTTTGTCCTCCAAACACGACGAGTTGAGTTTTTACCAAAAAGTTCTATTTTGGTTTCATCTGACCATATGACATTCTCCCAATCCTCTTCTGGATCATCCAAATGCACTCTAGCAAACTTCAGACGGGCCTGGACATGTACTGGCTTAAGCAGGGGGACACGTCTCGCACTGCAGGATTTGAGTCCCTGGCGGCGTAGTGTGTTACTGATGCTAGGCTTTGTTACTTTGGTCCCAGCTCTCTGCAGGTCATTCACTAGGTCCCCCCGTGTGGTTCTGGGATTTTTGCTCGCCATTCTTGTGATCATTTTGACCCCACGGGGTGAGATCTTGCATGGAGCCCCAGATCGAGGGAGATTATCAGTGGTCTTGTATGTCTTCCATTTCCTATTAATTGCTCCC
This sequence comes from Coregonus clupeaformis, assembly GCF_020615455.1. Classification (NCBI taxonomy): domain Eukaryota; kingdom Metazoa; phylum Chordata; class Actinopteri; order Salmoniformes; family Salmonidae; genus Coregonus; species Coregonus clupeaformis. Next base: position 36,911,920 of record NC_059200.1, read on the forward strand.
ACAGTTGATTTCTTCAAACCAAGCTGCTTACCTATTGCAGATTCAGTCTTCCCAGCCTGGTGCAGGTCTACAATTTTGTTTCTGGTGTCCTTTGACAGCTCTTTGGTCTTGGTCATAGTGGAGTTTGGAGTGTGACTGTTTGAGGTTGTGGACAGGTGTCTTTTATACTGATAACAAGTTCAAACAGGTGCCATTAATACAGGTAACGAGTGGAGGACAGAGGAGCCTCTTAAAGAAGAAGTTACAGGTCTGTGAGAGCCAGAAATCTTGCTTGTTTGTAGGTGACCAAATACTTATTTTCCACCATAATTTGCAAATAAATTCATTAAAAATCTTACAATGTGATTTTCTGGATTTTTTTTCCTCAATTTGTCTGTCATAGTTGACGTGTACCTATGATAAAAATTAAAGGCCTCTCTCATCTTTTTAAGTGGGAGAACTTGCACAATTGGTGGCTGACTAAATACTTTTTTTCCCCACTGTATATATTTTCTGTTGTATTTTTAACTTTATGTTTTGTTTACCCCATATGTAACTCTGTGTTGTTGTTTTTTATCGCACTGCTTTGCTGTATCTTGGCCAGGTCGCAGTTGTAAATGAGAACTTGTTCTCAACTGGCTTACCTGGTTAAATAAAGGTTAAAAAAATTAAAATAAAAAATAAACCTACAGCACCCGATGTCACAGGAAGGCCATAAAGATCATCAAGAACATCAACCACCCGAGCCACAACCTGTTCACCCAGCTATCATCCAGAAGGCGAGGTCAGCACAGGTGCATCAAAGCTGGGACCGAGAGACTGAAAAACAGCTTCTATCTCAAGGCCATCAGACTGTTAAATAGCTATCACTAGCCGGCTTCCACCCGGTTACTCAATCCTGCACCTTAGAGGCTGCTGCCCTATGTACATAGACATGGAATCACTGGTCACTTTAATAATGGAACACTAGTCACTTCAATAATGTTTACATGCTAATTTACTCATTTCATATGCCTTCGGAAAGTATTCAGATCCCTTGACTTTTTCCTTATTTTGCTACCTTACAGCCTTATTCTAAAATTGATTAAATGTTTTTAAAAATCCTACACACAATACCCCATAATGAAAAAAACTGGTTTTGAGAAATGTTTGCAAATGTATAAAACATTTAAATAAAAATAAACCTATTTACATAAGTATTCAGACCCTTTGCTATGAGACTCGAAATTGAGCTCAGCAGCATCCTGTTTCCATTGATCATCCTTCAACTTCATTGGAGTCCACCTGTGGTAAATTCAATTGATTGGACATGATTTGGAAAGGCACACACCTGTCTATATAAGGTCCCAAAGTTGACAGTGCAGGTCAGAGCAAAAACCAAGCCATGAGGTTGAAGGAATTGTCCATAGAGCTGCGAGATAGGATTGTGTCGAGGCACAGATCTGGGAAGGGTACCAAAAAATGTCTGCAGCATTGAAGGTCCCCAAGAACACAGTGGCCTCCATCATTCTTAAATGGAAGAAGTTTGGAACCACCAAGACTTTTCCTAGAGCTGAACAAACTGAACAATCGGGGGAGAAGGGCCTTGATCAGGGAGGTGACCAAGAACCCGATGGTCACTCTGACAAAGCTCCAGAGTTCCTCTGTGGAGATGGGAGAACCATCCAGAAGGACAACCCTCTCTGCAGCACTCCACTAATCAGGCATTTATGGTAGATTGGCCAGATGGAAGACACTCCTCAGTAAAAGGTACATGACAGCCCACTTGGAGTTTGCCAAAAGGGAACTAAAGGACTCACAGACCATGAGAAACAAGATTCTCTGGTCTGATGAAACCAAGATTGAACTCTTTGGCCTGAATGCCAAGCGTCACGTCTGGAGGAAACCTGGCACCATGTCTACGGTGAAGCATGGTGGTGGCAGCATCATGCTGTGGAGATTTTTTTCAGCTACAGGGACTGGGAGACTAGTCAAGATTGAGGGAAAGATGAACGGAGCAAAGTACAGAGAGATCCTTGATCCAGAGCGTTCGGAACTTCAGACTGGGGCGAAAGTTCACCTTCCAACAGGACAACGACCCTAAGCACACAGCCAAGACAACGCAGGAGTGGTTTCAGGACAAGTCTCTGAATGTCCTTAAGTGACCCAGCCAGAGCCCGGACTTGAACCCGATCAAACATCTCTGGAGAGACCTGAAAATCCCCATTCAACCTGACAGAGCTTGAGAGGATCTGCAGAGAAGAATGGGAGAAACTCCCCAAATATAGGTGTACCAAGCTTGTAGCGTCATACCCAAGAAGACCCAAGGCTGTAATCGCTGCCAATGGTGCTTCAACAAAGTGCTGAGTAAAGAGTCTGAATATTTATGTAAATGTGATTTTCCCGTTTTTTTATATCATTATGGGGTATTGTGTGTAGATTGATGAGGGAAAAAAACAATTTAATCAATTTTAGAATAAGGCTGTAACATAACAAAATGTGGAAAAAGTCAAGGGGTTTGAATACTTTCCGAATGCACTGTATATACAAAAGTATATGGACACCCCTTCAAATTAGTGGATTTGGCTATTTCAGCCACACCCATTGTTGACAGGTGTATAAAATTGAGCACACCGCCATGCAATCTCAATAGACAAACATTGGCAGTAGAATAGCCTTACTGAAGAGCTCAGTGACTTTCAGCGTGGCACCGTCATAGGATAACACCTTTCCAACAAGTCAGTTTGTCAAATTTCTGCCCTGCTAGTGCTGCCCCGGTCAACTGTAAGAGCTGTTATTGTGAAGTGGAAACATCTAGGAGAAACAACGGCTCAGCCGCGAAGTGGTAGGCCACACAAGCTCACAGAACGGGACTGCCGAGTGCTGAAGTGCATAGTGCGTAAAAATCGTCTGTCCTCGTTCGCAACACTCACTACCGAGTTCCAAAATGCCTCTGGAAGCAACGGAAGCCTGGTTTGTAGGCCTAATATGGTCCTAAATGAAAGGGAAACAGATTGCCATCTGTAGCCTCATAGACCACTGAAATCAGTCAAAACTAGCTCAATAACTCAATGCATGCACACATTCCTATTGAATATGAATTCACCTGTATTGTAGGCCTATGCCATCTTGATGTACCCAGTTTATCAAGAGATTTACCATTAAAATCAATTCTTACCATTATGTTGTTATGTAGTTAGATTGTTAAAAACAAAGTCAAATTGATTGTATGCTAGTATAATTGATACATGGCTGTCTCTGGGAAAATTGATCATCAAAATGTTAACAATTAATTATATTTATTATCGGCATAAAATGTCAGCCTTCTTGACCCCCACAAATCAGCATTAGCCCTTATAAACCCATATCGGTCATTCTCTACCTCTGACCCAGATATTTCCAGTGCCCGCCCAGGTTTGGACTGTTCGCGCCCATCCACAAGGTGGTCCGTATCGGTTTCCCCTCCACCAGCCCGGCCAAGGCCAAGAAGAGCAAGCGCATGGCCATGGGGGTGTCGTCGCTGGCCCACAGCCCCAGCAGCTCATCCATCAGCTCTGTTAGCTCTGTGGCTTCCTCGGTGGGCGGGCGGCCCAGTCGCACTGGCCTGGTGAGAGATACACATGCATGCATCGACACAAACACACCAATGTATTTCCATGACTATAACTGCCAGTCTAATGGAGTGGTATCATTAATGTAAAGTGCCTTCAGAAAGTAGTCATACCCCTTGACTTATTCCATATTTTCTTGTGTTACAGCCTGAATTCTAAATTGATTAAATATATGTTTTGCTCTCACCCATCTACACATAATACCAATAATGACAAAGTGAAAACATCTTTTTAGAACTTATTGCACATGTTTTGAAAATTAAATACAGAAATATCTAATTTACATAAGAATTCACACCCCTGAGTCAATACTTTGTAGAAGCACCTTTGGCAACGATTACAGCTGTGAGTCTTTCTGGGTAAGTCTCTAAGAGCTTTCCACACCTGGATTGTGCAACATTTGCCCATTGTTATTTTCAAAATTCATCAAGCTCTGCCAAATTGGTTGTTGATCATTGCTAGATGACTATTTTCAGGTCTTGCCATAGATTTTCAAGTAGATTTAAGTCAAAACTGTAACTCGGCCACTCAGGAACATTCACTGTCTTCTTGGTAAGCAACTCCAGTGTAGATTTGGCCTTGTGTTTTAGGTGATTGTCCTGCTGAAAGGTGAATTCATCTCGCAGCGTCTGGTGGAAAGCAGACTGAACCAGGTTTTCCTCTATGATTTTGAATGTGCTTAGCTCCATTCCGTTTCTTTTTTATCCTGAATAACTCCCCAGTCCTTAACGATTACAAGCATACCCATAACATGATGCAGCCACCACTACGCTTGAACATATGTAGAGTGGTACTCAGTAATGTGTTGTATTGGATTTGGTCCAAACATAACACTTTGTATTCAGGACAAAAAGTTAATTGCTTTGCCACATTTTTTGCAGTATTACTTTAGTGCCTTGTTGCAAACAGGACGCACATGTTGGAATATTCTGTACAGGGTTTCTTCTTTTCACTATCAATTAGGTTAGTATTGTGGAGTAAATACAATGTTGTTGATCCATCCTCAGTTTTCTCCTATTACAGCCAGTGCTGCATCTGCAGCTAAGCAGGGTTGGTCCTGGTTGGTCCTTGGATGGGAGACCTGATGCTGCTGGTAGTGGTGATGGAAGGCCAGTAGGAGGCACTCTTTCGTCTGGTCTAAAACAATATCCCAATGCCCCAATTGGGATATTGTTTTAGACCACAATTTAATCAATTTTAAACTCAGGCTGTAACACAACAAAATGTGTGAATACTTTCTGAAGGCACGGTAAATAAACCCCGGATTGCTGATGCTATGAGGCCGCCAATGACAGGCTTTAAAGCCACCGGTCAGCCATATTGGCACTCCTCAGAAGAAGCAGTCCTCCATAGAGTACCACAGTATGAGTCATAATACCCATAAAACTGAGCGGTCAAACAGGGAAATGGTTCCAATCATTTTTCCACCATTAATTTTTCCCATAGGGGATTTTAGAAACATTTAAAATAAGGGCTATGTTTCATGTAGGCTTATCCTGGCATGATGTTTTGATAACCTTGTAAATCTCTCCAGGACAAGGTGACTTATCAATATATTCGACTGTATTTACCCCCAAAAAATGAAATGTTAATGCAGCTATCATAAAGAACTACGAATGCTATGATGATCTGGATGAGACTGCCGAATCGAGGCAAGGTAAGAATCTCTGGATTAACTATCTAATGTTAGCTAAATGTAGTAATTAATAAATTGGCTACATTTCTTTATTAGGAGAATTCTGTGAACTGTCTTGTGCAAGTTTTAAATTGACACAATACCTGTTAGCAAAAGTGTCAGCTAGAGATGACGTGCAGGAGCTTGCAGGGATTTTTAGATTTGCATGATGTCTACTTTGATGCTAATTAGCATTTTCGAATCTAAGAATTAATAGAGCCAAATATATTGATAAAAGTCACCTTGTCCGAGAGAGATTTACATGGTTATCAAAACGTCACGCCAGGGTAAGTGTTTCTAAAATCCCCTATGGGAAATTTCCCTGTTTAACCGCTTGGTTTTATGGGTATTATGAAACCTCCACTGTGGGGCTCTATAGGAACTAAAATAATTCTACAGTGTTTCAATTAAATGTTTTGAGGACAAAATTACATGTATTTAAGTATTGTTTTGTTGTACTGGGGACAGTAACATTAGCACTTTCCTAAATATTTGTATATATTCTTTAATTATAATTTTAATTTTGTTTAGCTCACATAATATAATTTAAAAGTATGCATTAAGGTGTTTGTAATATAGTAAACGTGGCAAAAACAAATGTAGACAGTAATAAATGCATTTCTATAGTATACAAAATATTTTTTACACCTATGTTAGTCATTTTATTTTATTAATTTTTTATTTCACCTTTACTTAACTAGGAAAGCCAGTTGAGAACAAGTTCTCATTTACAACTGCGACCTGGCCAAGATAAAGCAAAGCAGTGCGATAAAAACAACAACAACTCAGAGTTACATATGGAATAAACAAAACGTACGGTCAATAACACAATAGAAAATCTATATACAGTGTGTGCAAATGTAGTAAGTTATGGAGGTAAGGCAATAAATAGGCCATAGTGCAAAATAATTACAATTTAGTATTAAAACTGGAATGATAGATGTGCAGAAGATGATGTGCAAATAGAGATACTGGGGTGCAAATTAGCAAAATAAATAACAATGTAAATAACAATATGGGGATGAGGTAGTTGGGTGGGCTAATTACAGATGGGCTGTGTACATGTCACGTTCGTCGAAGGAGGAGGACCAAGGCGCAGCGTGATATTCGTACATACTTATTTTATTAAGTGCACACAATAAACAAAACAACAAACGATAATGTGACGTCCTAGGTCTAACACAACCAACACGGAACAAGATCCCACAACTACTGTGGGAAAACAGCCTGTCTAAATGTGGTTCCCAATCAGAGACAACCAGCAACAGCTGACACTCGTTGCCTCTGATTGAGAACCACTCTGGCCAACATAGAAATACAACAACTAGAATCTACAACACAGAACACAAACACATAGAATCTACACACCCTGGCTCAACATATAGAGTCCCCAGAGCCAGGGTGTGACAGTACTTCCAAAGGCGCGGACTGCAACCGCGCCTAAACATAAACCAAACAGGGGAGGGCTGGGTGGGCATTCCTCCTCGGAGGCGGTTCCGGCTCCGGGCTTGACCACCACCCTCCAACAATCCCCCCGTAGCGCCCCTGGTCCGGTCCCGCTGGCTGGAGCTGGACTGGACATCGTAGGAGTGGATTGCTTAGGCTCCGGTGTGGAGCAGCTGACCGGTACCTGACCAGGCACTGGTGACCCAGGCACGGGTTGCGCCGGACTGACGACGCGCACCCCTGGCTTGGTGCGTGGAGCAGGAACGGGCCGGACCGGGCTGACGATGCGCACCCCTGGCTTGGTGCGTGGAGCAGGAACGGGCCGGACCGGGCTGACGATGCGCACCCCCTGGCTTGGTGCGGGAGCAGGAACAGGCCGGGCCGGGCTGGCGACGCGCACCATTGGCTTGGTGCGGGGAGCAGGAACAGGCCGGGCCGGGCTGGCGACGCCCACCATTGGCTTGGTGCGAGGGGCAGTAACAGGCCGGGCCGGGCTGGCGACGCGCACCATTAGCTTGGTGCGGGGAGCAGGAACAGGCCGGGCCGGGCTGGCAACGCGCACCATTAGCTTGGTGCGGGGAGCAGGAACAGGCCGGGCCGGGCTGGCAACGCGCACCATTGGCTTGGTGCGGGGAGCAGGAACAGGCCGGGCCGGGCTGGCGACGCGCACCGTAGGCTTGGTGCGAGGGGCAGGAACAGGCCGGGCCGGGCTGGCAACGCGCACCATTGGCTTGGTGCGGGGAGCAGGAACAGGCCGGGCCGGGCTGGCGGCGCGCACCGTAGGCTTGGTGCGAGGGGCAGGAACAGGCCGGGCCGGGCTGGCGACGCGCACCATTGGCTTGGTGCGGGGAGCAGGAACAGGCCGGGCCGGGCTGGCGACGCGCACCGTGAGGCTTGGTGCGAGGGGCAGGAACAGGCCGGGCCGGGCTGGCGACGCGCACCATTGGCTTGGTGCGGGGAGCAGGAACAGGCCGGGCCGGGCTGGCGACGCGCACCGTAGGCTTGGTGCGAGGGGCAGGAACAGGCCGGGCCGGGCTGGCAACGCGCACCATTGGCTTGGTGCGGGGAGCAGGAACAGGCCGGGCCGGGCTGGCGACGCGCACCGTAGGCTTGGTGCGAGGGGCAGGAACAGGCCGGGCCGGGCTGGCGACGCGCACCATTGGCTTGGTGCGGGAGCAGGAACAGGCCGGGCCGGGCTGGCGGCGCGCACCATTGGCTAGGTGCGGGCAGCAGGAACAGGCCGGGCCGGGCTGGCGACGCGCACCATTAGCTTGGTGCGGGAGCAGGAACAGGCCGGGCCGGGCTGGCAACGCGCACCATTGGCTTGGTGCGGGGAGCAGGAACAGGCCGGGCCGGGCTGGCGACGCGCACCGTAGGCTTGGTGCGAGGGACAGGAACAGGCCGGACCGTACTGGGAACACACACCACTGGCCTTAAACGGGGATCAGGAACGGGCCGGACCGGACTGGCAATACACCTCAGTACCTCTCGCCGTGCCTCTACATCTTCCTTCCCTTTTCTCACCAATGGCTCCCGTAACCCGGTGGCCTTCTCCTCGTCCACGAACTCGCCCCTTCTCTGCCTCCAGCAGCCCTGTCGTCCATGCCATGTGCCCCCCGCCCTAAACATTTTTTGGGGGTGCCTCTCGCCTGTCCGACCACGGCCCGGTTGGCGCCGCTTCTCCTCTCCTGCCAGGGTCTCCCCCTTCATAGCCCTCCGGCAACGGACGGCCTCCTCCTCCGTAATCTGCCCCCAACCGAGGAGGACATCTACTAAAGTTACCTCCTGCGTGTGCTCCTGGACACGCTGCTTGGTCCTGGTGTGGTGGGATCTTCTGTCACGTTCGTCGAAAGAGTAGGACCAAGGCGCAGCGTGATATTCGTACATACTTATTTTATTAAGTGCACACAATAAACAAAACAACAAACGATAACGTGACGTCCTAGGTCTAACACAACCAACACGGAACAAGATCCCACAACTACTGTGGGAAAACAGCCTGTCTAAATGTGGTTCCCAATCAGAGACAACCAGCAACAGCTGACACTCGTTGCCTCTGATTGAGAACCACTCTGGCCAACATAGAAATACAACAACTAGAATCTACAACACAGAACACAAACACATATAATCTACACACCCTGGCTCAACATATAGAGTCCCCAGAGCCAGGGTGTGACAGTACAGGTGCAGTGATCGGTAAGCTGCTGACAACTGATGCTTAAAGATAGTGAGGGAGATAAGTGTCTCCAGCTTCAGAGATTTTTGCAGTTCATTCCAGTCATTTGCAGCAGAGAACTGGAAGGAATGGCGGCCAAAGGAGGTGTTGGCTTTGGGGATGACCAGTGAGATATACCTGCTGGAGCGCATACTACGGGTGGGTGTTGCTATGGTGACCAATGAGCTAAGATAAGGCTGGGATTTCCCTAGAAGTGATTTATAGATGACCTGGAGCCAGTGGGTTTGGCGACGAATATGTAGTGAGGGCCAGCCAACGAGAGCGTACAGGTCACAATGGTGGGTAGTATATGGGGCTTTGGTGACAAAACGGATGGCACTGTGATAGACTACATCCAATTTGCTGAGTAGAGTGCTGGAAGCTATTTTGTAAATGACATCGCCAAAGTCAAGGATCGGTAGGATAGTCAGTTTTACGAGGGCATGTTTGGCAGCATGAGTGAAGGAGGCTTTGTTGTGAAATAGGAAGCCGATTCTAGATTTAACTTTGGATTGGAGATGCTTAATGTGAGTCTGGAAGGAGAGTTTACGGTCTAACCAGACACCTAGGTATTTGTAGTTGTCCACATATTCTAAGTCAGACCCGCCGAGATTAGTGATTCTAGTCGGGCGGGCGGGTGCAAGCAGCGTTCGATTGAAGAGCATGCATTTAGTTTTACTAGCGTTTAAGAGCAGTTGGAGGCCACGGAAGGAGTGTTGTATGGCATTGAAGCTCGTTTGGAGGTTTGTTAACACAGTGTCCAATGAAGGGCTAGATGTATACAAAATGGTGTCGTCTATGTAGAGGTGGATCTGAGAGTCACCAGCAGCAAGAGCGACATCATTGATATACACAGAGAATAGAGTCTGTCTGAGAATTGAACCCTGTGGCACCCCCATAGAGACTGTCAGATGTCCTCTCTTAATCTCATCTAGTGTATATATAAATCATTGAGTGGTATGCACACACCAATTAAAAACTGTCCCAGGTGCTGGATCAGAGAAGACAGCGTTAAACAAAAAGTAAATCTGTACACTGCTAAAATGCTCCCAAAGTGTTTAACTGCATTATACACATTTTTGTCAGAAATCTGACAAGACACAAACAGACTGAAATATGAGACTGAGACAGAGACAGAGAGCAAGAGATGGAGAGAGAAAGAGACATGAGACAGAGGATGAGAGAGATTAAGAGATGGCAGAGAGGAGACAAAGACATGCAATACATGAGACAGGACACAAACACTGCATTTGGCACCAGAGAAAATCACACACGAACACATTAGCGACACATTACATAGAATAGTTAGAACACGTTGGAGACACAATTAGCGATTATCATAGCACATAAATATGCAATCTTTTTTGTTGTTGTTGATAGTATTGATATATTATCAGTATCGATGGAAATGCCTGTCTGTGTATGTCACCCCTCCCCCTCTTATCAGACAGTCAGGTGACATATTTGGAAGATGTAGCACATTAGGTTAATTAACCTCAGCCAGCATTAGGACGGCCTAATTATCATGCTCTGGCAATCAGGCGGCCATCGTAGTGCTGGCCGTAGTGCTAACATACAGACATACACACCCAGAAAACATGACCCCATTGTCCCCATGTGGGTATTCGTGGCCAAGGTGAGCACGGGCTAGCCCACACCAGCCCAACACAGGCCAGCCCACACCAAGCCCAACACGGGCTAGCCCACACCAGGCCGACATGGGCCAGCCCACACCAAGCCCGACACGGGCCAGCCCACACCAGGCCGACATGGGCCAGCCCACACCAAGGCTGACATGGGCCAGCCCACACCAAGCCCAATTGGGGCGAGCCCACACCAAGCCCAGCACCGTCTAGCCCACACCAAGCCCACCTAGAGGCGGGGGCTCATTAGAAGGCGTAGTTTGCACCCAGTTCTTTTTGTGCAACCGTTACTGAGTGTCATTCCAGTTTAAGTGTTCTGTTGTGTGATACCCATAGTTTTTTCTTGTACACTGATGACGTCTTTAAAAATACTTAAAATAAATAAGTGCATATTGTCATCAAACGGTCTGCTGTAGTCACACTGTCACTAGGCCTCTTGTTGCCTCAGGTGTGTGTGTGTGTGTGTGTGTGTGTGTGTGTGTGTGTGTGTGTGTGTGAGCGCACCTGGGTGACCCAGTTTAACTCTACTATTTTCATCACAATCCAGATCTGTTCAAATCAGGCCAGAGGTAGGCAGTTTTGGTTTGAGGGCCATATCGGGACTTACAAATTCAACAGTGGGCGTCACAGATTTTCTAGACTTTGTTAGTCAAAAGTAATTTTCGGGTCAGAAAAAAATATGTATTATCATGTGTAATGCTGTAATACTTTCTATCTAGTTTAAGACCTTCAAGTGTTAATTTATATCGTTTTTATCCAAAATAATCATGTAATTAAAAAATATATATATATATAAAAAAGGAATCCACCACATCCACAGCACCCACCATTTTAGCAGCTCTTGGGCCGGATCCGGCACGGGGTCGTATGTTGCCCACCGTTGGTCTAGGCCTGTTGTTCAGATGTCTGAATTTATATCCGGTATATACACTGTATATACAAAAATATGTGGACACCCCTTCAAATGAGTAGATTCTGCTATTTCAGCCACACCCGTTGCTGACAGGTGTATAAAGTCGAGCACACAGCCATGCAATCTCCATAGACAAACATTGGCAGTAGAATGGCCTTACTGAAGAGCTCAGTGACTTTCGACGTGGCACCGTCATAGGATGCCACCTTTCCAACAAGTCCGTTTTTCATATTCCTGCCCTGCTAGAGCTGCCCCGGTCAACTGTAAGCACTGTTATTGTGAAGTGGAAACGTCTAGGAGCAACAACGGCTCAGCCGCGAAGTGGTAGGCCACACAAGCTCACAGAACGGGACTGCCGAGTGCTGAAGCGCATAGCGTGTAAAAACCATCTGTCTTGGTTGCAAACTCTCTCTGGAAGCAACGGCAGCACAATAACTGTTCGTCGGGAGCTTCATGAAATGGTTTTCCATGATCGAGCTGCCGCACACAAGCCTAAGATCACCATGCGCAATGCCAAGTGTCGGCTGGAGTGGTGTAAAGCTCGCCGCCATTGGACTCTGGAGTGATGAATCACACTTCACCATCTGGCAGTCCGACGGACGAATCTGGATTTGGCGGATGCAAGGAGAACGCTATCTGCCTGAATGCATAGTGCCAACTGTAAAGTTTGGTGGAGGAGGAATAATGGTCTGGGGCTGTATTTCATGGTTCGGGCTAGGCCGCTTAGTTCCAGTGAAGGGAAATCTTAACGCTACAGCATACAATGACATTCTAGAAGATTCTGTGCTTCCAACTTTGTTATTTCAGCATGACAATGCTATTTAGTTTGCCCCTAAAAAAAATGTTCTAATGCTCCTAGACAAATGTCCTCAACCTGAATGAAATAATAATAATTCAAATATCATGAAAGCCCTGATCCATGAAGCATAGAAATAACTTATAAGATCTGGTAATGCCAGCCTTCCATTTCCTTGCATTTTTAACTTGAGTATGTATTCATTTTTTTATGTGTAATGCTGAAAGACACATTTCTTCTAATCTTATTTGTTTCTCACACCTCTTTCCCCCACTCACCCACCCACCCCTCCCCCTCTCTCTCTCTTCTCCCTCTCTCCCCTACCCAACCTCCCCTCCCCCTCCATAGCTCACAGAGACGTCGTCACGCTATGCCCGCAAGATCTCAGGCACCACTGCGCTGCAGGAGGCACTAAAAGAGAAACAGCAGCACATCGAGCAGCTTCTGGCCGAGAGGGACCTGGAGCGGGCCGAGGTGGCCAAAGCCACCAGCCACATCTGCGAGGTGGAGAAGGAGCTTAGTGCCCTCAAGGCCCAGCAGCTGCAGGTAGGCAGTAACCTGAGTGGCAGTCTGTTTTTGTTATCATGCCATGAAATTGCGAGTCCTCTTTTTGTACTGCGTTGATGGTCAGTTTTATACGATAATATTGCGATGATTTGACTGTTTTATTGGTCAGATTGGTCAAATATTGGTGAGATTGGTCAAATTCACAAGCTCTCATGTTATATGCGCGAATAGTTGATTTTGTAAAATAAATATTATATTGCAGAACCCTGGAGGGACTGGCTTACTAGACTCATAGCGGTACTAACCTGTAAATAAACCATCTCTAATGTGCTCTGGTTTGCCTGGAGATGTGCATCGTTCATAAACAAATCAGTCAGCTACTTCTGACGAATCATGATCTCATGGAGGCTGAGCCTCAAATTCATAAAGCAATTCAAAGCGGAATGTTATCTCCCATGGAGTCTCTTTGCTAGACAAGGTGCACGCTAGTTTTTGCATTGCTCGGTGCCCTGTGTGGATGGAGATTTCACTTACGGACCAATGGAATAGGCTACAATATGCAAACTCCACCCACCCAGGGCACCGGCGATGCAAAACTAAAGCAAGTTCAGTGCTCTCAACCAATCAGATGACAGCGTTTATAGCGGAAACAGAGAGGGTCTTGGCCTTTGGCTAACCATACCTAAGTGTATGTCTCCCACCATGCTGTGTCAAAGGCACAGGGCTAGGAAATAAGCTAGCATTTATTTCACTAGAAAGTTGCTAAATGATTTTATATTTTTACATAGAGAGAAGTGCAAGACAGTGGCAATGGCAAAGCATTAAATAGCATGCCAGACAAAGCTTCTCTTGTGCATTCTTCACGAAAACAATAAAACAGTGATTACTGTGTGAAACAGGAAGAAATTCAGCTACATTCAAACACTCTCTCAGAGCACTGGAAGAATGTTGTTTTGCCTCACAGGGAAACTTCCAGATTTCAGCTTTGATTGGATTGAGCTGATTAACTTATTTTGAAGGATAGTATTTGGCTTATTGGTTTATTCAGATCCCCATTAGATGTTACATTAGCAGGGTTGGGTAGGTTACTTTCTAAATGTAATCCGTTAGTTACTAGTTACCTGTCCAAAGATGTCATCAGTAATGTAACTTTTGGATTACACAAACTCAGTAACGTAATCTGATTGTGATCCACCTCAATCAACCAAGTTTTTAGTGGTATGAAATCTGATAGCTTATAATGAGGCAAATAGCAGTACTTTTGCTGTTAGTTTTAATCTGTTTTTTTGTGAAACGCACCAAACTAGCTGTCGACCTGATCCTCAATGGATACGGCGAGCCGCAACCGCGGATATCATACACAAGAGATGTCTTGCTTAATCGCCGACCCCTTTGCTGTAAGTTTATGCTACAATGGAATCTAAAGGCATCTAAAGCAAGGAAACGTGGCAGTAGAGGAGAAATTTGAAATCGGATGAAAAAAACATCCCTTCAGAACATCTCTTCCATCTATTGTGCATGGCAATGTTCAAAGCGTAAGGAATAAGACAGACGAGCTACAGGCTTGTACCCAATACCTTTCAGAGTACCTTTAAATCCTGCCTGATCTGTCTCTCTGAGACCTGGCTTATAGAACAGGACCCTGACTCCACTGTGGAGCTGGATGGCTACGCAATCATTAGAATGGACCGAAACATCAACTCTGGTAAGCAGAAAGGTGAAGGAGTTTGTGCGTTCATCAAAGAGAAATACTGCAATCCAGCCCATATCACAACGAAGCACCAGGTCTGTACTAAAGACATTGAACTCCTTGCTCTTAACCTACGGCCATACTACCTGCCACAGGAAATAAATCAGGTTTGACTGTTTATTGTTTACATAGCCCCATCCACTGACACCTAAACAGCTGCCAACATGATCTATGACCTTGTATCCCAGGCTGAGACAGTCACCTGAAGCAGTAAAGCTGATCATGGCAGACTTTAACATGTGCAGTCTATCTGAACATTTACCATCATACCAGCAATGTTACATGTCCTATCCAAAATGAAGCCTGTCTGGACCTTTGTTATGGTAACATCCCAGGTGAAGCCTATCTGGACCTCTGTTATGGTAACCTCCCAGGTGCGTATTCCTCCAAGGCACTACCCAATCTCCGGGGTTCGGACCATAACATGGTTCAGCTCATCCCAGTTTACAAACCGCGACTGCAGCGAGAGAAGGTTAAAAAGGTGAAGCTACTGAAGCCCTCCAGGAATGTTTCGAGTCCACTGACTGGGCGGCCGTGACGGACAGCTCCGACGACCTGAAAGAGGCAGCGGATACTGTCTCATAGTACATCTGTTTCTGTGAGGATCTCGTTATTTCCAAAAAGAAACATCTTCCCCAATAATAAACCATGGGTGACTTGGGAATTTAAAGAGCTCCTCAACCAGAAAAAACAAGTGTTTAAATCAGGTGGCAGTAAAGAGGAAAGGACAAATATTCAGAGGACACTCAAAAGCAAGATCAAGGAGTGCAAGGCAGCCTACAAAGACAAATTAGACAACTTTTTTAAGGACAATGACAGTAGGAATGCCTGGAAAGGGCTACAAACCATCACAGGTTACAAACCAAAGAGACATTGCATGACTGTCGATAATGACCTTGTCTTTGCAAATGTTTTGAACATTTTCTATTGAAGGTTTGACATGGGTGATTTTACATCGCAGCAGAAAGTGGCCATGGACAGTATAGAGAGCATACCAGCTGTTGATATACAAATCCCTGTGAATGACATCAAGCAACACTTTCAACGTGTCAACCCACAAAAATCATATGGTCGAGACAGCGTCGGCAGCAAGGCACTCTGGGAATGCTTGAATGAACTTCAGTAGCGTGTTCAATACCATCCAACCCCACCTACTGGTGGACAAGCTGGTGAATTTGGGTGTCAACTCTATACTGATCAAGCGGATCAACAGTTTCCTTGTGAACCATACCCAACAAGTGAAGTTTAAAAATCTACCAGCCACTCTGATTTTTTACCAGCCAAAATAATAAACAATTGCCAAAATTACACCAACAAAACAGAAAATAACGGATGAGCATGCTTTGTAATGTTTCTAAAGCAATAAATGTATAACTAGTAAGAAGTAATGTGGTATATTGTTTCATTTCAATAATTAACCAAAATATCACAGAGACAAACATTTTTACAGGGCCGGAGGTTACTGTGGTAAGGCAACTTGAGTCATGTTTGTGCCTGTGAGATTGAGAGAGTCTGACTAGTAGCCACGTCGTCTTCTCTTCCCTAGTAGTTGAAACTCAAACATTGAAAAACAACCTAGCTTGTGAACAAAACAATGTAAATAGCAAAGAAACACAAGGACACAACTCAGTATACTTTCGTTTCAAGTATATTAGAATAACTGTTGTGCCTGTGCGCAGCGTTCTTTGACTTTGTGCGATTAATTTACCAGCTATGAAACAAAACGGCAGAAATACTTTGAAAATGTTTGTATTGCTATTGCTATTAATGAGATCTTACTTGACTATTTTTATTTACAAATTTGAGTGAAATGATCGCACTGTGGAGCCCTGACCACCCGCCAACGTGGCTGGTGAAATAGACATGGAAACAGGGCCTAAAATTAACACCTGCCACCCGCCAAATGTGGGTAGATTTTGGCATTGGCGGGTGGCAGGTGTTAATTTTAGGCCCTGTTTCCATGTTCCAATCTCGACTTGTTTCCATGTTCCAATCTCGACTTGTTTCCTCATTAAGTTCTTGAGCGAGCAGAGAAAGGCTGTTTGGAGAAAGATTTTGAATGAAAAGATAGGAAATCTGTACAGATGTTTGGCTTACAGTATATATGGCTAATTAAGCAGCCCATATACACTGAGTATACCAAACATTAGGAACACATTTCTAATATTGAGTTGCACCCCGTGAGTTGGACTCTACAAGGTCTCGAAAGCGTTCCACAGGGATGCTGGGCCACGTTGACTCCAATGCTTCCCACAGTTGTGTCAAGTTGGCTGGATGTCCTTTGGGTGGTGGACCATTCTTGATACACACAGGAAACTGTTGAGCGTGAAAAACCCAGCAGCGTTGCAGTTCTTGACACAAACCGGTGCGCCTGGAAACTACTACCATACCCCGTTCAAAGGCACTTCCATTTTTTGTCTTGCCCATTCACCGTCTGAAGGGAAAAACATACATAATCCATGTCTCAATTGTCTCATGGCTTAGAAATCCTTCTTTAACCTGTCTCCTCCCCTTCATCTACACTGATTGAAGTGGACATCAATAAGGGATCATAGCTTTCACCTGGATTCACCTGCTCAGTCTGTCATGGAAAGAGCAGGTGTTCTTAATGTTTTGTACTCTCAGTGTATAGCGCAGCACTTGTAGACTAGCACAGGAAAGCAGCGCAACAGATAAAAGGAGAAACTAGTGATCCAACCTGAGTTAGTTAGTAGCTTATCTTTGGTAGAGCCTTGCTCCCTCCGACAATCAAACAAACTGTGAGATTGAGATTTTTTTCATGAAACTAACACAAAGTAATATAACTAGTAATAACGCGGTACTTTCCACACAAAGTAATATTGTAAAGTAACGCTTTACTTTTGTTAAATGTGACGAGTAATATGTAATATACTACTTTTCCAAGTAACCAATCCCAACACGGGTGATGATGATGGTAATTAACCATAAAAGCTGTTGGGCCGTGCAAGGACAGTGATGACATTTTGCCTGTGTCCAAAATGGCACCATATTCCCTATATAGTGCACTTTATTAGACCAGAGCCCTATGGGTGTGAGCACGTTGTGTGCAGTGACAGTGACAGGGGCATTTGAAATGGCAAAATATCCGCTATATAGTGCACTACATAGGGAATAGGTTGCCATTATACAGATGTAGGATCTTAATTTGATCACTCTTTTGTTGCTGAGAATTTTCTTGCACAGCAGGAAATGCAAACTTGTAGTGTATTCAAGATTTTAAAAGGCTTCTAAAGTTTGTAATTTCCACTTTAAAATATATCAATCCCTACAAAAAATGTCCATTAATTATGATCCACATAATAATTCACATGTCCTGTTGCTGCAAGACTATTGTGTTGCTGTAGAAAACTGGCTCAAATGAAGATCCTACATCTGTAGTTGCATGCTGTCACTGTCACTGCAGACTACACACTCACACCAGCCAATTCAGCAGCACCCACTCTATGACTCAACCAGGGAAATGTCCTAACATGTCATCCCAATAAGTCTGCACATGTTGATGAGTCACGCAATGACTGGACTCTTTACTGAATTAAGAGAAAAGCAACTGCATATCAGTCAGACAAATGAACCTGTTAAATATGGAAGTCGACAACATGTAGGGCTGGTTTCCCAGCCAGATTAAGCCTAATCCAGGACTAAAAAGCATTCTCAATGGTGATTCTCCATTGACATAATGGTATTGTAGTAGTGTGTGCATTACATCCTTGGAACTGACTGACACACACACACACACACACACACACACACACACACACACACACACACACACACACACACACACACACACACACACACACGCTTGCAAGACTCATAGCGCTACTTACCTGTCAAGAAAGCATCTCTAATGTGATCTGGTTCACCCCGGGGTGTGCATCAAGTGATTCTCCATTGAAATCTTTTTTTAGTCTAGGACTAAAATTAATCAGTGTCTGGGGTCGTTCCATGTCATTTCAGCAAGCCATGACACCCACCATCTCAGATTGTTCTGAAATCGTTTCTGTAGTTAAAAACAGATAAGATAAGCATTATGGAAACAGTATTTTGTTGAAATATAATTTGGGAAAAAAAATCCCTCATCAATCTACACATTATAACCCATAATGACAAAAAATAAACACCTTATTTACATAAGTATTCAGACCCTTTGCTATGAGACTCGAAATTGAGCTCAGGTGCATCCTGTTTCCATTGTTCATCCTTTAGATGTTTCTACAACTTGAATGGAGTCCACCTGTGGTAAATTCAATTGATTGGACATGATTTGGAAAGGCACACACCTGTCTATATAAGGTCCCACAGTTGACAGTGCATGTCAGAGCAAAAACCAAGCCATGAGGCCGAAGGAATTGTCCGTAGCTCCGAACAAGGATTGTGTCAAGGCACAGATCTGGGAAGGATACCAAAATATTTCTGCGGAATTGAAGGTCCCCAAGAACACAATGGCCTCCATCATTCTTAAATGGAAGAAGTTTGAAACCTCCAAGTCTGTTCCTAGAGCTGGCCGCCCAGCCAAACTGAGCAGTCGGGGGAGAAGGGCCTTGGTCAGGGAGGTGACCAAGAACCCGATGGTCAATCTGACCGAGCTCCAGAGTTCCTCTGTGGAGATGGGAGAACCTTCCAGAAGGACAACCATCTCTGCAGCACTCCACCCATCAGGCCTTTATGGTAGAGTGGCCAGACAGAAGCCACTCCTCAGTAAAAAGGCACATGACAGCCCACTTGGAGTTTGCCAAAAGGAACCTAAACGACTCTCAGACCATGAGAAACAAGATTCTCTGGTCTGATGAAACCAAGATTTAACTATTTTGCCTGAATGCCAAGCATCACGTCTGGAGGAAACCTGGCACCATCCCTACGGTGAAGCATGGTGGTGGCAGCATCATGCTGTGGGGATGTTTTTCAGCGGCAGGGACTGGGAGACTAGTCAGGATCGAGGGAAAGATGAATGAAGTACAGAGAGATCCTTGATGAAAACCTGCTCCAGAGCGCTCAGGACCTCAGACTGGGGGCGAAGACTAACCTTCCAACAGGACAACGACCCTAAGCACACAGCCAAGACTACACAGGAGTGGCTTCGGGACAAGTCCCTGAATGTCCTTGAGTGTCCCAGCCAGAGCCCGGACGAACCCGATCGAACATCTCGGGAGAGACCTGAAAATAGCTGTGCAGAGACGCTCCCCATCCAACCTGACAGAGCTTGAGTGGATCTGCAGAGAAGAATGGGAGAAACTCCCCAAATACAGGTGTGGCAAGCTTATAGCGTTATCCCCAAGAAGACTCAAGGCTGTAATCACTGCCAAAGGTGCTTCAACAAAGTACTGAGTAAAGGATCGGAATACTTATGTAAATGTGATATTTACATAAGATATTTACACCTGCTTTTGCTTTGTCATTATAAGATAGTGTGTAGATTGATGAGGAACAAAAACTATTTAAACTAGTTTAGAATAAGGCTGTAACGTAACAAAATGTGGAAAAAGTCAAGGGGTCTGAATACTTTCCGAATGAGTTCTCTATGTCTGACAAGTAGTATGGCGCTGCGGCTGGGGTATTGTTCTTTATCCTATGTAATGTATTCTCTGTGAATTTGGTGATGTTTTTTTCCCCATGTTCAGAGAAATGTGTCATTGAAGCTGTTGGGTTTATCTCCCATCCTACATCCTGATATTACCAGGTTCTGATCACTTGATAGTCCTGTTCCTGCTATTAGGATATCTTTTTTTTTGTTTACCTGGCCACTGTTTCAAATGCAAACTTTTTTAGCATTTGTGGCATAAGTCCAATGCAAGTAAATGGTACCTATATTATCATTTTCGCGCTTCACATTCAAATCATCTATAAGTAGCATTGAGATATACAATCAATTTTTTTGATACTTTAGGATGATTTGGACATGAAGCATGTAAATGCTTAAATAGGTACCAATGACTTGCATTGAATTTGTGACACAAATGCAAAAAAGTTAGCATTTGAAACAATGCCGAACAAAACCAAAGCATGGGTTGGGGGATTCTACAATTGTATTTTCACCTAATAGCAGGAACAGCACCATGTAGTGGTCAGAACCTGGTAACATTAGGTTGTTGGATGGGGGACACACCAAATTCTCTGCGAATACATAACATAGGATGAAGAAACACAACTCAGAGCCGCAGCTCCATACTACTTGTCAGACATAGAGACATTTTGAACATGTCTAACTCATTGTTAGAAAAAAGTTTGGTCCAAATCAGATGTTAGGTACTATATTTATTGAATGTTATGAGAATCCTATAAATTAAATGTGCCAATTTGGGTGCAATCAATTAGCTTAATTTCTCAGAGATCAAATTATATTTAATCAAAATAATGTTGCAGGAATGCTAATCTTATCTGTTCCTAACAACAGAAACGATTTCAGAACAATCTGAGATGGTGGGTGTCGAAATGCTTTTTTGGGGTGGAACGACCTCCTGGGAAACGGACGCTTATTGTGTAATCTACAGACATGAGTAATTAATCAATGTTTCTTTTCACTGAACACTTCAATTAATTAGTATGGGTAAGTGTTTGTGTACAGTCGTGGTCAAACATTTTGAGAATGACAGAAGTATTGGTCTTCACAAAGTTTGCTGCTTCAATGTTTTTAGATATTTTTGTCAGATGTTACTATGGTATACTGAAGTATAATTACAAGCATTCCATAAGTGTCAAAGGCTTTTATTGACAATTACATTAAGTTTATGCAAAGAGTCAGTATTTGCAGTGTTGACCCTTCTTTTTCAAGACCTCTGCAATCCGCCCTGGCATACTGTCAATTAACTTCTGGGCCACATCCTGACTGATGGCAGCCCATTCTTGCGTAATCAATGCTTGGAGTTTGTCAGAATTTGTGGGTTTTTGTTTGTCCATCCGCCTCTTGAAGATTGACCACAACTTCTCAATGGGATTAAGGTCTGGGGAGTTTCCTGGCCATGGACCCAAAATGTTGATGTTTTGTTCCCGGAGCCACTTAGTTATCACTTTTGCCTTATGGCAAGGTGCTCCATTATGCTGGAAAAGGCATTGTTCGTCACCAAACTGTTCTTGGATGGTTGGGAGAAGTTGCTCTCGGAGGATGTGTTGGTACCATTCTTTATTCATGGCTGTGTTCTTAGGCAAAATTGTGAGTGAGCCCACTCCCTTGGCTGAGAAGCAACCCCACACATGAATGGTCTCAGGATGCTTTACTGTTGGCATGACACAGGACTGATGGTAGCGATCGCCTTGTCTTCTCCGGACAAGCTTTTTTCCGGATGCCCCAAACAATCGGAAAGGGGATTCATCAGAGAAAATGACTTTACCCCAGTCCTCAGCAGTCCAATCCCTGTACCTTTTGCAGAATATCAGTCTGTCCCTGATGTTTTTCCTGGAGAGAAGTGGCTTCCTCGCTGCCCTTCTTGACACCAGGCCATCCTCCAAAAGTCTTCGCCTCACTGTGCGTGCAGATGCACTCACATCTGCCTGCTGCCATTCCTGAGCAAGCTCTGCACTGGTGGTGCCACGATCCCGCAGCTGTATCAACTTTAGGAGACGTCCTGGCGCTTGCTGGACTTTCTTGGGCTGAAATGCAGTGGACATTTTTGGGGGGGGATTCAGTTTATTTTCATGGCAAAGAGGGACTTTGCAATTAATTGCAATTCATCTGATCACTCTTTATAACATTCTGGAGTATATGCAAATTGCCATCATAAAAACTGAGGCAGCAGTCTTTGTGAAAATTAATATTTGTGTCATTCTCAAAACTTTTGACCACGACTGTACTTACTGATAACTTGTCAAAGCACTCAGTGATAGCATGGTATAGCTCATCACTGATATGTTTTTCTCTGATTACAGTATGTCACAGAGACGGAGAGCAACCTCCAGCAAGTCAAAACTCTGTTGGCAAGCACTCAGAAGGACAAAGTAGAGCTGGCCAATCAGCTTGAAGAAGAGAAAAGGTACGGTGTCAGGGATTTCTATGGAGTGATCTTGCTGGTTTGGTCCTTTTTAGGGCAATTCATTTGTGGCACAAAAATATATAAATACTAAATTGCTCAGAGCAGTTAAATATCCTGTTTTAATACAGGTATGAGGTATCCCAATTTAATATATATTAAAAGTCTCCACTTTTATGACAACAGGATATTACTATTGTCATCTCGGCAATTGAAACCAATGCAAAAAAAAATCCTCAAGTGTGAAACCACCACCGATGTTATTCCATTTAGGGTACTCAGAAGAACATTGCTAGCGCATTGTCATTGTCATATGCCCTGCTTTTAAAAGACACAACAGTTTATTAGCTAGCTGCCCTAGCCGTCTTTGGTAGAACTTTCAGCTGTGAATAAAATCTATTGTTCCAGGAAAAGAGATATGATTCGTCCCAATGGCACCCTATTCCCTATATAGTGTAGTACTTAATACTTTTTTCAATAGGGTAGCCATTTGGAACGGATCCATGGTTGTCTGTGCTGTAATCAGACCTGTGCCAAATATATATGTCAAACACTTTCACATACTTAAAGTGCGCTTGATTTAGCCTGACCAGTTTAAGGGGTGGGAGCACTTTTGGGACTATTCCATTGGTTCCATTGCACTGGGCAAGCTCAATCAAGTGTACCTCAAGTGATTTAATTAACATAATGTATGCAGTTCTTGAAGTGGGACAATGCTTTCCTGTACAGTGTACCGAGTCCGACTCCTCTAATTTTCTACTGCTGAAGTACTGGCACCTTTTATGGTGAGTACGGTCACCCAAAATAAGTACCCGCACCTATTTTATTCTACTTGAAGCACTGTCCGTATGTATTTGACCCAGGTGTGGTCCTGTGTAGCTCAGTTGGTAAGAGCGTGGCGCTAGCTACGTGAAGGTTGTGGGTTCATTCCCCACAGGCCTCAAATATGCATGTCAAAAATGTATGCAGTCACTGTACTGTAAATTGTTTTGGAAGAAGCCATCTGTCGGGTTGTGATGCTCTTCTGTGGCACTTCCCTGACACCTTGTGGCCGACGTGTTATTACAGGAAAGTGGAAGACCTTCAGTTCAGAGTGGAGGAGGAGTCAATCACCAAAGGAGACCTTGAGGTATTTATCAACCGTTTTGTAAAAAGCTTAGATCAACAATGATTTGATAAACGTGTTTTGACGGGATGAGAATGTGTGTTTATAAGACTACTTTTGCAAAAGTGATCAGATGTTGCTCTTTCTATAGTGTAATGTGAAAGATATTAATTGAGTAGTAGGCTAGTAGCTAACGACACTATGATGCTCAGTTATGTAATATGTGCCAAACATATAGCGATTAAAACATTAAGTGAGCAAATATAGACAGAGGAACGTTGCACATTTTCAATGTTTAGGGACGGCAGGTAGCCTAGCGGTTAAGAGCCTTGGGCCAGTAACGGAAAAGTCACTGGTTTGAATCCCTGAGCCGACTATGTGAAAAAATGACTAAAATGTAAATGTCTGTCTGTAAAATATCTGTCCTCCTTCAATCTCTTGACTGCTGTTACAGAAAATCCCATGAGATGTGTATTTTTCACACAGTCTCTTCAATCTGTACAGGTTTCTGTGTCTTGTCTTGTTCTCTACGTCCGGTCTCTCTCCTTTCTCTTTCCTTCTCTGTAGACTCAGACGAAATTGGAGCATGCCCGTTTTCGGCAGCTTGAGCAGAATCTGTTCCTCGAAAAGTCGAGAGCAGAAAAGCTTCAGAAAGAATTAGAGGTGAATCGGGTAACTGGAAAAGCTAGCCCATCCTAGAGCCCCTGCCTGTAAACATTTTATTTTGCGCTTCACCCCTGTATCTTTTGTTTTGGTTGCTGTTGGACTTGCAGCACAAATCCTTGTCATTCCTGTCCTGCACCTGTCTCCAAACTCAGTCACTCATACAGAAAATACTAGTGTCAGTTACGTCATCAAACGGCATAGACTACAATCAGAATTGGGTGCCATTGCCCTGATTTATTTATCAATGCCAAGAATGCTCTGTACAGACATTAGGTTTCATGTTGAGAGGAACAAATTGCTAGCCTGACGACTCACACTAAATTATTCCGCTACTCTGTCGTTCGCTACATACTTTAGTCTGAGACTGCCATCATTGAAGTTGTTTGTGGTGACGAGGGGCATTGTACAAAACAAAGCCATTTAACCAATCAGAGTATCAAAGCCAATGACACATTTTCAAACCACCACTTTACCCACGTGTGTTCTGGCTCTGGCCCAACCCATAGGTTTCTGGACCAATCAGAAAGCCCCGAATGAGTTCGCATTCGGTGAAGGGTCGGGGATGTACTCAGATCCAGACTCATTGCGGAGAAGAAACTAATGTCCGTGGACGTGGCGTAGCGTTTGGCCGGAACAAGGAGTCTGGGTAGCCTGAATCGATTTTTTCATTAATGAATGAACAATTGGACTCACATCCGATAGAAAACCACTCCCTCTCTCTCTGGCTGCGTCTCAAATGGCACCCTATTGCCTCTATCGTGCACTACTTATGACCAGAACCATATGTGCTCTATAGGGAATAGTGTGCCATTTGAGACACAGCCTCTATCTATCTCTCTTGGCTCTCAGCCCCACTGCCACTTTGTTTCCCATCAGCTGTAATGAGTGTCGGAGTGTTGGAGACTGCTCACTCGGCCCTGGTTGTTACTGCAGCCGAGTGAAGCTGAAGTCTCAGCCAGCTCTGAGTTTTCACCTTTCATCTGTAGCGATCGCTTTTTCCTCGTTCCTTTTGCCTCCCACTCAAAAATCGTGTTTGAGTTCCCAGGGTGCCACTCCTGGAGTGGTTGTCAGCTGTATTCAGTGTCGTTTCCACTGTTGATGTCATAATTTTGTGTTAGTTTACAAGGAGGTTAAATTGGTGGCATAATATTAGAATTAGCACCAATGTGAAACTTCCATTAAATTCTGCTGAGGACCAAAATCTTGCCTTATACAGTTATGTACAGTTATATACATTCACACATTCATTTTGCGGTGAAACACAGTTAGACAGCACATTTGGGTCATGAATGTTATATAGAGCTACAAATATACTGATTTTACCTACAGGGAAGACGCAGTCTTGATGCAGCACCCTTGAGGTTGGGTAAGAGAACCAAGGTGAAACAAAATGGACTCATCATTTCGTTCGGCTCTGCTCAGCTATCTAAACTGTTTGATTCCCAATTGTCTATTGTTGACGACGTCGATCTTGCGAAGTCAATCTTGCCTTTTTCTTGGACTTAATTATTATCTGAATGCTATTAAGGAACTTTTTGATAACTACTTTTCCTAGAAACCAATCAACTGTAGTGTTGCTTTTGTCTCAATGGTCTGTATTAACTTACTATGCACTGCGTGTCATCAGGTCTGCTCTGTCAAACATGGAGTTCTGTCATTTTAATTGGATGTTTGAAAATGTCACACTTTAATTGCTATGTGTGCGCCTAGTGATTGCCTATCTATGTGTAGTGTTATGTCTGGGGGTTTTCTGTGGGCTTTGTGCATCTGCCTGGCTTCTAGAGTGACAAAATTGCAGAGAATGGCTTGCTTTCTTCTCATAGGTTGCACTGTGCCCGCTGATTTAAAAGCTTGACTTGTTTTTGACGTCTGCGAGCAAAGCGTTTCCTCAAACCAAGGGATTTCCACTGTAATGCTTAGCAGTCTAAAAGGCCCAGCTTGTACGCTCATATGATTCTCAATATGCCTCTTTTCCTGGCCCTGCATGCTCTATTCAAGCATTTTATTTGAACGATTGGTGCTTGAATGATGTCATCCTGTTTCAGGCATGACGTCATCCCCATTACAGGACTGACACTATTCGGTAACGGGTATGATGTCATTCTGTTACGGGAACGACACCCCTGACAGATTCAGTAATGACTCAAACCACATTAAGGCAATGATGGGCTCTCTCTCTCTCTGCCTCCACAGCAAAGCACGGTTGAGGAGCAGAGCCGCGTCATGCAGCTGGAGGATGAGCTGGCCCTGCGGCGGGCCGAGATCGAGGAGCTCCAGGTCCGGCTCCAGGACTCGTCCATGGACGGGGACTCCACCCAGGGGCCGGTGGCCCAGTCGGAAACCCTTCTGCTCCGGGAGCAGCTCCTGATGGCAGGCCGGGAACACCGCAAGGAGAGTAGCCAGCTGAGGGAGAAGTACAAGGCGGCAGTGGCAACGGGCCAGGAGGAGACAGACAAACTGAAAGCCATGGTGGACAAACAGAGCCAGGAGATCATCGAGCTGAAGCAGAGAGTCCAGCAGGCCACTACAGAGAACATGGAGATGATGGACAACTGGAAGGTGAGAGGCACTATTCTCAGAACAGAAAGGGAATTATATTACTCATTTGGAAATGTAGGTCTCTCTCTCTCTCTCTAATCTTGTATCCCTCTCCTCAAGGTCAAGCTGGACACCCTGGTCAACGACCACCAGCGCTCCCTGGAGGACCTGAAGGCCTCGCTGTCCAGCGGCTCGGCCAAAGGCCAGGAGCAGGACCCCCAGGAGCTGAGGACCACCCTGGAGAGCCTGCGCATGGAGCACCAGCTGGAGCTGGAGAATCTCAAGGCCAGGCACGAGATTGAGGCGGCCATGCTGGCCAAGGAGTGTGACGATCTGCGTTCCCGCTTGCAGGATGCCAAGGACCAGCTGGGCGAGAGCAGCCAGAACTGGAATAACCAGGCCCAGACAGAGGCCAGGAGTGATCAGCAGGCCCTGGAGCTGAGGGAGGTCTGGGAGGAGCTCCAGAAGGCCCAGCTGAGGGTGGGCGAGCTGGAGAGGCTGCAGGGCGAGCAGGACGGTGCCCGGGACGAGCTCCGGGAGCGCCTGGAGCTGGCTGAGAAGAAGATGGTGGACTACAAGGCCCTGCAGAAGGCCGAGGCCCAGAGCCGGGAGGAGCTCTACAGCCTGGAGGAGAAGCTGAGGGTAACTGAGAACCAACTGCAGGCGGTGCAGGATTACCACCACATGCCACAGGACGCCAACGTGAGTCCTCTGGGGGGATAGCTGTGGTAGCATTGGTTGTATATGCTATGCTGTGGTCCATATGAGATTAGAGTCTTGTGACCCAACTATAAAATTAACTAAGGTTGCGTTTAGAGTGGCGCTAAATCCTTATTCATGTGATCTAATGCTAGCTTTCTAGAAACACTCTTACACAAGTAAGTAATTTCACTTCCACATGATATCTATGCTATTCTAGTTCCTTGTGTGTTTCCATATCTTTGTCCTCAATAAACAAATGAAGCATTGAGTTGTCATGGATTTGCCTTCTAACTCTCAATTTTGTCTCCCTCTCAGGTTATAGAAAATAATGACATCTTGGAGGAAAAGATTAAGCTAAAACAGAATGTTGAAGGTATCGTAAATGTTAACCTGGTTAATTAAGTTGTATTGTTACTGTAAACATATTTTTATGTAAATTAGGATTCTTTTAGAGACCCTTAATGTCAAACCTGTGTTATAGTAAAGTATTTCAAATGTCAGACCTCTGTAGGCTTTTGATTGTACTTTGAGGACATTGCGTACCGTAAAACGTCAAAATTATGGGAATCATCCGTTTTTATTGCCAGGAAGAAACTGCTAGCCATTGGCTGCTAACAGCTGAGAGCTGCTAGCTAACTGGCATGCACAAAACAGTCAACAACTTCGGGAGTACAGACCCCCAGAAATTGAGAAGGGTCTATCTGCAGACTGTGTTTACTACATGCCGTGCCCACTTACATGCTGCGCCCACTTACTATATGCCACGCCCACTGTCATTGAGGCTGCAAGCTATCTAGGACACAGTGTCCTTCGCCCCCGCCTGCCGAGCCCTGCTTTCCCGCAGTTATTTTAACGTTACGGCAAAGGTATTCACTACCCGGTAGTGCGACGCGAGAGTTGGGTTGGCTACACTAGCTAGCTACTTCCCTCGCCATCACGTTAGCAGAACAGGAAATCAGTGCTCGGCAGGTGGGGGTGAAGGACACTGTGTACCAGTGTTCTAGCTAGCTACTTCCCTCGCCGTAACATTAACAGAGCTGCGGGTGCAGATCAGTGGGCGGCGGCATGTAGTAACTGCAGTCTGCAGATAGACATTATTGCAGAAATCGTCCGATCGTCCTCGTGGTGAAAGTAAGAACTGACGAAAATGCACAGTCAAAGAGGAGCATAATTATTCTGTCAAGGAGAGGCATACTAAAATAAAAGAAACGTGACACAGTTTGTAAAGGATAACACATTTAGTGCAGGAAATGAAGAAATTCATTAAAATGCTGGAAGTGAATGCTGGAATTAAACAAAATGTACTATGCAAATGAGCAAAAGCTGTGAAGTAGGAGCCTGGCTCAAATAGAATCCTGTCTCTAATAAGCGCCTGTTGTGTTCAGTGATTTAAGCAAATAAATGCCCAGGCTATTAATTGAAGTTTTACGGTAGTTAGATTCCAAGGTTTTTGACCAACGGTGGTTTCACGTTTCTTTCAGAAACTATGGAGAATCTGACCAAAAGTGAAAAAGAGGTCTCCACTCTCACATCACAGGTCGATGCCCTCAAATCACAGATAACTGGTAAATTATACTGCTATGACAACGATATGTTGCGTAAAAGGTGAAAAGAGACTCCGCACTCTGATGAAGACCTGATTGGTCGAGACGTTGTCAAATAAATTCCCATGGGAGCATAGAATGCAGTGTGTGAAGTATATTTTCACCTTTTATTGAACATTCTTTGATATCCAGAACCTGTTCAAGTCTATAGATGTACGTATGTAATCTTTTTTCTATCTATGATATTTTGCACTCCATGAATGTCTTGACAAATACGACACATTCACTCTCCATCAACTACATGTACAGTATTTGATTGCCTGAGAACATTTTCTCTCAAACATATTGCATGGAAAAAAATGTAATCCCTAAATTATAAAACTTAATTAATGAATAATGAAACAAGGTCTGATGAATAATACAAATATAAAATTTCATTGACTGGTGACTGAATATACATGTCCTTTTTTTACCAAAAATATAAATGCAACGTGTAAAGTGTTGGTCTCATGTTTCATGAGCTGAAATAAAAGATCCTAGAAATGTTCCATACGCACAAAAAGTGCATTTCTCTCTAATTTTGTGCACAAATTTGTTTACATCCCTGTCAGTGAGAATTTATCCTTTGCCAAGATAATCCATCCACCTGCCACATGTGGCATATCAAGAAGCTGATTAAACAGCATGATCATTACACAGGTGCACCTTGTGCTGAGGACAATAAAAGGCCACTCTAAAATGTGCAGTTTTGTCACACAACACAATGCCACAGTTTTGAGGGAGCGTGTAATTGGCATGCTGACTACAGGAATGTCCACCAGAGCTGTTGCCAGAAAATAGAATGTTCTACCATAAGTCTCCTCACAACTGCAGACCACGTGTATGGAGTCGTGTGGGCAAGCGGTTTGCTGATGTCAACGTTGTGAACAGAGTGCCCCATGGTGGCGGTGGGGTTATGCTATGGGCAGGCATAAGCTACGGACAATGAGCACAATTGCATTTTATCAATGGCAATTTGAATGCACAGAGATGCCGTGATGAGATCCTGAGGCCCATTGTCGTGCCATTCATCCGCCGCCATCACCTCATGTTTCAGCATGATAATGCACGGCCCCATGTCGCATGGATCTGTACACAATTCCTGGAAGCTGAAAATGTCCCAGTTCTTGCATGGCCTGCATACTCACCGTGTACGACAGCGTGTTCCAATTCCTGCCAATATCCAGCAACTTCGTACAGCCATTGAATAGGATTGGGACAATATTTCACAGGCCACAATCAACAGCCTGATCAACTTTATGCGAATGAGATGTTTTGCGCTGCATGAGGCAAATGGTGGTAACACCAGATACTGACTGGTTTTCCTTTTTTTTTTCTTTTTTTTTAAGGTATCTGTGACCAACAGATGCATATCTGTATTCCCAGTCATGTGAAATCCATAGATTAGGGCCTAATGAATTTATTTCAATTGACTGATTTCCTTATATGAACTGTAACTCAGTAAAATCTTTGAAATTGTTGCATGTTGCATTCATATTTTTGTTCAGTATATATATTTGAAGCGCCAACACTGCAGCACTTGTTGGTCCAAACCAAACATTTAACTCTAAACCCTTCTCAAACCTCTTTTGGTCCACCAGCCTTGGAGGGCAAAGTTCGCTTGGGTGAGAAGAAGGGCGACGCCCTGGTCAAGGAGAAGATGCGCCTGGAGGCCGACCTCGAGTGCATGACCAAGAAGTCCCATGATGCATCGGGACAGCTGGTTGTAATTAGCCAGGAGTTACTGAAGAAGGAGAGGTAATTTGATGGCGAGAGAGAGAGAGCGAGAAAGAGAGGGAACACTATTGATTTTCCACCACAACTCAGCATTTTCCCTTTGAAATAGGGAATAAAACATGGCAGCCCACCCACTGCTACAAGATATATCTTACATTCATCTGAAGGAGATTAGATGTTTGCTAAAGCACTTGTGTAAAACCGTCCCCGCTCTTTACACATACAGTGTTTTGTGCTAGAATCGTGTGTTTTCAAAGACTGACAAAACAGTCGCAACTCGTCTTTTTGATATGCAGTCACTAGACGTATGCTAGATATCTGTTTTATGAGGATCAATCCACTTAGGTTAAAAGCTGTTAAGGTAATGG
Source organism: Coregonus clupeaformis (assembly GCF_020615455.1). Classification (NCBI taxonomy): domain Eukaryota; kingdom Metazoa; phylum Chordata; class Actinopteri; order Salmoniformes; family Salmonidae; genus Coregonus; species Coregonus clupeaformis. The sequence continues at coordinate 36,943,118 of NC_059200.1, forward strand.
AGAAAATTAGCCTGATTTAAAAGTAGGTCCAAAAGGCCTTTTCACCCCTCAAGTCAATGCATTGTCATGGCTGTGTTACTGTAAAGTGTCCCATTACTCTAAGGCGTTTAGGGAGATTACGCACAGCGCTTAGGGATATTAGGCCTGGAAATATAAGCAACAATTTATTGAAAGGACATTAACACAACATTATGTAGTTTGCAGTATTTGACCGTGTCATCTACCTTTCATGGAGAAAAAAAACAAAACATGTATCATAGATAGGTTCGGGTCGTTGATGGTGAAACAACCCTGAATCTAGCCTGGGTGCCAGTCTCTTTCTGCTCCCTTACCAACTCTGGGGAATTGTCATGCCAATGACAGCATTGGAGTTGGCAAGACCACAATCAAGCCTGGGACCAGGCTACCCTGAATCAGGAAGGCAAGGGTAAATCTTAATGGTATTCTTTGTTGTATCGTCCCCTTGTGTCAGGAGTCTGAACGAGTTAAGGGTGTTACTACTGGATTCCCCTCGCCACTCGCCTGGCCTGGACCGAGACCTGAGCCGAGAGGTGCACAAGGCTGAGTGGAGGGTGAAGGAGCAGAAACTCCAGGATGACATCAAGACCCTGAGAGACAAACTGCTCCTGCTGGTGAGAGGGGAGGGGCTGGGAGATGTCAATCACAGTGCTGGCGCCGCATCACATCATGTGTCCATCAACTTAGGGTCATATTCACTAGTAACCAAACGGGAGTAAACAGGCCAAAACGGGGAGGAATGCTTTTTTTCTTTGCTAAACGTTTTGCTATGGTGTGTACTAATAAATGCGACACAGTTTGTTGTGTTCTCATGCTCTCTTTGTGTTCACAAAGATGAAAGCTGGTCTAGAAGTAGAAAGGTCTACATGATTAAGATTATAAATGTTCCATGTTTCTTATTTAAAGTGGATACAGTATATGGCTATTATTTTGTTCATGTCTGTATCCTATATTATTTAAAATATGTTTGACTCCGTGTATTCATATCAAAGGCAGACCTAGCAATGACAGATGTAGCCCTCCACATTTTTCCAGCAATGGATTGAATAACTAAACAGGGTTGTGTTCATTAGGGCCCACATCTATAAAAGTCAAGGTAGTCCCTTCCTGTTTCAGTCTGTTTTTCTTTATTTTAGTGCCTAATGAACACCCAGTTGATCCTTACACGTGATGTGTGTGTTCTCAGGGCAGGGAGAGGGGCTCGTCCCCAGATCACCGGCGCTACTCTATGCTGGACCCGTCAACCCTGGACTCGGAGGTGACCCGTCTGCGCCAGCGACTCATGAGCACAGAGGAGGCCCTGAGGGGAGCCCTGGAGCACAACCAGGAAGTGGACCAGCTGGTGCAGGCCATGCGCATACACCCAGACAAGAGCCAGGTAAACTAGACCAGGACCACCTCTAGCTAGCACTTGTTTTGCCTTCCTGGGACAGATTTTGTTTATAGTGGCTATTTTGAAGAAGGGTCTACCTGCAATGACTGTTTTTCCCTACTAAACTTAGTTCAATGCAGTGACTGTAAATCGCTCTGGATTAAAGCATCTGCTAAATCATTAAAATGTTAATGTAATGTAATGTAAGCTACAGTTGCAGGCACTACAAAGTTAGGCCGCGTCGTGGTTTTGGCAGAACAATTGCCACAATGTGCGTGCAACAAAATGTGGCACTCTATCGTCTCCCAGTGGTGTAAAGTACTTATGTAAAAATACTTTAAAGTACTACTTAAGTCAGGTTTTTTTGGTATCTGTACTTATTTACATTTTTGACAACTTTTACTTTTACTCCACTACATTCCGAAAGAAAATAATGTACTTTTTACTCCATACATTTTCCCTGACACCCAAAAATACTTGTTACATTGCGAATGCTTAGCAGGGCAGGGGAATGGTCCAATTCACGTACTTGTCAAGAGAACATCCCTGGTTATCCATACTGCATCTGATCTGGCGGGCTCACTAAACACAAATGCTTTGTTTGTAAATGATGTCTGAGGGTTGGAGTGTGCCCCTGGCTATACGTAAATTTAAAAAACAGGAACATCGTGCCGTCTGGTTTGCTTAATATAAGTCATTTGAAATTATTTATTTTGACTTTTGATACTTAATTACATTACCAATTACATTTACTTTTGATACTTCAGTATATTTAAAACCAAGTATTTTACTGGCTGATTTTTACTTTTACTTGAGTCGTTTTCTATTAAGGTAACTTTACTTTTACTCAAATATGACAATTGGGTACTTTTTCCACCACTGTTGTCTCCTAGTGATAGTTTGTCACAGAAACCTGTCCCGCAACTGTAACATGAGTTTGATTGGCAAATCTAAAAAAACTTGTTTCTTGAACGGCAAACAGTGTATGTACCATGTAGCAAAGTACTAACACTGTAATTACACTGTACTTGCCTTTGTAACTACCACATAAATACATGGTTTCAGTGTAATTTAATATTAAGTGGTACCGAAGGCTGTTCAATACAAAAGTCAGGATATATGCGTTTGAGTAACGTAAAATGCACGCTTCTTTCATGATTCTCTTCCAGGTGCATGGTGGTGCAAATTCAGCCAATGGGATTCATCAACAGAATTCTTCCTTTACTCAAGATGTAGGTATTAATTAATCATAATAACACATCAATCACACATGTTATATGTCACATCAATTACATTTATCTTAACTCCATAGATCAGTTATAGATCAGTTAGTTACTCACTGTCTAGAGATTTACTAAATGCCATTATTGACATTCCCACAATGAGTTACATAAATACAACATTAACGGACGGTTTACCTAACACAGATAAAGCCTAGTTCTAGACTTAAAAGCATGCTCAATAGAGAATCTCCATTTAAAATGCTTTTTATTCCAAGACGAGGCTTAGTCTGTGCCCTAAATGAATACTCTGACTGATATGTATTTGCTACATTATTTGAGCGTCTTCTTCAATTTTATGGCTTGCTCCCCAGGAACAACACTGATATAGGAGAAGAAGATCCCATCTTGAATTGGGGAAATGCAGAGGTACATTTTAAAAGAAGAAGAAGTCGGTACGACTTGGGACTAGCACTCCACTGGACTCCAGACTACATTTTCTGTTACAGTTACTACCAAAACAATGTCTCTCTATCTCAATATATACATTCATCTGTTGCAAAAAAGAAAAACACCCATTAGCCAAACTTAAGACAGCTTGAAGATACTGTAAAATGGTTGACGGAGATGGAGGTGAAAAATTATAGGTATGACTTTTGAAAACTGATACATACCCTGCCTACATACCCAAGGATGGTATTGGACATTTGGGCATGGGATAACCTTTTATCTTAGTTTATTAGAGATCATGACCCGACGAGTCATGGTATGTATCAGTTGGAGAATTACGAATTGTGACTCCAGAGAATGAAATTACTCTGGTGTCTGATTGAAAACAAAGATGAAGAATTTGGCTTCAATCCATCACTTTTTGTTTTATTTATTTGCCACACTTATTTTTTATCCTTAGATTATTGTAGCTGATTTGATTTGGCCAGTGACGTTCACATTTTTTCATAGCGAACATGCTCTGTAGCGAACATGTGAATGAAACGGGGATGCTGCTGGATTTAGGCTGATGTTATGTCTACATATGAATATAGCTGCAATATCGGAAACTTGTGCATACTGTAAAAGTGTATTTAGCCAACTGAACCAATCCAACTCGGTGTCGTATGTGCACCAAATAGCTATCAGTTTAATGGTTTACTCATTTGAACTGAGTTATCCTTTAATTCCACTATGGCTTTACTGGATAGTGGGAAACCGCACCACTTTGTAGTGTTTTCATACACGCGAAAAAAAGAATAATTCAAGTGTTGATCATTTATCTAAAGACATTTGACCCAATGTTTGTGAAATTTCAACCTGGATCAATGCCTTGGGATCACTTTGTCCTTTGATTCGAGTAGGCCACTCAACGGCTGTTTGGAGCACGATACAAACAATGGAACATTCAAGGCCTTTGTCCCAAATGGCACCCTATTCCCTATATAGTGCACTATTTTGGACCAGAAAAGTCGAGAAATATATAGGGAATAGAGTGCTATTAAGGATGGAGCCCTACTGTAACTGCTTCTTCCCTTCTGGATGCTCCCTCCCTTCTGGATGCTCCCTCCCTTCTGGATGTAAACAACTCCTAATCACAACGTACAGAATTGATACATTACGGTCTTCCAAATGTTATTATCTCCATTGAACAAGCCAACGGGGAGATTCTAAGTGCAGTCCATTACTGTATTCTTGGGAGGTTAGTTGATATTCTGGCTGTGTCTCAAATGGCACCCTATTCCCTACGTACAGTGAGCTCCAAAAGTATTTGGACAGTGACAAATGTTTTGTTGTTTTGTCTCTTTACTCCAGCACTTTGGATTTGAAATGGTACACTGACTATGAGGTTAAAGTGAAGACTGTCAGCTTTAATTTGACTGTATTTTCTTTCCAAATCGGGTGAACCATTTAGAAATTACAGCACTTTCTGTACATAATCCCCCCATTTTAGGGGACCAAAAGTATTGGGACAAATTCACTTATATGTGTATTCAAGTAGTAAAAAGTTAAGTATTTGGTCCCATATTCATAGCACACAATGACTACATTAAGCTTGAATGCATTTGCTGTTTGTTTTGGTTGTGTTTCAGATTGTATTGTGTCATTTTGAAGTCACTTTTATTGTAAATAAGAATAGAATATGTTTCTAAACACTTCTACATTAATGTGGATGCTACCATGATTACGGATAATCCTGAATTAATTGTGAATAATGATGAGTGAGAAAGTTACAGACGCACAAATATCATACCCCCAAGACATGCTAACCTCTCACCATTACAATAACAGGGGAGGTTAGCATTTTTGGGGGGTATGATATTTATGCCTCTGTAACTTTCTCCCTCATCATTATTCACGAATCATTCAGGATGATCCGTAATCATGGTAGCATCCACATTAATGTAGAAGTGTTTAGAAACATATTAAATTCTTATTTACAATAAAAGTGACTCCAAAATGACACGATACATTATTTACCATTCACTTCTATTGGGCACAAAATTATCGGAAACACAACCAAAACAAACAGCAAATGCATCCAACAAATGTGTAGAGTCACAAGATTGATGTAGTTATTGCATGCTATGAATATGGGACCAAATACTTCACTTAATCCTACTTTAATACACATATAAGTGAATTTGTCCCAATACTTTTGGTCCCCTAAAATGGGGGGACTATGTACAGAAAGTGCTGTAATTTCTAAATGGTTCAACCGATTTGGAAAGAAAATACAGTCAAATTAAAGCTGACAGTCTTCACAATAACCTCATAGTCATTGTACCATTTCAAATCCAAAGTGCTGAAGTACAGAGCCAAAACAACAACAAAAAATGTCACTGTCCCAATACTTTTGGAGCTCACTTTATATTGTGCGCTACTTTTGACCAGGGCCCTATTGCTGGTCAAAAGTAGTGCACCATTTGGAACGCCGACTCTGTCTTTGGGAGAACATTATTTTGATGTGAGTAATGTGGAATGTAAGACTTTGGATTGACATTTCATAGACAAAGTGTAGGGCTGGCCTCCGGTCAGCGTAACTGAAGCTACAAATTGTCATTGGATATTGTATATTGCCTTTTTCAGATAGGAAACACTTCATACCCTTAATTGCTGTAATGATTTCAGAGATTGAGTCATTAAATGTTAACAATGTGGGCAAAGGATTATGGTGTTTTATTTCATGTGGACATGATATTTTCTGATGTGTTGTTAGGCCTTTATTCATCTCTCGTGGGCAGACTACGTAATGAGCAGCTGACCAAATACGCAAGGCTTTAGTTCTGGGTTAACTGAGATTAGGCCTTTATTGAACACCTATTCACCCATTTACAATTTTCTCACTCACAAATAAATCCTGTTTGTAGTGTTCTTACTTGGTGCCCGCATGCAGGCATACACACACACACACACACTGCTAACACTAGCTCCCATTGATGACTAATGGTGTCACAATAACCATTTGGCTCAGTTGTGGAAGTGATGTATCATTCATGGGAAAATTGCCATGATAGAGGCTGTGAAGCCAAAAAAAGTGCAGCAACAAATGGTGTGAAGGTGTTCAGAAATGTACTTCTAAAAGTTGGACCAGACAGAGTACAATACTGCACTCAAACACTAGGGGCAAAGTAGGCTGCTATTCATGATTTATGCACATGGCCAATGTCACCAAGTATATGAAGCGAGCCAGATCACATGCATAGGGACAGTTAGGGCACTGCTCAAGTGGCTGACCAAAATAGTTCACAATTCAACTTGATATCATACAGAGGTAAAGTATTGTTATCATATTACATGTTGAAATTGTATATTTTAGGTATTTCTTTTTCACTATAGTAGAGAGTCAATTCTAAAAAGCACCTAAATTAACCTGGCAAATAATACATTGTCCATTATATATAATACTCCTTTATAATAAATTATATTAGTCCCAATTAGTTTTAAAACCAATTTTTGTGCAGTCAAATCTAAAAATTTAGTTATTTAGTTAAATGTTTAATGCAGACTGTGATATTTGTTTGTTTGTTTTTACAACAGGTTTACATCTGAAAAGTAAAATATCCTGTTTGTCTCATCACGTCCCTCTCCAGGCGAGTTTTCCCCCATGGTTTCCCAGAGGTTCCTTAATCCTAGCTATATGTAAATTACAGCCAATAGATGCTGTTGTTGAGTTGGGCTGGGATTAGCAGAGGCGAATGAGTTTCAATTTTAATGGATTAGCTACAGAACAAAGAAAGCGGACACACTCCACTGTTAAAGGAAATAGAAAAAACAGGGGAAATTGAAAAATAATCTCGGCGATAACGTTTTGCTAGCGAATTTTGTGCAATAATGATTCAGATTACAAGGTTTCGAAAACCCGATATTAATGCTAGATTTTAGATGGGAATTCTACCCAACAGTTTCGGTTGGATTAAACGGGGAATAACCATATTCCGGGATTGACACAGTAAAACAATTTAAACGTTGATGTTGGTAAGGTATGCCTCATGTTATTGTAATATTTATAAACATTCAAACATAAAACCGTGTCTTTTGTAAACACGTGACTTTATGACTGTACAAATTGTGAAATTACAGATTAGAATTCTGGGGGAGGAGATGGGCCAGCTCGATTGAACCATCTCGCTATTTTCATAGCTAGCTAGCTAGATGCAGACAATGGTATGGGCTAAATTGTGTATTTGATATGTGTACAGCCAACTGAGCAACTACAGAATGCATAATGATACGATATACGACGAGTCTTGGTTTGGTGTGCGCATGGATGGTTTAGATAACGTTAGCAAGAAAGAAAGCTAATTTAGCTAGCCAGCTATCCGGTCATTGTTTAGTTGCCTGTTATTAGCTAAAACAGATGGCGTATTACATTTTGTGTGTTGAGGATAAATGAAGACATTTTTCAAGAGCACGTCAACCATTTTACTTTAGTGAAAGCTTGCTGGGTAACTACCTAGCTAGTTAGCTAGCTAATTAAATTAGACTCAAGGGTTTTGTTCAATCTTGTCAAAATGATCTAGCGAACTAGCCAGCAAGCCCACATTGACATTGGTTGAAAAACACTTTCACAACTGTCATGCACTGTTTTGTCTTCCCAATCTCATCCACTATTTTTGCATTGATACTAGCTAGTCTTCTGTAGCTAACGTTAGGTAGTTAGCCTACATAGCTAGCTAGGTAGCTACAGTCAGGATGCAAAACTCCCCCAATGTAGCTAGCTAGCAAACCTGGAGTTGGGCGTGTAGCTAGCTAGCAAGTTTACTAGCCAGCAGATTCCGACCCTACTGATATTACGATTGTTTATGGTGAGCTGCACTGGGGTCGAACGCAATAATGGTTAGATTAAGACAATGCGGAGCAGGAACGAGATATAGGTCGGAAAACGTACCTCAATGCAGGGATGGGATGTGCCACTGTTCTCCAAATTTGACCTATATCCAAACTGATACATCATGAAGATTGAAAAACTGCTAGTTTATCCCACAATGGCTGCTGTGGCTACTGCTAGCTAGCATGAGGATGAAAAGGCAGTTTTCCGGAAAAACTTGCATTTGTTCAATCTTCCCGGTGTAACAGTTAGGATAATAGGACAATTCGGAGTACAATGCAATTTCTAATCCCTGGATTGAGGTATGTGTTTGACCCAGTGCCGCTCAGTGTAAACAAGCGTAATGGTAGGGTCGTAATCTGCTGGCTAGCTAGTTTACGATCATGTCATGAGTTTGTTTGAGTTCACCTCAAACAAGCTTCACATGCAGTTTACCCAATGCGTGCAAGGTCTTCTGATGTTACCTGAGACATGATATAAGGAAGCTAGCTACAGTAACCTATCCCATGCTTAAATAAAAAAAACATTTAGCAGACACTCTTATCCAGAGCGATTTACAGGAGAAATTAGAGTTAAGTGCCTTGCTCAAGGACCTGTGGTTACTGGCCCAATGCTCTTAACCGCTAGGCTACCTCAGTAAATGTTACTAGTAGGGATGTGACAAATGGAAAATTTTGCTTAAAGGTGCTACACATAGGATATTCTGGAATTTTTGCATTGTAATTTCAGAAAATGTTCATAATATATCTGCAGCAATAGTGGAATGATAGTGTTTCACAGTATTACTTACCCGCCAGTTTTGTGATATTCATCTATTGATTTCTCCCGCTGGGCTGACATCTGTTGTTAAAATGGGAAAGCTGTTTTGACTTTATTGCTGTGTTGTCTAGGGAAATCGGGTTACATTTACATTTACATTTTAGTCATTTAGCAGACGCTCTTATCCAGAGCGACTTACAGTTAGTGAATACATCTTTTTTTTTATACTGGCCCCCCGTGGGAATCAAACCCACAACCCTGGCGTTGCAAACGCCATGCTCTATCAACTGAGCTACATCCCTGCCGGCCATTCCCTCTCCTACCCTGGACGACGCTGGGCCAATTGTGCGCCGCCCATGAGTCTCCCGGTCGCGGCCGGCTGCGACAGAGCCTGGATTCGAACCAGGATCTCTAGGGTTAAATTGCCAATGTAGAAATCGCTCTGTCATTTCCTGGTTGCTAAAATTCTACACTGTTCGCTCAATTGCAGTTTACGTGAGAAAATATATTTTCAATTTCAATAACAAACAATATAGATTTTACAGCTGTTTGAAGCTGGTGGACCAAAACCGAAAGTAAAAGGCTCAAGTGCGAGTCTCCGCCAAGTTGCGGTGGATGGGGGAGATTTGTTTTGAATGCAGCCTAATGCTGTTGTAATTCACCTAGCTTCCATTTAATGTTTAAACTACCATTTAAAAAAAATCTGTTTTCCGTTTAAACAACAAGAAAAAAAACATAAAATTCCACGTCAATTCACAATGCAGAATAATGGTCCTATTACATACAGTTGAAGTCGGAAGTTTACATACACTTAGGTTGGAGTCATTAAAACTTGTTTTTCAACCACTCCACTAATTTCTTGTTAACAAACTATAGTTTTGGTAAGTCGGTTAGGACATCTACTTTGTGCATGACACAAGTAATTTTTCCAACAATTGTTTACAGACAGATTATTTCACTTAGAAATCACTGTATCACAATTCCAGTGGGTCAGAAGTTTACATACACTAAGTTGACTGTGCCTTTAAACAGCTTGGAAAATTCCATAAAATGATGTCATGGCTTTAGAAGCTTCTGAATTGACATAATTTGAGTCAATTGGATGTGTACCCGTGGATGTATTTCAAGGCCTACCTTTAAACTCAGTGCCTCTTTGCTTGACATCATGGGAAAATCTAAAGAAATCAGCCGAGACCTCAGGAAAAAAAATTGTGGACCTCCACAAGTCTGATTCATCCTTGGAAGCAATTTCCAAACGCCTGAAGGTACCACATTCATCTGTACAAATAATAGTATGCAAGTATAAACAATATGGGACCACGCAGCCGTCATACCGCTAAGGAAGGAGATGCGTGCTGTCTCCTAGAGATGAACGTACTTTGGTGTGAAAAGTGCAAATCAATCCCAGAACAACAGCAAAGGACCTTGTGAGGATGCTGGAGGAAACGGGTACAAAAGTATCTATATCCACAGTAAAACGAGTCCTATATCGACATAACCTGAAAGGCTGCTCAGCGAGGAAGAAGCCACTGCTCCAAAACCGCCATAAAAAAGCCAGACTGCGGTTTGCAACTGCACGTGGGGACAAAGATCATACTTTTTGGAGAAATGTCCTCTGGTCTGATGAAACAAAAATAGAATGGTTTGGCCATGATGACCTTCGTTATGTTTGGAGGAAAAGGGGGTTCTTGCAAGCCAAAGAACACCATCCCAACCGTGAAGCACGGGGGTGGCAGCATCGTGCTGTCGGGATGCTTTGCTGCAGGAGGGACTGGTGCACTTCACAAAATAGATAGCATCATGAGGAAGGAAAATAAAATTATGTGTATATATAGAAGCAACATCTCAAGACATCAGTCAGGAAGTTAAAGCTTGGTCGCAAATGGGTCTTCCAAATGGGCAATGACCCCAAGCATACTTCCAAATTTGTGGGAAAATGGCTTAAGGACAACAAAGTCAAGGTATTGGAGTGGCCATCACAAAGCCCTGACCTCAATCCTATAGAACATTTGTGGGCAGGACTGAAAAAGTGTGTGCGAGCAAGGAGGCCTACAAACCTGACTCAGTTACACCAGCTCTGTCAGGAGGAATGGGCCAAAATTCACCCAACTTATTGTGGGAAGCTTGTGGAAGGCTACTCGAAACGTTTGACCCAAGTAAAACAATTTAAAGGCAATGCTACCAAATACTAATTGAGTGTATGTAAACTTCTGACCCACTGGAAATGTGATGAAATAAATAAAAGCTAAAATAAATCATTCTCTCTACTATTATTCTGACATTTCACATTCTTAAAATTAAGATGTGATCCTAACTGACCTAAGACAGGGCCTTTTTACTAGGATTTAATGTCAGGAATTGTGAAAAATTGAGTTTAAATGTATTTGACTAAGGTGTATGTAAACTTTCAACTTCAACTGTATGTATGACTGCTAGGGCGGGCAATTAAGTTATATCTACCGCAGTCATATACTCTTGAAAGTGCCTCGGCTACAGCATGTTTGTTTGTCTGTAAGGGTACACTACGGCTTTTTAAATGCCGACACGAAACCTTCTCAGGAGATAGTTGCGAAGCTCCACTGAACGTGCATATTACCATTTTTTAATATATATTTTTTACCCTTATTTTACCAGGTAAATTGACTAAGAACACATTCTCATTACTTTTCTGTAAAGGAATACCGCTTCTGAAGCGGGACTAATGTCCATCACTAGGCGACCAGAACTGTCAATCAAATAATCTCGAGCTGACCACTCCTAAAAAAGTACTTTAATGTTTGTTAAATACTGTGACTTACCAAGACATTTAGTAGAAAGAAAACACATCTTCCGCTAGGAATCAACTCCTAAGATTCAGTATTTCTGGAATGGAGACTGATTAGTTGACATACTTCCAAGAACACAAACGTTTGCATCTTTCATAGCGAGCTAGCGAGGGACGGAGAGAGAGGGGAGGGGCATAGTATAGGCAGGTCGGCCACCAGGCAGACGGAGTAGAACCGTGCACTAAGCCTATCTATCAGCAATCAAAAACTGTATCTTGCAATGGAATGTTGTATTTTGCAATTTCTTGGCTTGCCATGTCATGCAACTTCAGTAAAGCAGGGCCTACCATCAATGAATAGGCTAGGATATTCTACACACAACAGACTGAACAAATGCTTGCATCATTAGCAAAGAAAAAGAGCAGGTGAGCCAGCTACACTGTGATTTTAATTTTGTGGGGGAAAACAAAAAAACAGTTTTTCCGTTAGGGATTTTTCTTAGCGTTAAGGATCCCAATCACACCTAGTTACAAGAGTTATAGCTAGCTAGATAGCCTACCCCTTCTCCAGTAGTTGATATGAAGGTAGCTAGCTAGGAGCTTTGAACTGTATCAATACAATTGAAGTTGCTTGCTAAAGGCAAAAATGCATATTTTTCTGGATATTGTGCTTGTGCATTTGTGTACCTTATGCATTTGTAATTTCACTTAGTCGAAACGACCATATGCCAAAATATTTGCACCTCGGTGAACTTTACATTTAAGTCATTTAGCAGACGCTCTTATCCAGAGCGACTTACAAATTGGTGCATTCAACTTAGGATAGCCAGTGGGACAACCACCCTATTTTAAAATTGTAAAAAAATAAATAGTGGGGGAGGGGGGGTAGAAGGATTACTGTTATACTATTCCAGGTATTCCTTACTGAGGTAGGGTTTCAATTGTCTCCAGAAGGTGGTCAGTGACTCCGCTGTCCTGGCGTCGTGGGGGAGCTTGTTCCACCATTGGGGTGGACTTCAAGTGAAATGGTTTGAAAACATACCTCGATCCAGGGATGGAAGGTGTCGCTGTACTCCTAATTATCCCACAACAATTTACGCCAAATCGAGAAGATTGAAATACTGCTAGTTTCTAATTAAAATGCCTTTTTCGTCCTCATACTAGGTAGTTAATGCTAAAGCAGACCATTTAATTCCACAACACTTCCGGCACCTTCTCACCCCAATGTTAGGCATCGCATTTTCATGGAATCCAATGGGCTGCTTACGCATTAGCTAGCCTTACCTCCATAACTTGCTAAATTTGCACACTGTATATTATATGTATTTCTGTTGTATTTTTGACTTTGTTTTGTTTTACCCCATATGTAACTCTGTGTTGTTGTTTTTTATCGCACTGCTTTGCTTTATCTTGGCCAGGTCGCAGTTGTAAATGAGAACTTGTTCTCAACTGGTTTACCTGGTTAAATAAAGGTGAAATAAATAAAAAATAAATAAATAGTTAAGGCAGAGACGGTAGAGATAGCGAGATCTCACAGGCCCCAAAAAATTATGTTCGGGTGGGGCGATCGGTGAAATAAGTAGACCAGAGGCCGCTATTGGGCAAAATCTCGTTCACCCAAGTACTTCTTTGCAGCTGCCACCACAACATCTATTTTCTGTGATTTACATTCCATTTCTGCATTACAGTTGATAACCATGGCTATCAACGCTAAGAAGCCAACCTTACTAAAGGGTCGTCACTAGTTACCAAAGTCATAAACCCTGCTTATTTCTACAATTTCTCTTCTTAAAATATGATTTTAAACCTAACCTTAATCACACTGCTAACCTTGTGCCTAACCTTAAATGAAGACCAAAAACCACATTTTAGTTTTCATGAATTTTTATGATATAGCCAATATTGACTTTGTGGCTGTGGTAAATAGTAGAAACCTTACTGAAGCGCATTATTCCTATCACTCTATTGGCCTCGGCCTACTCACAGGGAACCTCTTAGGATCCCTCTCCCTTGACCCATCTTCCTCTACTACTCTCTTCACTGCCTCAGCATATGACACCTGTACTACTTGGGGCGCTACAGTGCGACCATTCTACTCACATATACGGCTGAATATTTTTGCTGTGCAACCTGGAAATATTATTTGGGAGCACCAGTGCACCTAGAAAAAGTAAGGATTCTTGTTTATTACCTCAAATATGTTTCATTGTGCTCCTAAATGTCTTTGTATGCGCTTACAGGTTTCAACTTAGGTGCACACGTGCTCCTTGTAAAAAAGGCCAGCGTAGTGCCCTGCAACTCTGACCCTGGCAACCTCGACCTGCCTGTCTCTCACTGGACACTTCTGATCTCCAGCAACATGGGTACCCCTACAGTTAACACGCACATCTTTTCTCATCAATAATACATATTCCTTTGACACATCTTAACTTTACTTTGTTGGGTAAAGACTCTGCATCAAAACTCAGCAGGACAGACTGTGTCTTATCTGTTTCACAACGCTCTCCACCGGGTCTGCGTCGCATCAAACTGCGGGCGTCACAGACACAGGGAATCTTCAATTTCCGGAATCTTCAATTTCCGTTGATCATCAACACCCGTTGATCATCAACCACCCCAGTTATCACCCCTTTCAACGCCGCCCTGCTTCGGAGAGCAAAGCAAGCCACAGTTCTTGTCCCGAAGCGCAAAGCAATTTCTGAGCTACCGAAGTATGTTTATTTTTATTTCGTACTTGAAGCCAATCTTCCTCATCACACCGCTTCCCTCTACATTCTTCCTTGCTGTCCATTTCCACATCTCCACGCTCTTTCCGCTCCTTCATCCGCTGTAGTAGCAAACTGTTATAATCGTTCTTGTATCTTGAATTTGACACCATATCGCGTCAACTCAAAAAGCTCTACTAGCTGCCATTACCCGGTCTGGGCGTTCCCGCTCTCATGGGACCATCATTGAGCATGCTTTCCCACGTTAGCTCACCCGGGAAAGCATGCTCACGCGAGAGAAGGAACGCCCACTTACACTTACACTGACCGGAACCTTGACCATTCTTTTCAATGGTAAACAGCTTTTATGCAACATCTTCATTATCCACCATCTTTGGTTAAGGGCTTAATGATTAAGCTAGTTGACAAGTTGAATCAGGTGGGCTAGTTCTGGAATAGTTGAACTACATGGAACGGCTTCAAACATATCCTCTGGGAACCTCAGTTGTTCCATGTATTTGAACTATTCCAGAACTAGCTGGATCTCCAAACTGCGTTCCCCTGCTCAGACGTTGCAATCAACAACCAATGTGTGTCACGTCATCGACTGTCAGTCGGGCACCAGACTACTATACCATATGATGTGGTTAGCTGATGCGTAAAATACCTATCCAGGTGTTGTAAGATCTGGCATGCATCAGCAACATTTGAGCAGAGGAATGGCTAGAATGACTAATGGCTAGGCCTATTCCACAATGCAGGCATAATAGCCTAGCTGATGCATGTCTACAGCCTAGTAGGCCTACTACAGCCTCTGGGATCATGCCTGGCATGCCCAAAGTTCAACATAATTAAAAGTCAATGATCAGCACTGAGCCTAACGATTTAGATACAGTTGTGGTCTTCAAAAGGTCTGCGACCGGAAATGCTTGTTAAGGGGTATAAGCAAAGTATTGTGTATCAATGGCAGCGAGTGCCACAAGCCTCTTAGTGAAAAACCAGCTCAGAAAACCCTGATACCCCTTCTTCTGAGAACATTGTAGCCTAATAACTCTGGCTAAACACGCTTGGGCAATTATTCAACAAGTAAAGGATCAGCTCAGCCCTCTGTAGCCTGGAGAGGTTTGCATGGCATGAAGAAAATAACAGTGCTGGCTTCCCAGGGGGGACTCAAATGGGTTAGGATGTCATTAGCTGGAGCATTTAAGCATGGCAGCCAGAGCAGCGTTGTATCATTTTAAGATCAGGGTGTACTCTCATACCAGGGAGGTGTTCTGAAGTGTAGCCGTACTGTTGTGGTTCCTTTTTGTTTCTTAGGTAGAGGCTGGTTTATCTCACAATCAAGGCACAGGCAAAACATTTTAGGTGCTGTAGCCTGGTGGTATCACAAATGTTTTTGTAGGACTAAGCTATATTTGGGCTACAGTCTGAAATTATTTGCTGTAAGGCGAGAGAGGCTACTATTGCAACCAGTTGAATTGTTTTTGTTTTGTCCTTGCCAAAGTCAAAGATGGCCATGTTTTTTTTAGAATGGCCCTTTTGTATTCCTATATATTATAAATTACCAAAGCAACAAACCTACATCTCTTTCAGTCACATGCACCTACATTAATAATTGTGTTTGACATTTAGAAGCTAAATTAGAACCGAAACCATATTGGGTAATTTGCATTTTTCCAACTCGACATCAGTGGCTTTGTCAATTTCTAAAATACTTCCTTTGAGTTCACTAGTGGTGGCTTCCTTTGGCTGCAAACAAAATGACGGCGCCCCCCTTCTCTAATTTTTTTGTGCCTCTTTTGTCTTAAAGATAGGAGTGAAAGAGGCCATCTATTTCAGTGGTGTAATAGTTTTCAAGGGGGCTTATGTTTGCTGTTGGCTCAGGGGAGGCCCTATTCAGACAGGCATATTGGTCTCTCTCTCTGCCCTCCCTCACTGTGGAGTCTGTGGTTTGGGGCTGCCCGGAGAGGCTAGGATAATGTTTCCCAGTGTCTGGAGAGATTAAAGGCCAGAGCTGCATTGTTCAAATGCCTCGAGATTAGTATCCAAGGAGACGGATTGCAGTTGCCATGAGAACGCAGCTCCTGGAATTAGGATTTTTTGTTATGCCCCACTCTTTTCCTCCCTCTTATTTACCCTGTCTTTCCTTGACTTTGTATTGACACTGATTGTACTGTGTATTGTCCAGTTAACATGTTTGTGATAAATGTTAGGCCTACTCCCCTGCAAATAGGCTAATTGACCCTTTGCTAAACCCCTCCCCCTTGGTTACTGTTGAACATTTCCATGTAAAAAGCCCCACGAGCACTAACGTGAAGTTCATAGGAGCACATCAAATTTGGTGTCAGATGATAGCTAAGAGTCTATTTATTTTATTTTATTAGGACATACAGTGGGAAAAAAATTATTTAGTCAGCCACCAATTGTGCAAGTTCTCCCACTTAAAAAGATGAGAGAGGCCTGTCATTTTCATCATAGGTACACGCCAACTATGACAGACAAATAGAGATTTTTTTCTCCAGAAAATCACATTGTAGGATTTTTTATGAATTTATTTGCAAATTATGGTGGAAAATAAGTATTTGGTCACCTACAAACAAGCAAGATTTCTGGCTCCCACAGACCTGTAACTTCTTCTTTAAGAGGCTCCTCTGTCCTCCACTCGTTACCTGTATTAATGGCACCTGTTTGAACTTGTTATCAGTATAAAAGACACCTGTCCACAACCTCAAACAGTCACACTCCAAACTCCACTATGGCCAAGACCAAAGAGCTGTCAAAGGACACCAGAAACAAAATTGTAGACCTGCACCAGGCTGGAAAGACTGAATCTGCAATAGGTAAGCAGCTTGGTTTGAAGAAATCAACTGTGGGAGCAATTATTAGGAAATGGAAGACATACAAGACCACTGATAATCTCCCTCGATCTGGGGCTCCACGCAAGATCTCACCCCGTGGGGTCAAAATGATCACAAGAACGGTGAGCAAAAATCCCAGAACCACACGGGGGGACCTAGTGAATGACCTGCAGAGAGCTGGGACCAAAGTAACAAAGCCTACCATCAGTAACACACTACGCCGCCAGGGACTCAAATCCTGCAGTGCCAGACGTGTCCCCCTGCTTAAGCCAGTACATGTCCAGGCCCATCTGAAGTTTGCTAGAGTGCATTTGGATGATCCAGAAGAGGATTGGGAGAATGTCATATGGTCAGATGAAACCAAAATAGAACTTTTTTGGTCAAAACTCAACTCAGTCGAGTTTGGAGGACAAAGAATGCTGAGTTGCATCCAAAGAACACCATACCTACTGTGAAGCATGGGGGGTGGAAACATCATGCTTTGGGGCTGTTTTTCTGCAAAGGGACCAGGACGACTGATCCGTGTAAAGGAAAGAATGAATGGGGCCATGTATTGTGAAATTTTGAGTGAAAACCTCCTTCCATCAGCAAGGGCATTGAAGATGAAACGTGGCTGGGTCTTTCAGCATGACAATGATCCCAAACACACCGCCCGGGCAACGAAGGAGTGGCTTCGTAAGAAGCATTTCAAGGTCCTGGAGTGGCCTAGCCAGCCTCCAGATCTCAACCCCATAGAAAATCTTTGGAGGGAGTTGAAAGTCCGTGTTGCCCAGTGACAGCCCCAAAACATCACTGCTCTAGAGGAGATCTGCATGGAGGAATGGGCCAAAATACCAGCAACAGTGCGTGAAAACCTTGTGAAGACTTACAGAAAACGTTTGACCTGTGTCATTGCCAACAAAGGGTATATAACAAAGTATTGAGAAACTTTTGTTATTGACCAAATACTTGTTTTCCATCATAATTTGCAAATAAATTCATTAAAAATCCTACAATGTGATTTTCTGGATTTTTCTTTCTCATTTTGTCTGTCATAGTTGACGTGTACCTATGATGAAAATTACAGGCCTCTCTCATCTTTTTAAGTGGGAGAACTTGCACAATTGGTGGCTGACTAAATACTTTTTTTCCCCACTGTATACTGTATACACTTTTCAAAAATGTGCCATCCTAAAAATGTGGATTAATTAAAGGCTTTGATTTCTGGTCAAACAGATGAAAAGGTGGTCTTAGAAAACATCTAGCATAAAAACTCTGAAAGTGTATTAGAAATACATCAAAACACAATAATGTTGAAGTAAAGACCCTGCCAACGAATATCAACATTTTATATTTAGTTTTGCAGAAATTATTTTCCTTCTGTAAGGTAAAAAATGATTGCCTAGTGTCTTGTCATTCTGTTACCAAAAACCTACATATCTTTAAGATATTTAATGAGGGAGGATAATGAAAGTTCACAGAAGGAACAAGTAAAGGTAGCTATAGCTATTAGTTATAGTGTTTTTAGTGAAAACAATTTGGTTTTTATTTATTAAGTGATTCAAACGTGTCATTCTGTTACCCAATCGGTAACATAATGACTTAGAAATCTATAACAGAATGACTGCAACTGACTTGGCTACAATGGGAATTCATAGTAGTCACAAACCAGTTGGGTCACCTGCTACTGTCCTCCCTTCCTACTGTTATGTTCAGCACAATGTTTTCTTTCTCTTTCTGTCCTGTGGTGGTCAAAGCAAGAGTGTGAAAACAGTCTGGACAACTCCTCCCTCTCTGTCTCTCTTCTATTTCTCTCTCTCCAGTTAATGTCACCTCTCCCGGCTCTTACTGACACCTACCCATGAGCCCCCTCTCTTTCCATACTGTAACCAGCCCTCTCACCCACTGAGCACCGACTGACACCAGACGATTAAAAGTAGTTGACATTTTGTCAGTTCAAATCTGAACCAATCATAAACATCTGTTTCACAAGTTTGGACAGTAGAGTACAGTAAAGAAAAGTAGAGTATAGGACAGTACAGTAGAGCACACTAGAGTACAGTATAATACTGAACTGTACTGTAATAAACTCTACTGTACTGAACTCTACTGTGCTGTACTGTGATGTCCAAATTTGTGAAACAGACATCTATCATTGGTACAGATTTGTTCCTGACCAACCAAATGTGGTCTTGTTTGGGGGCGGAGCTCATTAGAATAATAGTGTGTAGAATAATACCCAAACATGCAAAGGAGGATAGAAAATGTTTCTACCTTTTGTGCACCTATTTACGATAAATCACCATGAAGAGAATGATATTCATAATTATGCATTTTTGTATAGTACACATCAGGGACCCATGATGTCATTCTGTTACCATCATTCTGTTACTGAGTGTTAATCCACTTCAGTTACTGTAGTTCAATAACCAAAATATATATTTTCAAACTCAAGGTGTCATATCATAGCTGACATTCTTTCTACAGACATCTTTAAATCTTAATTTGGAGTAGATATTTAAGAGCTTTTGGAAAACGTGGTCACATAAAAAACTGAGGGAGGTTTACCGTCATTCTGTTATCAAACTATACATTGAGTAAATGTGTTTTTGTAAAGTTTTCTGTGGAAATCGTTAAAAGTAGTCCGTGTGCATAGAATTGTATGGTTTGTTTAACTTTGCAATTAATGGTTTTTGATTGGCATACTTTTAAAAGTGAAAAATCTAAATATCAGCGTCATTGTAACATTTCCCTATTGCAACCTCTGACAAAACATTTCTGGGAAGCCCAATTCCCCATTCAAACTAGTGGAGAAAACCCCTCACAATGATCTCAAACTGTTTTTAATACACAATGAAGATAAAACACAGACTACCCTTTGCTAATCAGGAGCCTCTTGGGTATGTTGTGGTGGACTGTCATAACAATTGCTTCACGGGAACCTGGTAAAATTATGTTTTTAGTGTGGCTAGCCACTGGATGACTCTGAATGCACTGTGTCAGCATGCAGTCAAAGCTACTAACCACTTTTGGAGCTAATTAGTGCTCTCAAATCGTATCCTGATTTTGATAGCAGATGAGGGTTATATTCATAATATAGTTAACTTAGCTAGCTAACATACATTTGGAGAAAACAAGTTCAATTAACTGGCTAACTAGCATTAGCAGCATTTTCAATGGTGGCCAGTGCAGCTAGCTAACAGTTTGTAACAGTTTCCATCCAATGGAGCGCTGTGATTGGTTGGCCAAAATTATGGGGCGGGGCTGAGCGAAGGGTAAATTACGAGTTCTCTCCTACATGGCTGTCCATTTTCTAAATGATATTGAACATTTAGGGCTGTTATGGTCATGGGATTTTGGATGACTGTTATTTGTCAGCCAAATGACTGTGGTAATCTTTATAAAATATGCACATTTTATATTCTCCTCCGTTCCTGAATGTGGGGGCAACCATAGACTTGTTTGCTACAACACTTTGCTTGTTTCCGCAAAGAACAAGAATGTTTCATCACATTGTAGTCTATGTTACCATGGAAACGGACTCAACCGCACGAATGCCTGTCGGTCCCATCCATAGATATACACTGAGTGTACAAAACATTAGGAACTTGTTAAATCCACTTCAATCAGTGTAGATGAAGGAGAGGAGACCGGTTAAAGAAGGATTTTTAAGCCTTGAGACAATTGAGATATGGATTGTGTGTGTGCCATTCAGAGGGTGAATGGGCAAGACAAAAGATTTAAGTGCCTTTGAATGGGGTATGGTAGTAGGTGCCAGGTGCACCGGTTTGAATGTGTCAAGAACTGCAGCGCTGCTGGGTTTTTCACGCTCAACAGTTTCGTGTGTGTATTAAGAATGGTCCACCACCCAAAGGACATCCAGCCAACTTGACACAACTGTGGGAAGCGTTGGAGTCAACATGGGCCAGCATCCCTGTGGAACGCTTTCAACACCATTGTAGAATCCATGCCCCGACGAGTTGAGGATGTTCTGAGGGGAAAAGCGGGTGCAAATCAATGTTAGGATGGTGTTCCTAATGTTTTGTACACTCAGTATAGAATGACCATTCTATTTTTAAGGTCCCCGTCTTCAGTCAGATGTTCGTTTCACATACTCAAAAATAAAATTAAGCATTTATATCTCCAGATCAATGTCAATGTCATCTATAATCGCCCGTTACACAATTATACAATTACCGTGCCAGCCCTAAATTAGAAATTAGGCCTAATCGGGGTCAAACTGAATTTGGGTACATTTTTCTGTCAATTCCTAGACAATTCCAATCTCTAGAGTTATTTGCTGAGCTACCTTCTAAGGAGAGCAAATGAAGGATGAAGGGATTATTCAAATACATAATCGGAGCTATCTTTAATTGGCTGACAAAGGCTTATCGTAATGATCTACTTTTGCATGTGTGTGACGGATTTGGGTATTAGCATATTACATGGAGGGTATTACCGCCACTTTTAAAAGCCTTTTAATGAGTAGAAACCTCCCCCTCCACCCAAATGACCCCCCCATCCCCCCTCCAACTGCAATGTTGTATCACAATTCAATATGCATCCAAACCATGTTGTCAAAGTCAAATAAAATGGGCTACTTGTTGTTTTATTGGGGCGATGAATGGCAGAGACACCGTATTCACTCCAGATCAATGTCATGTGCATTTGGTTACTGCTCATTCATTTGTAGGCTTTATCTACCTTAAATGGCAGGGCATGCATTTGTCTACCTAGCATATGCCATATACTTAGACCATGTATACACAGCCTCCTTTTCTGCAGACGGGGGTAAAACTGAGTCATTGTTTAGTGTCTTACTCAGAACCGAGCTCTGGGGTGAAGTCTGGGATCACCAATCAAAACATTAACCATTAGGAAAATTCTAAACTGTCCCAAGATCAGTGTAGGGGCAACTTCACCCTACTCCCAGAAGCGACTGATGGGATGCAGATGAGGCACCATCCACATTTATGTAATCTACACAGGCAGACACAAATGACCGTTTTGGTTCATCTTCTTGATAACTTATTGAAGGCCTCTGTTTTGTGTCCCCTCAGAAGAGGAATGGCACAGATGAGGAAGTCGGGATGTGACGGGATAAGGACTAACTCCCGGGCTGAGCTGCGGGTCCCACAAATGTCGGCGAGACAAGAGATCCTCACCAGCCTAGTGTCTGCGCTGGAATCAGTGGTAGGACCACTCACACACACACGTTATTAGTTTGGCCACGGAAAAAACATATGAAAGATTGGTTAGTCATTTAAATGACTCCTTACAAAAACAAATTGGGCAATTCCACGGGAGCTGAAAATATTTTTGGTATTTCGGATTGTTCTGGCAATTCTCACATAGAAACTTCATTGGGAGGATGGATCATGAAAATCATGATGAAAGTGGCCATTTTATGCTCTTTTTAGACCTACGCATGCCTCCTGTAAGACCCTATGATCTGTGAACTGTACATGATACAGACAACATCTTGGTGTCATTATATTCCTTATAGTGTTCACACAAATATGGAGTATGTCTTGATTCCAAAATAAAATGTCACATTCATTTATTCAACATTAAAAATATTACTATTAATATCTCAAAACTACCCTTTTTGATTTTGTTCATTTTAAGACATTGCTTAGAACAAAATACTTTACAATTACATCACATTTCCAGTGGGCTCTCTGCTAATTCTGAAAGTATGCTACATTTTATGAGCACCACCAACACAGTGAATGGGAAAATAGATTCAAAGGGAACTCCCACTGCTGGTGACTTGCTGAATGTGCAATCCTAAAGGAGGGCTGTGATTGGTGTTAATGTTAATTTCTATGTATAAAATGGGTCATATCATGAAAGGGTAATTACCCCAACCCCAAATTCAGCCTTTGCCCAACCCCTTAAAAAAAAAAGAAATGCAGTCAGGTGAGAAGTTGTGGGTGGGGGGAATTGCTCATTAATATTAATTTTGGGGGTGGGTAAACAGTTGTACCTGATCCCAACACTTTCTCACTAAAGCATACTTACTAGAAGTCCACTGGCACGCTCTGATAATAAAATTATGTGCATCGCGAGCAGTTACGGCTCTGGACAGTTAGCTCACAGTGGTAAGATACCGACCGAGTTTCTGACATTACATTTTCATCTTGGCAGACGCTCTTAACCAGAGCGACTTACAGGAGCAATTAGTGTTAAGTGCTTTGCTCAAGGGCACATCGACAGATTTCTCATCTAGTCTGCTTGGGTATTCAAACCTGCAACCTTTCGGTTACTGGCCCAACTGACTTAACCGCTAGGCTAGCTGCCGCCCCATCTATTGCCACTTGCAGTGTAAGTTCGAATCCCCCATGGGGCACAAAATAAATCTTTGAAATGTGTATTTTTGGTATTGTGTTGGGAAGAAAAGTGCAATCATCACCTTGAATATTAGGGGTTCAATTCAATCCAGCCCACATTGCAGTATTTATGCAGTAGTTATTTTTTCAATGGTCAAATTAACTCACAGGTAGGTTTTGGGTGCTGTATAAAAACCTACAACTGCTACCAAGGTGACCCCTCTCACATGTATGCTTTCACTTTTTAGAAGTGTGTGGGCACTGGATGAATATTGTAAATAAGGGATTCTAAATACCTGCCCCATGTGGGATTAGAATTTACAACCATTGAACTATGAGCCAACTGTCTTAGTGGACTGTGCCACCAATCAGTAATAGTGGTTGGGAAAAAATTCAACAAGTTGACATGACCACCATTGTCATCTATTTCTTGTTACGATGGATGTAGCTACGAATATAAACGTAGAACCCTCATAGCCTACATGTTTTTTCCTTCTTCATAAAAGCACCAATGTATATGAAACAGTAAGCAAAAACATAGAATTTGGTCATATGCGGAAATGTGCCTTACTCTCCACTTACCAGGACCATTGCCAAATAAGGCACGCTGTCACCTGCTTTTATAGTAAGCCTTGAGGTGGTACCACCCAGAAGAGTGTATTTCATACCGAACCCCTCCCTTGAGATGATGTAGAGGGACCTTTTCAAGGTGCCTCTACATCATGATTTCAATGGTAGAGTTGAACCGCTAGGGGCAAAATGAGCTAGATTTACTACTAAAAGACCAAAATATATCACTTTTGTAACGAACTGTCAAAATGAAGAACAGAATTGATGTGTTCAGTGAAAACATGTTTTTTCCATGAAAGTTACTCTTTTAAAATACCAGTCGAAAAATAAGCAATATCAAAAAGGGTAGTTTTGAGATATTAATATTTTTTATGTTGAATAAATGAATGTGATTTTTTTGGGGGGGGTATCTAGACATACTCCATATTTGAGAGAACACTATAAGGAGTATAATGACACCAAGATGTTGGGTGTGTTCGTAAATTCAATCTGGAGTGCCAGAGAGCGCTCAGATTGTGCTCTGGGTAGAGCGTTGTCAGGTTGTCTGTTTGTAAATTCAGAGCGTTTTGCTCTCAGAGCATTCAGAGCGCACACTGGACGCTCTGGCCGAGGAGTAGGGTTGATCCGAACATTCTGACCTCAATACGGCAGTCAAGCACCCAAGCTAACTGGCTAACGTTGGCTAACTTGCTAGCTACTTCCAGACACAAATGAGAGGATACCTCACTCTGACAATTTTACTCGCCCTTGCAGAGCTGGTTAGGCTGTTTTCATGTTATCCAGAGCGTTGGTGACTGTAACTGTGCTCCTGGCAACAATTTAATTACGCTTTTTTGCCGACGTTTACCGACATATTGAACGGATGTTGAGCGTTCGGAAATTAATCAGTTATTCTGCGCTCTGGCACACTCAGACGAGAGTGCTCTAAAATCGGAGTAGATGGCCAGAGTGAATTTACGAACGCACCCGTTGTCTGTATCATGTACAGTTCACAGATCATAGGGTTTTACAGGAGGCATGTATAGGTCTAAAAAGAGTCTAAAATAGCCAATTTCATCATGATTTATTTGTTAAACATACTTCCGCCCAATGTAGTTCCTATGTGAGTATTGCCAGAACAATCTGAGATGCCAAAAATATTTTCCGCTGGCATGGAATCAATACATTTTCCTGTGGCCTGGTGTGTTCTGCCAACATGGGTTTGAATCCGATCCACTGTTCTTTCAACATTCTCTCTCCTACCTTTCACCTCTATCTCTCTCTATCCAATAAATATACAAAATGCTATATATATATATATATATATACACAGTTGAAGTCGGAAGTTTACATACACTTAGGTTGGAGTCATTAAAACTCGTTTTTCAGCCACTCCACACATTTCTTGTTAACAAACTATACTTTTGGCCAGTCGGTTAGGACATCTACTTTGTGCATGACACAAGTAATTTTTCCAACAATTGTTTACAGACAGATTCTTTCACTTATAATTCACTGTATCACAATTCCAGTGGGTCAGAAGTTTACATACACTAAGTTGACGGTGCCTTTTAAACAGTTTGGGAAATTCCAGAAAATGATGTCATGGCTTTAGAAGCTTCTGATAGGCTAATTGACATGATTTGAGTCAATTGGAGGTGTACCTATGGATGTATTTCAAGGCCTACCTTCAAACTCAGTGCCTCTGCTTGACATCATGGGAAAATAAAAATAAATCAGCCAAGTCCTCAGAAAAAAAATTGTAGACCGCCACAAGTCTGGTTCATCCTTGGGAGCAATTTCCAAACGCCTGAAGGTACCACGTTCATCTGTACAAACAATAGTACGCAAGTATAAACACCATGGGACCACGCAGCTGTCATACCGCTCAGAAAGGAGACGCGATCTGTCTCCTAGAGATGAACATACTTTGGTGCGAAAAATGCAAATCAATCCCAGAACAACAGCGAAGGATGCTGGAGGAAACAGGTGCAAAAGTATCTATATCCACAGTAAAACGAGTCCTATGTCGACATAACCTGAAAGGCCGCTCAGCAAGGAAGAAGCCACTGCTCCAAAACCGCCATTAAAAAAGCCAGACTACGGTTTGCAACTGCACATGGGGACAAAGATCGTACTTTTTGGAGAAATGTCCCCTGGTCTGGTGAAACAAAAATAGAACTGTTTGGTCATAATGACCATCGTTATGTTTGGAGGAAAAAGGGGGATGCTTGCTACAGAACACCATCCCAACCATGAAGCACGGGGGTGGCAGCATCATGCTGTGGGGGTGCTTTGCTGCAGGAGGGACTGGTGCACTTCACAAAATAGATGGCATCATGAGGAAGGAAAATGATGTGGATATATTGAAGCAATATCTCAAGACATCAGTCAGGAAGTTAAAGCTTGGTCGCAAATGGGTCTTCCAAATCGACAATGACCCCAAGCATACTTCCAAAGTTGTGGCAAAATGGCTTAAGGACAACAAAGTCAAGGTATTGGAGTGGCCATCACAAAGCCCTGACCTCAATCCTATAGAAAATGTGTGGGCAGAACTGAAAAAGCGTGTGCGAGCAAGGAGGCCTACAAACCTGACTCAGTTACACCAGCTCTGTCAGGAGGAATGGGCCTACATTCACCCAACTTATTGTGGGAAGCTTGTGGAAGGTTTGACCAAAGTTAAACAATTTAAAGGAAATGCTACCAAATACTAATTGAGTGGATGTAAACTTTTGACCCACTGGGGATGTGATGAAATAAATAAAAGCTGAGATAAATCATTCTCTCTACTATTATTCTGACATTTCACATTCTTAAAATAAAGTGGTGATCCTAACTGACCTAAGACATGGGATTTCTATTAGGATTAAATGTCAGGAATTGTGAAAAACTGAGTTTAAATGTATTTGGCTAAGGTGTATGTAAACTTCCGACTTCAACTGTATATATATATACATATACTGTGCTATGAAAAAGTATTTGCCCCCTTTCTAATTTTGTCCACTTTTGCATATTTGTGATACTGAATGTTATCAGATCTTCAACCAAACCTAATATTAGATAAAGGGAACATAAGTGAACAAATAACACAACAATTACATATTTATTTCATAAACAAAGTTATGCAACACCCAATTCCCCTGTGTGAAAAGGTAATTGCCCCCTTACACTAAATAACTGGTTGTGCCACCTTTAGCTGCAATGACTCCAACCAAATGCTTCCTGTAGTTGTTGATCAGTCTCTCACGTCGCTGTGGAGGAATTTTGGCCCACTCTTCCATGCAGAACTGCTTTAACTCATTGACGTGTGGGTTTTCAAGCATGAACTGCTCGTTTTCAAGTCCTGCCACAACATCTCAATTGGGATTAGGTCTGGACTTTGACTAGGCCTTTCCAAAACTTCCAATTTGTTGCTTTTTAGCAATGTTCATGTAGACTTGATTGTGTGTTTTGGATCATTGTCTTGCTGCATGACCCAGCTGCGCTTCAGCTTCAGCTCACAGACGGATGGTCTGACATTCTCCTGTATAATTCTCTGATACAGAGCAGAATTCATGGTTCCTTCTATTAAGGAAAGTCGTCCAGATCCTGAGGCAGCAAAGCATCCCCAAACCATCACACCACCACCACCATGCTTGACCTTTGATATGATGTTCTTACTGTGGAATGCAGTGTTTCATTTTCGCCAGGCATAATGGGACCCATCTCGTCCAAAAAGTTGACTCAAGTTTGCCAAAAAGCACCTGGATGATCATCAAGACTCTTGGAAGAACGTTCTATGGACAGATTATTCAAAAGTATAACTTTTTGGACGACATGGTTCCAGTAATGCCTGGCGAAAACCATCATACCAAAGGTCAAGCATGGTGGTGGTGGTGTGATGGTTTGGGGATGCTTTGCTGCCTCGGGACCTGGAAGAAGAGTAATTGAATTGAACAATATTCTAAATGTTGATTAAGTGTACTTTGACCCACAGCAAATGTTTTAAGCTGTGTTCGAATACTCATACTAACTGTACTATTTGTGACGTAAATTGAGTATGTAGTATGCTTATTGGTCATATTATGGATATAGGTAGTATGCCAAAAGTCGTACTACATTTGCCAAAATACGAAGTATACAAGCAGTGGACACTTTCCGTGTTATATTGCAATTCTTCCGAAAATGCGCGTGGCTTCACAAAACTTTCAGATTTGAAGAAAATGGAGGAAAATATGCAGCCGAAGTCCGACGAGAGCGGATTCAAATTAATCGCTTTAACTAATTGTTACAAATGTTAAGAAAATGTTGAGCAATGGTAATGACTTTTCAAATAAGTTACACATTATGTTGGCTGACAATTTGTTAGCTACGCTAGCCTTACGAACCGCATAGCATATCATTACAGCAGTTGCTTGTATGTTAGCTAGCTACCTGATGTTAGTTGGCTACTAATACATCGAACTTGCCAGTATATTAACTATAATAATAATAATAATAATAATAATAATAATAACTATATGCTATCTAACTAACTACCCTACGTTTATTGACTTGATTATTCACATCATTCTTGGCTTAGTTAAGTGGTATAGTCGTTGTACGTTCTCAATGGACATTGTTAATGAAGTCGTAAGATGTCTAGCTAGTAATTTGTTAGCTATGTTAACAAGCTAGCAAGAAGTTACATAGCAACAACAACCACTTCCGGTAGAGAGGCAAAGCGCTAGTACACTCAACTGAAAGGATACCGTTCGTTATTAGCATACTAAAATTAACTAATAGTATGTAGTATATACTCGTTAAGTATGTAATATACAGTATGTTAGTATGGGTATTCGAACAAGCTTTAGTCTTGCTTGAGAGGTGACCTATGACCTTGTCTTTTAACCTGTTTTCCAGTGTACGGCCATGTCGAAGCTTAACGCCGAAGTGGCTTGCATCACCGTGCACGAGGACAGCGTGATCGCCGTGGGAACAGAGAAGGGAAGAGCCTTCCTCAATTCACAGATGGAAATACAAACAGACTTCCACAAGTTTTGCAGTGAGTGCTTCGCTATGTACTGGGCAAAAATGCTGAATCGGGTATAATTTGCCCAAATCACATAACACGATTAGTGTAGATTTTTCACTTGGAGCAAAAACGCTACAACATTTTGCTCACAGATCCTGCTTTTGTCTTGGAGTTGAACTTAGTTTTGTTTTTATCTGAGCCTATAAAGGTTTTGAATGAATAAAATAAGATGATCTCTAGTTTTACATTTGAGTCATTTAGCATTTGCTCTTATCCAGAGTGTAGAACCATTTTTATTGTTTGTATATCTGTAATGTATCTGTATCCATGTATCTGTATACTGAATGTATCTATATAAAAAAATAAAAATGGGGACCACAGTAGAAATACAGTGGGGGAAAAAAGTATTTAGTCAGCCACCAATTGTGCAAGTTCTCCCACTTAAAAAGATGAGAGAGGCCTGTAATTTTCATCATAGGTACACGTCAACTATGACAGACAAAATGAGAGAGAAAAATCCAGAAAATCACATTGTAGGATTTTTAATGATTTTATTTGCAAACTATGGATTGAAAATAAGTATTTGGTCACCTACAAACAAGCACGATTTCTGGCTCTCACAGACCTGTAACTTCTTCTTTAAGAGGCTCCTCTGTCCTCCACTCATTACCTGTATTAATGGCACCTGTTTGAACTTGTTATCAGTATAAAAGACACCTGTCCACAACCTCAAACAGTCACACTCCAAACTCCACTATGGCCAAGACCAAAGAGCTGTCAAAGGACACCAGAAACAAAATTGTAGACATGCACCAGGCTGGGAAGACTGAATATGCAATAGGTAAGCAGCTTGGTTTGAAGAAATCAACTGTGGGAGCAATTATTAGGAAATGGAAGACATACAAGACCACTGATAATCTCCCTCGATCTGGGGCTCCACGCAAGATCTCACCCCGTGGGGTCAAAATGATCACAAGAACGGTGAGCAAAAATCCCAGAACCACACGGGGGGACCTAGTGAATGACCTGCAGAGAGCTGGGACCAAAGTAACAAAGCCTACCATCAGTAACACACTACGCCGCCAGGGACTCAAATCCTGCAGTGCAAGACGTGTCCCCCTGCTTAAGCCAGTACATGTCCAGGCCCGTCTGAAGTTTGCTAGAGTGCATTTGGATGATCCAGAAGAGGATTGGGAGAATGTCATATGGTCAGATGAAACCAAAATAGAACTTTTTTGGTAAAAACTCAACTCGTCGTGTTTGGAGGACAAAGAATGCTGAGTTGCATCCAAAGAACACCATACCTACTGTGAAGCATGGGGGTGGAAACATCATGTTTTGGGGCTGTTTTTCTGCAAAGGGACCAGGACGACTGATCCGTGTAAAGGAAAGAATGAATGGGGCCATGTATCGTGAGATTTTGAGTGAAAACCTCCTTCCATCAGCAAGGGCATTGAAGATGAAACGTGGCTGGGTCTTTCAGCATGACAATGATCCCAAACACACCGCCCGGGCAACGAAGGAGTGGCTTCGTAAGAAGCATTTCAAGGTCCTGGAGTGGCCTAGCCAGTCTCCAGATCTCAACCCCATAGAAAATCTTTGGAGGGAGTTGAAAGTCTGTGTTGCCCTGCGACAGCCCCAAAACATCACTGATCTAGAGGAGATCAGCATGGAGGATTGGGCCAAAATACCAGCAACAGTGTGTGAAAACCTTGTGAAGACTTACAGAAAACGTTTGACCTGTGTCATTGCCAACAAAGGGTATATAACAAAGTATTGAGAAACTTTTGTTATTGACCAAATACTTATTTTCCACCATAATTTGCAAATAAATTCATTAAAAATCCTACAATGTGATTTTCTGGATTATTTTTTCTCATTTTGTCTGTC
Source organism: Coregonus clupeaformis (assembly GCF_020615455.1). Taxonomy (NCBI): domain Eukaryota; kingdom Metazoa; phylum Chordata; class Actinopteri; order Salmoniformes; family Salmonidae; genus Coregonus; species Coregonus clupeaformis. The sequence continues at coordinate 36,973,877 of NC_059200.1, forward strand.
ATAGTTGACGTGAACCTATGATGAAAATTACAGGCCTCTCTCATCTTTTTAAGTGGGAGAACATGCACAATTGGTGGCTGACTAAATACTTTTTTTCCCCACTGTAAGTCCCTGACTTTATTGTGCAATCCCGGTCAAGTAAAAAAAAAATCTATGTACTGTGCAAATATGTATTTTTTTTTACTGATAAATAAATCTATCAATCAATTCTAAAGCAAGTGAGAACCAGAATAGCCCAACTTTGAGTGAAACTGACAAGGTGAAAAGTAGAGATGTATCCCTTTAGTTTCTCATTCTTGATTCTTTCAGGGGTGCCCTGTCTACAAGGGCTGACCACAGTGAATGCCCATGCCAAAGTCCAGGAGAGTGAATCCAGCAAGCTTGGCAAAGAGGGCGGGCACGGCAAACAAAGGGCGTCAACAGATGCCCACTCTAACATCTTTGTCTTGAGGAAAATGGTGGAGGAAGTCTTCAGTGTGCTTTACAGTAAGAGCTTTAACATAACTCACCAAACAAATATATGTTTATAGGCCTGCGCTATCGGAATTCTTTTATTTTCTCATTTAACTTCCTAATTTCTACCTTCTCATAACTAAAATCAAATGTCAAACACATGATTGAATGTTGATATTTACAGTCATTTGACATGCAACAAAGTTTCAGATGAAACGTTCCTTTTCTAATCTCTACCTTCTCATAACTGAAAACCTATTTCTGACACGTGATTGAATGTTGTCTACATTGTCAAATCAAATCAAACTTTATTTATCTCGTGTACAGGATGCAACAGGTGTAAAACAGTCCAGCGAAATGCTTACTTACAAGCTGTTTCTCAGCATTGCAGTGTTCAAATATTAGGTCAGATGTAAAAAACTAAAACAAATTTAAGAATCAAAACACACGAGAAGTAAAAGAAACACACGAGAATGTACGCTATATACAGTGGGCTCCAAAATTACTGGCACCCCTGACTGGCAATGCACAAACAATACTTTATAATTATATTGTTTGTATTTTTTTTAGATAAACTCAAAATACCAACATGTGAGAAATACTGTACTATATTAATGTTCCAATGGAACCCACCAAAATCATTTATTGATTTAATAAAAAATCTATGTCCTCCAAATCAAGGTTTCACAATTAATGGCACCCGTTAAAGATTATTGTAAATAACATCTACCAAAATTAAACCAGGAATTAAATTCCACTTATTTAAGTTTATCTAAGTCTTAAGGAACTATATTGAGCCATTACATCACTTCCTGTTTCACTAGGGTATAAAAATGACATAACACGCATGCAATATCCCTTTGTCATCCAACACCATGAACAAAACAAAAGAACTGGCAGTTCAAAAGAGACAGATTGTTGTAGACCTTCATAAATCTGGTAATGGCTACAAGAAGATCCACAAACGATTGAATATACCACTGAGCACTGTCAGGGCAATTATACAATTTAAAAAAAGATATGGAACAGTAGAAAAACTCACGGGTAGAGGACACATGCATTTTGCCCCCCGGGATAGGGAGGAAGATGGTGTGGGAAGCAACAAAATCCCCAATAATCACTGTGAAAGAATTGCAGGCCTTGATGGTGCTTTTTGAAACCTGGTGACCCCAAGACGCCACCTCCACAACCACAGGCTCTTTGGAAGGGTTGCCAAAAGAAAGCCCTTTCTGACCCCAAGACACAGACGCAAGCGCTTGGAGTTTGCCAAACGTCATTTGAATTATGACTGGAAGAAGGTGCTCTGGTCAGATGAGACCAAAATTGAACGTTTTGGTCAGATACAGCATCTGCATGTTTGGCGTCAAAACATACGAGGAGAGGCACCTCATACCCACTGTGACATTTTGGCTGACAATCTGGTTGCCTCTGCCAGAAGGCTGGGACTTGGCCGTAGGTGGACTTTCCATCAAGACAATGACCCAAAACATACCTCAAGATCCACACAGAAATGGTTCTGTGACAACAAAATCATTGTTCTGCCATGGCTATCTCAGTCGCCGGACCTCAATCCAATCGAAAATCTGTGGGCTGAGTTGAAGAGGGCAGTTGATAAGCGCAAACCCAAGAATGTGAAGGATCTTGAAAGGATCTGCATAGAGGAATGGTCCAAAATCCCTCCAAACATTACAGGAAAATACTCCATGCTGTTATCCTTGCCAGAGGTGGTTGCACTAAGTACTAAATGAGGAGTGCCAATAATTATGAAACCTTGAGTTTGGTGACATTTATTTTGTATTAAATAATTGTATGATTTTGGTTGGTTCCATTGAAACATTAATAAAGTACATTATTTCTCACATGTTGGTATTTTGAGTTTTTCTGTAATTATATTGTTTATATTTTTGAAAGTGTTGTTTGTCCATTGCCAGGCAGGGGTGCCAGTAATTTTGGAGCCCACTGTACAATTTCCCTCGGAAAGAATTCAGAACCCTTGACATTTTCCACATTTTGTTACTTTGCAGCCTTATTCTAAAATTGATTAAATCGTTTTTTCCCCCTCATCAATCTACACACAATACCCCATAATGACAAAGCAAAAACAGGTTTTTAGAAATGTTTGATAATTTATTAAAAATAAAAAAACGTAAATATTACACTTACATAAGTATTCAGACCCTTTACTCAGTACATTGTTGAAGCACCTTTGCAGCTATTACAGCATCAAGTCTTCTTGGGTATGACGCTACAAGCTTGGCACACCTGTATTTGGAGAGTTTGCCAAAGAGCTCAATTTTGGTCTCATTTGACCACAACACTTTCACCCAGTTCTCCTCTGAATCGTTCAGATGTTCATTAGCATTAGCATTAGCATTAGCAAACTTCAGACGGGCCTGTATATGTGCTTTCTTGAGCAGGGGGACCTTGCGGGCACTGCAGGATAACAGTCCTTCACGGCGTAGTGTGTTACCAATTGTTTTCTTGGTGACTATGGTCCCAGCTGCCTTGAGATCATTGACAAGATCCTCCCGTGTAGTTCTGGGTTGATTCCTCACCGTTCTCATGATCATTGCAACTCCACGAGGTGAGATTTTGCATGGAGCCCTAGGCCGAGGGAGATTGACAGTTCTTTTGTGTTTCTTCCATTTGCGAATAATCGCACCAACTGTTGTCACCTTCTCACCAAGCTGCTTGGCGATGGTCTTGTAGCCAATTCCAGCCTTGTGTAGGTCTACAATCTTGTCCCTGACATCCTTGGAGAGCTCTTTGGTCTTGGCCATGGTGGAGAGTTTGGAATCTGATTGATTGATTGCTTCTGTGGACAGGTGTCTTTTATACAGGTAACAAGCTGAGATTAGGAGCACTCCCTTTAAGAGTGTGCTCCTAATCTCAACTCGTTACCTGTATAAAAGACACCTGGGAGCCAGAAATCTTTCTGATTGAGAGGGGGTCAAATACTTATTTCCCTCATTAAAATGCAAATCAATTTATAACATTTTTGACATGCGTTTTTCTGGATTTTTTTGTTGTTATTCTGTCTCTCACTGTTCAAATAAACCTACCATTAAAATTATAGACTGATCATTTCTTTGTCAGTGGGCAATGTACAAAATCAGCAGGGGATCAAATACTTTTTTCCCTCACTATGTAAATCATCTATTTCAGTTTTTTATTGTTAATAAATTTGCAAACACTTCTAAAAACCTGTTTTCGCTTTGTCATTATGGGGTATTGTGTGTAGATTGCTGAGGGGAAAAAAGTATTTAATCCATTTTAGAATAAGGCTGTAACGTAACAAAATGTGGAGAAAAGTCAAGGGTTCTGAATACTTTCCGGAGGCACTATATACACAAGGTCACTACCAGTATCATATCAATGTTCAGCGATACAGTGGTAGTATGTACATGTAGGCAGGGGTAAAAGTGGGCAGCAGGATAAATAAAATAATAATAATGGTGGGGTCGTTCCACGAAAAGAGTGCCCTTTGATATTTTAAGTAGAAATTATTCACCAATATTGAATGAAGTGCCCTTTAATATAGACCACAGGGAGAATTCAATCAATTAGATTATTTATGGATAAAGTCTTGCTAATGTACAAAAATTCTGCATTTTTACATGTTCCTCTGTGCACCCTCTGTGACTTCTAGGAAGATTTTAACCTACTTAACCCCAAAATGTATCCAGGTTTTCACCATTTTGAAGTCCTAGTTATTTTGTTGCTGTTATTTCATGTGATTAGTGATTCATTTACATCTGTCCCTCATTTTTTAGCTGAACTCTCGTCTTATTATTGTGAAACTATTCCTTTTTAAATATTTTCTTCAAAAGAAACATTGAACATCTAATAGTCAAATCATAGTGTAAAAGCAGGTGGAGCTTGCATTCAATTGCCACTCCCTGTTGCACACAACAAGCTTCCATTCCCCCTGTCACAAGTTTTTAATTTCATGGCTGATTTAAGATGAAATCGTCAACCTTATTACTGTCAACCCTGTAACTTTATAATAGGAACTTACTATAGTATTTTTTTTTTAATTTAACCTCTTGAGATGGGAAAACCTAGTTTTTTATGACGTTGAACATGTGCTCTTTATGCAGAATGTTTTAATTAGGTGAAATCAACAACAAGAAAATGACCAAGTTACACTTCTCAAAAGGCACCGAATTAGTGTAACGACCCAGTAATAATAATAATAGAAGCAGCAGCGTGTAAATACTATAGGTGAACGTGTGTGTGCATGTGTGATGGTGTGTGTCTACGTGTCAAACAGTCATTTGACATTTTTTAGCTTCTCACAACTTAAAGCATGTTTCTGACAAGTCATGGAATGTTGCCATTTACAGTCATTTGACTGTATATATGTGATGATTTCCCAGGTGAGGCTGTTGGGAAGAGCAACAGCCTGGTCCCTGTGCCTTATGAGTGGATCCTGAAGGACCCCAGCTGTGTGGTGGCTCACGGCCTGCCTGAGGGGATCACCCTGAGGAAACCTGCTGAGTATAACACCAAGACCTTAATGAAGATCCTGGAGCAGAGCAACCGCATCTACTTCACTGTCAAAAGGTGACCTGACTCCATACAGTACTCCATGACGTAGAAGTATAGCAGCATAAATAGGATTAATCCAGGGCTGGTCTTGTTGTTGACACATAGCTTTATCTTCTCCTGTTTCCTTCTTCTTCATCATCTGTTTATAGAGGAACAGAGGAGCCCTTGCGCGAGGCTAAGTCCAGTGCCGGCAACGTCAGCAACCACAACTCCTCCTCGGGCACCACCAAGATTCTAGCCAACCACGGCCCAGCCTCCAAGCCTTCCGCCATCGCCCAGGAAGCGCCCACTGCGTCAGTCTCGGCCAGCAACTCCATGCTCTCCAGCTTCCTGTATGCCATGCCCATGTCCTCCCAGCCGCACCCCGACGGCAAGCTGGACCTCAAGCCCACGACCCTCCTCAACCTGGACAAAGACCGGCTGGGGGCCTGGGTGGCAGGGGCGGAGAAAGGGACTGCCGCCAAGGACAGTTCTGACAATGGTAAGAGATATAACGTGACCCCACAGGAAGAAGCTGTTGCTGAGGTAGCAGATTATGGAAATCCAGGTAACTTTTTTTTTTCACCTTTATTTAACCAGGTAAGCCAGTTGAGAACAAGTTCTCAATTACAACTGCGACCTGGCAAACTCTTCACCTTTTTGAGTCACCATTCATTTTCTGTGTCTGTGATTTAATGAATGGTGCAGGGGAGTAGTTACTATTCTCCCTGTCATTTTTGTGAGTGGTTCTACTACTGGCTGTCATTTCACATAACTTATTTGCTCGAGAATCACTTTTGATTATGGGGATTTTCATTTTTCAAGATTTGCTTGACCTTGAAAGCATGCTTTAAGGCTTTAAATAGGCTTTAAAATAGGCCTTTAATGCTACCCTTGTCAGTATGTTTATCAATGTTTAATTTCTGGCGGATAGGACTCCAAGGGGAGTTGGGCCAGAGCCCTCCCAGCATCCACGTCTCCAAGCGCCTCCTGTTTTCCATCGTACATGAGAAGTCAGGTAGGCTTGAACTGGAACTGTACACAGACAGACACACCTGTAAGCCACATACTCATACCCTTTTCTCACTATCGTGTTGACCCAACCCGTTTGTGCTGGCGCCGATATTTTCCATTCACATTGTTCATGGTTGCAGCGACTATGGTGGATGTGTAACAGGTACAGCTTGGCTCAGTAGTGTGGAAAATGGTCAGAGTCTTTAGGCAGCACACCCCACCCCACCCCCCTGCCAGACAATGCATATACTCCACATCTGGGTATAGACAATATCTCAAATGTGGACTCAGTCTTAGAGAATGACTTGTTGGCTCACTTAATGGCTCTTTTTTTCATGTGAATCCCACAATGCAGTTAATTAAAGGGGAGGGGGAGGGGAATGTCAACAAGCATATCAATCAACCAATGGATTTTCCCTCACGCTATAGACTCCTCTCCTTTAAGTTGTATGACATGATTGAGAAATTAATATTATTATTTTTTACTTTGATTTCATATTATTTTCAACATTTGACATAATATGTCCAATTCTTACATATGTTAAACTCAATTCCATCATGAAATACAAAAGGTGTAGCCTATTTTGTAGCAGAGTGATATGCTTGTTCACTGGGGCAAATTTAGTCAGTCTGAGTGAGCAGGCTCAAGGTCCTCTGTAGCTCAACTGGTAGAGCACGGCGCTTGTAACGCCAGGGTAGTGTGATCGATCCCCGGGACCACCCATACACAAAAATGTATGCACGCATGACTGTAAGTCGCTTTGGATAAAAGCGTCTGCTAAATGGCATATTATTATTATTATTATTAAGGCCAGGACACCTGAGCTCCCCACATCTGGTGCCGGTGAAAGAACCCCATGAGATATTCAGTCACTACAAAGAGTCAAGACCTTGGTTTTAGCATCATAACCCCTTAGCCTGATTACCTGACTGCATCTAATTCAATAACACTTTGTTGTGGTGCTGTAATAAAAGGTTATTGTTTGCTTTTGAAAGCACTCAACGTTTCTGCTAAAACTGAACTTTTCTCTTGTCAAACTGCGACTCAGTGATATGGCATTGCCACAAGATGTTGCAGATTAGAGCGAAGCAAGACTGTGCACTCACACAGAGTATCTGCACATGTGCACAGGTATGCTTCACGCTGCGGGAACATAATAGCTGCCGGACCAAAACAGTAAATTCTTGGGTGGGCCGTCTAAGGCAATACAGTGTATTTTTATAAATAAATTTTGGGGTTGGTAAAACGCATTCAGTGTTAACTTAAAGGGCTACTTCCGCATTTTGGCAATGAGGCCCTTTATCTACTTCACGAGAGTCAGATGAACTCATGGATCAAAAAATTATCTATCTGCGTGCATTTGAAGAAAGTTGCTAACCAGCGCAAGCGCAATTGCTAACTAGCGTTAGCGCAATGACTGGAAGTCTATGGCTATGTGCTAGCACTTTGGATAAAAGCGTCTGCTAAATGGCATATATTATAAACTCATTTTTAAAAAAAACGTCCCTTTTTCAGGACCCTGTCTTTCAAAGATAATTCATAGAAATCCAAATAACTTCACAGATGTTCATTGTAAAAGGGTTTAAACACTGTTTCCCATGCTTGTTCAATGAACCATAAACAATTAATGAACATGCACCTGTGGAACGGTCATTAAGACACTAACAGCTTACAGACGGTAGGCAATTAAGGTCACAGTTATGAAAACTTAGGACACTAAAGAGGCCTTTCTACTGACTCTGAAAAACACCAAAAGAAAGATGCCCCTGCTCATCTACGTGAACGTGCTTTAGGCATGCTGCAAGGAGGCATGAGGACTGCAGATGTTGCCAGGGCAATAAATTGCAATGTCCGTACTGTGAGACGCCTAAGACAGCGCTACAGGGAGACAGGACGGACAGCTAATCGTCCTCGCAGTGGCAGACTATGTGTAACAACACCTGCACAGGATCGGTACATCTGAACATCACACCTGCGGGACAGGTACAGGATGGCAACAACAACTGCCCGAGTTACACCAGGAACGCACAATCTCTCCATCAGTGCTCAGACAGTCCGCAATAGGCTGAGAGAGGCTGGACTGAGGGCTTGTAGGCCTGTTGTAAGGCAGGTCCTCACCAGACATCACCGGTAACAACGTCGCCTATGGGCACAAACCCACCGTCGCTGGACCAGACAGGACTTGCAAAAAGTGCTCTTCACTGACGAGTCGCAGTTTTGTCTCACCAAGGGTGATGGTCGGATTCGCGTTTATCGTCAAAGGAATGAGCGTTACACCGAGGCCTGTACTCTGGAGCGGGATCGATTTGGAGGTGGAGGGTCCGTCATGGTCTGGGGCGGTGTGTCACAGCATCATCGGACTGAGCTTGTTGTCATTGCAGGCAATCTCAACGCTGTGCGTTACAGGGAAGACATCCTCCTCCCTCATGTGGTACCCTTCCTGCAGGTTCATCCTGACATGACCCTCCAGCATGACAATGCCACCAGCCGTACTGCTCGTTCTGTGCGTGATTTCCTGCAAGACAGGAATGTCAGTGTTCTGCCATGGCCAGCGAAGAGCCCGGATCTCAATCCCATTGAGCACGTCTGGGACCTGTTGGATCGGAGGGTGAGGGCTAGGGCCATTCCCCCCAGAAATGTCCGGGAACTTGCAGGTGCCTTGGTGAAAGAGTGGGGCAACATCTCACAGCAAGAACTGGCAAATGTGGTGCAGTCCATGAGGAGGAGATGCACTGCAGTACTTAATGCAGCTGGTGGCCACACCAGATACTGACTGTTAGTTTTGATTTTCACCCCCCCCTTTGTTCAGGGACACATTATTTGATTTCTGTTAGTCACATGTCTGTGGAACTTGTTCAGTTTATTTCTCAGTTGTTGAATCTTGTTCATACAAATATTTACACATGTTAAGTTTGCTGAAAATAACGCAGTTGACAGTGAGAGGAAATAGTATCCATGAGTTAATCTGACACAGGGGAAGTAGATAAAGGGCCTCGTTGCCAAAATCCTGAAGTATCCCTTTAAACAACTGAAACCAGATAGAAAGTATGTAGAAAAGATAATGGACCAATACATTTTTATATAATGTAATCTTTGAGAACTAACAATCACCAAAATAAAAGCTAAACAGTCGGAGAGAATCGAAAATCCCAAAACTATTCATTAGGAGTATGAGGCCCCTTAGACCTCGGTGAAGACCGAATTTAGCCCCGCGCCACGCTCATGGGCCAATCACGCCCAGTGCCATGCCCCCTGCCATGCCCACCAGGGTTGGGGTTAATTCCACAAATTATATTCTAATTCAATTCCTTCTCCCTGTAAATCCCATTCCAAAGTTTAGGTCAAATTCAATTCCCAATTCAATATTATCCCCAACAATTCCACAAATTCAAATTCAATTCCATCAGGCTGATCATGTAACTGTTCAGACAGCCTATCTATAATGGAAATATAGGAATACAAGTTAAAATGATCTAAAACAAATCCTGTAGTCAATTATTGATACTATGTGCATTATTTCCATTTACTGGGAAATATACAAATATTGAATTCCAATTCAATTTCAATGATTACATTTTTTTACCATTCAAATAGAATTCCAATTCAATTCCATAACTTGAAAATTGTTGAAATATGAATCGATTTTCACGTAAATTCTCCACTTCATGATTGAATTCAAGAATTGAATAGGAATTTCAAATTGATTTGGAATTGACCCCAACCTTGATGCCCACCACCTAAGCCCCTTTTTGATTTAGAAAAAAACCCTGCTAGTATACGTGGAAAGTAGACATACAGATTGAAGAACTTTATTTTTTCCATTCTCCTTTTCTTCACCCATTTTTTTATGTTTACGTTATTCTCTTTTGCGCTCAACAGAAAAATGGGACTCGTTCATTCGAGAGACTGAGGACATCAACACGCTGAGAGAATGTGTACAGATCCTGTTCAACAGTCGTTATGGTGAGATGGTCAACCACTATTTCTCAGCATGGTTTCCTATTGTAGGGCATTAGCAGTTAAACCCTTTTAGGGTTTTAACAACTTTCCGTTTTCCCAGACCCATATTAAGGTTAGCCCTAGTCCAAAAAGCATTTTCAATGGAGATTCTCTGGGAAAACATCCCTTATACAATTTAGAAAAAATGTTTTACTATAGAATGATTGTGTTTAGTCAGTTTCCAGCTGTCATTACTGCTTATAAATCCATCCATACATTATACAATTATACCCTTATTAAGACAGCATTGTAGGGCCCTCATGATTGAAGTCCATCAATGATTTCTGACAACCTCCTTATTTTCAGCGGAGGCCCTGGGCTTGGACCACATGGTTCCAGTGCCGTACCGGAAGATAGCCTGCGACCCAGAGGCCGTGGAGATCATTGGCATCCCAGACAAAATCCCCTTCAAGAGGCCCTGTACCTACGGAGTACCCAAACTCAAATGCATCCTGGAGGAGCGCCACGGGGTCCGCTTTCTAGTCAAAAGGTAAACACTGATCTGAGATCAGTCTGGGAAAAGCTGTCATTTTTCTCTCTCATTCTTCCCTCCAAAAATAAGAGATTGCACTGTAGTGTATAGTGCACCCATATAAGGGCTGCATAATACATCATACCAGGGTTGTGTTCATTAGTCTCCGAATGTTTTTTTTTTTTTTTTACTGAAACAGGGAAGAACTACAACTAATGCAGTTGTCCAATAAGAAACATGCCCAAATGAAAACAATCCTGTTTGATGAGGACCACTGTTTAATGAGCTACAAGAGCATGCACAGCATCTCATCTATCTATAATTTCCTATTTAGAAAACTGAATCAATGATGGGAGAAGTGTCAGCCCCGGCCATCTGTCGGTTAAATACCCTGCCCTCCTCCAATAGACAATGCCCCACTGACTGGTAACCACCACAGCACACCACACAGCATGGTGCCTCCTGCTCTCTGGCGTATTGAGCCAACGTCTTGCAGTCATTCAACCCATTTGATGAAATAAATGTAGATTGTGCGACAGGCTTAGTTTGAGTCAGCACCGGCATCAGCGCATGGCCCATGCACAAGGCGACATGGGCATGTCATTAATGTTAATACAATTAGAGCAGATTGAAGCTTATATTTTTATCCAAGAGTTATACACTCCTGACGTTGTTTTTGATATTGTTGTTTATTCAAGATGGCCCAGATATGAACTCTGCAGACCGTGCAGAGATGTCTGTTTAATCTCTTGAGATGTTGTCTGTTCAGTTCCGTTGTTGACATGTGCACTGTTGTTCACCAACAGTTTACTACAGGGGGCCCTCGCTACTTGACTGTTATCAATGACCAATAATCACATTTATTAACAATAACAACCCTCTGTTCTCATTCCAGAATGTTTGACGAAAGGATTTTCACAGGTAATAATGAGTATTTTTACTGAGTATACCGAGTATTTTTTCATCTTGCATTGTTGATTTCTAAAGAAGCCCTTAGCATGCCTTTTAGCAATGCCATGTCCTTATTTTTCTTCTGATACCATGGATGTTTAGCTGTAATAGCTTGCAGTGCATCATGGCTAATCTGATTGATTGATCTGATTGATTCTGTTATGTTGTGTCACAAAGCGGCTGGTAAGGTGGCCAAGGAGGAGGGGAAGCACGACATTAACTCCACCTTTGAGGACGGTTTCCCTGACAGCCTCCGCATCCCGTCGGCTGCACTGGAGCTGGTCACCAATCCTCACAGCAGCAGGTCTGTACGCAAATCCTAGGACTGAGTCAGTAATGTAGAGGGTGTAGTGACGCAAGATGTTATTGGAAATCATCCGACAAAATCTGTTCCCGCAGTGGTCTAAGGCACTGCATCGCAGTGCTAGCTGTGCCACTAGAGATCCTGGTTCGAGTCCAGGCTCTGTTGCAGCCGGCCGCGACCGGGAGACCCATGGGGAGGCGCACAATTGGCCCAGCGTCGTCCGGGTTAGGGAAGGGTTTGGCCGGCAGGGATGTTCTTGTCCCATCGCGCACTAGGGACTCCTGTGGCGGGCCGGGCGCAGTGCACGCTGACACGGTCGCCAGGTGTACGATGTTTCCTCTGACACATTGGTGCGGCTGGCTTCCGTGTTAAGCGGGTATTGTGTCAAGAAGCAGTGCGGCTCGGTTGGGTTGTGTTTCGGAGGACGCATGGCTCTCGACCTTCGCCTCTCCCGTGTCCGTACGGGAGTTGCAGCGATGGGACAAAACTGTAACTACCAATTGGATACCACGAAATTGGGGAGAAAAGGGGTAAAATAAATAAATATAGAAAAATAACAAAAATATAGAAAGAAGCTGTTCCGCAGCTGATTTAGCCAATCTGCATCCAGAGCAATAACAGACAATTAGATCAGAAGACAATACAAACAAACTATTCAACCCGTTTTGATATATTGATAGATCCATTCAGTAAATGCTACATGTCTATCACTTGGTAATAGAAGGACATAACCTGACACACCACAATTTATGTATGCCAATTCATTTATGTCATAATTTGAAATTGTGCATTCAAAAGATTTGTTTTCCTTTTCAGATCCACAAGCTCTTGTGTGAGTCTATTGGCTGAATGTGAAGCAGGTTAGTGACAAGGCAATGCTATAGCCTGCTATAGTAATACTTTCATGCAAACCCAAGACGTGAACTCTGAGGTTAGCACACCTTTTTACAGTAGTCGAACCTCAAGAAAAAGTTTAATGTTCCATATCCACTCTTTAACCGCCCCTTGGGATTCGCAAATTAACAACTTAAGCCATCTGATACGGAACATACCTACTTAAAGCATTTGAAACGCATCTATAAAAATCCAATGTCACACCTTCTGGGGGGAAGATCTGGCTTTGTCCCAAATGGAACCCTATTCCCTATATAGTGCACTACTTTTGACCAGAGCCCTATGGGCCCTGGTCAAAAGTAATGCACTATATAGGGTGCCATTGGGAGGCAGCACTGCTATATGAACTGTTTTTACTCTTACTCTTTAAGGGCCTTCAGGAGATTGTATTCCCTTGAAAAAGATTAAAACGGAGCCCCCAGATGGAGAAATCATCCAGGTGACTGTACCAGGTAAGTGGTGCGCCTCCATCATTATAGTACTTTTGAAATAGCTTTAGCTGTTAAACCAGATAGCATCTGGGGAGCGGCGAGTCAATATAGCAGAGAAATATATAAAAGGCGGTCTTAGAAAATGTTTTTCATGTTTTAAGAGGCAATAGAGTAGCAACGTGCATGCCCCACCCACCTGAGAATCTGTCTTTTTCATCTATCTATTTCCTGTGTTTGAGGGGTGCAAAATCACTTAAATATCGCTGGATTGATTGCGTTCATTTTACTCCTGCGACTCTTTCATACTCTTGCTTGTGCCTGTCGTTTTTTCCCCATTACCAGTGTTAATTATTTGTGGAATTGATTTAAAAAAAATGTAATACAGTTGAAATGTTTACAAATTAGATGCGCAGATATGAAAGCAACTTCCGAAAATGAACAATCGGATTATAGTGATATTATGTCTGATCTAGCAAACAATGGAAAGTATATATAGATAGATGCAATCTAGAGCCAAGCGTGTTGATTTCTTTATCCAAGGGTGTCCTGTTATTGAATTATGCAAGAGAACGGGACAACAACAGTAATAAGTTAGTCTAGACAGCGGAGGTGAGTGCAGATAGGGTAGACAGAACAAGTTATGGGTGGTTGAAGCCCTGTTCCACCCCTTTATGTTAATGTATTCATGTCGGCAAATATACCCAGTGTGTTTATGCAAAGGAGACACATATAATTGTATTTGTTTTAACACAAAATATAAAAACAATACCTGATACCATTCGAAAATGTGCACGAGTGCATTCTAAGGAGAGAAAAAAGTGGCATTTGAAAATAAATTGAATACCTGAACTCCACCAGTAAAATGTTTTATGCACTATAATTCAGTCAATATCTCAAAGTTTGTCCAACTGTTGCATTTATTATAATTGTTTTTAAAACCTTTTAACAATTTTGATGACCGTTGCTAAATAGAGGCTGTGTGTTAAGAGGAATCCAATACCGCTGGATTTGACTGTGTGTGTGGGTGGTAGGAGGTGGAAGAGGAGAGTTATTCCACACCTGTTTCATTCACTCTGTCCTGATCCACGTCTATGTTCCCATACCATATTTTGTGCCATGCCCCTGTAGTGATCCTGACAAGTTATTTCCTCTTTACAATGACCTCTAATAGTTACCCATGCCTTGTGGGGCTGTTCCCCTTACCGTGCTTATACTTGAATGACAATGAAAGCAGTGGAGTTGGCAAGAGCACAAACAGATCTGGGACCAGGCTAGTACTGTCTCTCCTCTCTCACGTGACTGTCCTGATACCCAGTACCCTAACCCTGTGCTGTCTGTCCCTAAGATACCCAGTACCCTAACACTGTGCCGTCTGTCCCTAAGATACAGTACCAGTACCCTAACACTGTGCTGTCTGTCCCTAAGTTACCCAGTACCCTAACACTGTGCTGTCTGTCCCTAAGATGCCCAGTACCCTAACACTGTGCCGTCTGTCCCTAAGATACAGTACCAGTACCCTAACACTGTGCTGTCTGTCCCTAAGTTACCCAGTACCCTAACCCTGTGCTGTCTGTCCCTAAGTTACCCAGTACCCTAACCCTGTGCTGTCTGTCCCTAAGATACCCAGTACCCTAACCCTGTGCTGTCTGTCCCTAAGATGCCCAGTACCCTAACACTGTGCTGTCTGTCCCTAAGTTACCCAGTACCCTAACACTGTGCCGTCTGTCTTCAATGAGTACCCTAACTCTGTGCCGTCTCTCCTCCCCCAGATGCCAGTGTTTCAGTGGAGGAGCGGAGTGAGCCTCAGGCTGACCCGGCTGCAGCAGCAGTGTTGGCGGTGGCCACCCTGGCGCAGGCTGCTCCCCACCGCCCCTTGGAGACCCACGCAGGTAACTGCAGCCTCGCCTTCCTTCTCCACCTCACGGCTGCACCAGGACAGCCCAGACCCGGCGCCACTGGGCCCACCACCGCCAACACGCTCTCTCCCTCTGTTCAGGAGCTAGATTACCAGCACACGTATGAAACCACTTTTCACAGATACTCCCCACTCCCTGCCTCCTTTCCCCCCTCTCACACTTCGTACTCCACCCGGAGTCATTAGTACCCAGTATCATCCCTTAAACCCCACCACCCACCCACTTACTCTCTGCCAAACCTGTAACACACTAAGTAATAGGCCGCTTGCTCTGGACACACACTGTCCATCAGTTTTTTATTTATTATTTTTTCCCATTTTTTATGGTATGGATGAATTTGGCTTTCATCATTGGAAATTCGTCTTTAAGAATGTGTCGTTTTGATTTTAGAATCTGATGGATTTCCTGTATTTGAGCTGGTGTCCATAAGAAATACCTCAGATTAAACACAGTTTTCACAGTCAAGCCTGTTTTCCCACAAAACATACTCAAAGAAAGATTGGTCACAATCAAATCTATTTACTTCATCTCAAACAATTGGGATTGGAACAAATGACACCATTTTGCAAACATCCAGAGCGGTTTCAGTTTTCTAATATAATAACACTGCAATAGAAAATCTCTATTTATAAAAAATATATATTTGAGAATTTACCAAAACAGGGTTTATTTTGTCCAGTTTGTGAGTTTCACTAAAGCTATATGTTTTTCATTTGGACTCTGTCTCAGGTTTGACGGTACAGTTCATGCACCGTACACACCTTCTCGTCTCAACCCCAACCAACAGCCCCTGCAGCCCAACCCCCTACCCTAGTCACCCACGCCCTAGGCCTAAACATCCATCCCCAAGCCCTGATTGTAGTATAGTAGCACAAGTTAACTAAGAACACTTGAGTACACTACATTCTCTTTTTGAACCTCAATTCTAAGTTGTGCTATAGATGTGGAGCTATACTAGCCTGAGTACCAGTCTGTTTGTGCTATCATGTCAACTCCTTGTCACTCATTGACATGTTTGGCGCAATATTTGAAGATTTGTAGAGAAGAGGAAAGAAAAGGAATTGTACTCAAGTGTCCACGCTAACCTCGTGTCTAGATCCTTAGACATTTTGTTTGTTTTATTTGGTTGCTTTGATTTTATGCTAAAGTTTTCTTTTCCATCGATGATCATGAAGGAAATCAACATGGGTAAGTGCAGAAAAATATACACTAGATTTCAGTGTTTATTTAAATATCATGCTATTTTTTCTACAGCATATTACCAGATATGTAACAAACAAATTATGTACAACATTATCTTTGCCCTATGATCAATGGTGAGACACAATGTCAGGGACACAATCACAAAGTGGCATAGGTGGTGGGCGTGGCAGGGGGTGCGGTCAGCCCGTCGGCACGGCTGAATTTTAGAGAACATTTTAGAGGTTCCCATCTTGGCAGTATAGAGAAACTTTTGCATTTTTAAGTCAATTTCCTGCAATTCTACAAATTGAGTTGAGAGAAAATGTTGCAGTTTTAAAGCTAATTTCCTGCAATTCTATGCATTTTGCCATGGCTAATGCTGTATTATTTTGCTCAAACATAATAACAAAATCTATACTGCTAAATTCCTTGTTTTTTAGATTTTCTCCCTGACTGTCTAGCTTTATTTTGGTGATTAGTTCTCAAAGATGATCTTTTCTACATATGTTATGTCAGGTTTTAGTCGTTTTAGTTTAAGTGAATTTATATATTTTTTTAAATATATATATATATATATACTCACACAGTGCCTTCGGAAAGTATTCAGACCTTTTGACTTTTTACACATTTTGTTACGTTACAGGCTTATTCTAGATTTTTTATTTTTTTATTTTATTTTTTCTCAGCAATCTACACACAATACCCCATAATGACAAAGCACAAACAGGTTTTTAGATATGTTTGCAAATGTATTAAAAATAAAAAACAGAAATACCATATTTACATAAGTATTCAGACCCTTTGCTATTTGTATTTGTATTTATTATGGTTCCCCATTACCTGCTGCCAAGGCAGCAGCTACTCTTCCTGGGGTCCAACAAAATTAAGGCAGTTCATACAATTTTAAAAACATTAAATACAATCACAGATTTCACAACACACTGTTTGCCCTCAGGCCCCTACTCCACCACTACCACATATCTACAGTACAAAATCCATGTGTACGTGTGTGTATAGTGCGTATGTTATCCTGTGTGTGTATGCATGTGTCTGCGCCTATGTTCGTGTTGCTATGAGACTAGGAATCGAGCTCCGGTGCATCCTGTTTCCATTGATCATCCTTGAGATGTTTCTACAACTTGATTGGAGTCCACCTGTGGTAAATTCAATTGATTCGACATGATTTGGAAAGGCACACACCTGTCTATATAAGGTCCCACAGTTGACAGTGCATGTCAGAGCAAAAACCAATCCATGGTCGAAGGAATTGTCCGTAGAGCTCCGAGACAGGGTTGTGTAGAGGCACAGATCTGGGGAAGGGTACCAAAAAAATTTCTGCAGCATTGACGGTCCCCAAGAAAACAGAAGCCTCCATCATTCTTAAATGGAAAAAGTTCAGAACCACCAACACTGGCCGCCCAGACAAACAGGAGATGGGAGAACCTTCCAGAAGGATAACCATCTCTGCAGCACTCCACCAATAAGGCCTTCATGGTAGATTGGCCAGACGGAAGCCTCTCCTCAGTAAAAAGGCACATGACAGCCCGCTTGGAGTTTGCCAAAAGGCACCAAAAGACTCTCAGACCATGAGAAACAAGATTCTCTGGTCTGATTAAACCAAGATTGAACTCTTTGGCCTGAATGCCAAACGTCACGTCTGGAGGAAACCTGGCGCCATCCCTACGGTGAAGCATGGTGGTGGCAACATCATGCTGTGGGGATGTTTTTCAGCGGCAGGGACTGGGAGACTAGTCAAGATCGAGGCAAAGATGAACAGAGCAAAGTACAGAGAGATCCTTGATGAAAACCTGCTCCAGAGCACGGAGGACCTCCGACTGGGGCGATGGTTCACCTTCCAACAGGACAACGACCCTAAGCACACTGCCAAGACAATGCAGGAGTGGCTTCGGGACATGTCTCTGAATGTTCTTGAGTGGCCCAGCCAGAGCCCGGACTTGAACCCGATCGAACATCTCGGGAGAGACCTGAAAATAGCTGTGCAGCGACGCTCCCCATCCAACCTGACTTGAGAAGATCTCCATAGAAAAATGGGAGAAACTCCCCAAATACAGGTGTGCCAAGCTTGTAGCGTCATACCCAAGAATACTCGAAGCTGTAATCACTGCCAAAGGTGCTTCAACAAAGTACTTAGTAAAGATCTGAATTATTATGTAAATGTGATATTTCCGTATTTTTATTTATTATTTTGCTAAAATTTCTAAAAACCTGTTTTTGCTTTGTCATTATGGGGTATTGTGTGTAGATTGATGAGGGGAGGGGGGGGGGACAACCATACATTTTAGAATAAGGCTGTAATGTATGTAAGCAACATTTACGTTTGTCGGTAGCCTGCAAAAGTGTTTTTATTTTTTATTTAATACATCCTCCTGGTTTGATATTGCCAGTTTGGTTGACCGGTCAGGCTGTATTTCTGAGGTTCATATCTTTGAGGTTCTACTGTTGTTTGAGCTTTGTCTTTTTTTTAAACAGTATATCTTGGCCTGACAAAACAGTAGCCTGAGCCATAAGTACTTATGTGAAACCTTTTAAACGTGCCAACCCTGCTCACCTCTTTGCCGTCTTCTTTTCAGCTGAAGCACTGTCATCTAAACCAGCTTCGCTGGGCCTCAGAAGATCTTCTGAAGGTAATGTAGGATGGACAACCTCTACCTAAGATCTATCAGCTGGATGCACTGTATGCTTACAATGGACAAAGCCTAACAAATCAATTTCAAATGATTGATTGTTAAAGGTGTAATCTGTGATTTTTACGTCAATTTAATTAAATCAATTAAATTGATTCTGGATTAATATAGTTTAGTTAAACTGTTTTACCCCTTCAGGACATTGTTGATTCAGACTGCAGTTTTAATGCATTGGAATCTGTTGTAACTTTTACATGTATCGCATTCTTCTTTATTAATCATTCCATTTTCTTCAGCTGTGAATAAAACCCTAATGAACATTTCTCTTCATTTGTGTTTTTTCGGAAAGGAAATCTAGCTGAGGACATAGGTGAAATTATCCTCCAGCTTCGGAGGCAAGTGGAAAGCCTATTCAGCACTAAGTATGGTAAGCTGCCTAATACACTTACCTGCACGCTCAATGTTCAGACTCTGGCCAAGCGAGAGCAACTGACTCAAGCAATAAATCATAAATTACAGACTTACTCAACCGTTTCTACGCAGCCTCATCATTTTCTAGCCTTGTTAAGGTGTCACAGAGAAAGCAAATATTCTCTTAAAAATCTATTTAACTATCCTGGGAATAATTCCAGTTGGTGCTGTATATGAACTAATATACATGGGTTCTAACTTGAACAATTATTTGTACAATTTATGTCAAAATAATAGTAGATATAATTATTTATTTCAGCTTTTATATCTTTCATCACATTCCCAGTGGGTCAGAAGTTTACATACACTCAATTAGTATTTGGTAGCATTGCCTTTTAATTGTTTAACTTGGGTCAAACGTTTCGGGTAGCCTTCCACAAGCTTCCCACAATAAGTTGGGTGAATTTTGGCCCATTCCTCCTGACAGAGCTGGTGTAACTGAGTCAGGTTTGTAGGCCTCCTTGCTCGCACACGCTTTTTCAGTTCTGCCCACATATTTTCTATAGGATTGAGGTCAGGGCTTTGTGATGGCCACTCCAATACCTTGACTTTGTTGGCCATTTTGCCACAACTTTGGAAGTATGCTTAGGGTCATTGTCCATTTGGAAGACCTATTTGCGACCAAGCTTTAACTTCTTGACTGATGTCTTGAGATGTTGCTTCAATATATCCACATAAATTTCCTTCCTCATGATGCCATCTATTTTGTGAAGTGCACCAGTCCCTCCTGCAGCCAAGCACCCCCACAGCATGACGCTGCCACCCCCGTGCTTCACGGTTGGGATGGTGTTCTTCGGCTTGCAAGCAGCCCCCTTTTTCCTCCAAGCATAACGATGGTCATTATGGCCAAACAGTTCTATTTTTGTTTCATCAGACCAGAGCAGAGCATATGAGCGGAGTGGAGTGGTGAGAATCTCAGCTCCTCGCTCACGGAGCTGTTCACCCCTCCACTCCCCCGCTCAAAGCCACATCAGGCCAGTCCGCTCATTATCGCTCAGCGCTCAACGCAGTTTGCATCGCGCTCCACTCAAATCGCCCCCCGCTCACTCCAAAAAAGGAACAAAATCTGCATGTATTTCACTTTTAGCTTAAACCACAGCCTTACTTTATCTCCCCGAATTTGTTGCATACAGACTCATCTCGGATTATCCATTCTGTCTTGAAACGGGGATCTAACACTGATGCTAAAATGAGATGTTAATCAGTATAGTATATTCCATAGCGAATTGACACGTTGTTTGCCAATGTTTCTGCAAAAGCAGCGATGCCTATTGGAAGTGCAGCATGAGTGTAATCGGTGAGCAGGGATTTGATTTCTGTGACAGAAGGGAGGATCATCCCCATGTTCCCCAGCTCCTTCTGCATTTTGTCTGTGAGGTCTGCTAGTGGTGTCAGCACACTGACAAGGTGCGTCAGCTGCCGTACTTGATTCAGGGTGATGTTAGCAACATTAGACTTGAGTTTGTTTTTGCCATAACGGGTCTTTTTGGAACAACCGGATGAACGACTGAATCATCCGCAGCTGGCTGCTCCATTGAATGGCGCAGGCATTTGTGGGGCGGACACCTAATTGGTAGGTTTCCTCTGTGCTCTTGCGTACACTTTTCACCAGGTGCCCGACTTTCACTAACAGCCTATTAATGTTGTCGTGCTCGTTAACGGCGTTTTTGATCGCCAGCTGAAGCATGTGAATGGGGCATCTCAGATGTAAATTTGACAAAGTAAAGTACTGATTTATCATAGTTTCTTGGGGGGTGTAGCCGGTTGAGCTGCGCTGGCGAAGTGTTGCATCCCTTCGCGTTCTCCTTTACTCAGCGGTTCATAGTCCATGAAAATCTTTTCAAAAAATGCTACATCCAGCTCTCTTTTTCTCTCCCTTGTTATGGTTGGGCCTTTGCGTGCAGTGAAGAAACTTTTGAATTCCTCAACCCTTTTCTCTTGTTGCTGCTGCTGCTCCTCTCGCTCTATAAAATACAAATTCATGGACGACACAAATTAAATTAAACAGATGGATTCTGGGTCAGGCTTGAGCATGCTTCAGACTTGTGGTGTGAGCGAGCGAAATTGGAGCGGGATATAGGGCGACGCTCCGTCCTTTTAAAAATGCTGCTCTGCGCTCTGTTCAAAATCCGTCCGCTCACGCTCCACGCTCGCTCCCGCTCCACTCCGCTCATATGCTCTGGACCAGAGGACATTTCTCCAAAAAGTACGATCTTTGGCCCCATGTGCAGTTGCAAACCGTAGTCTGGCTTTTTTTTGGCGGTTTTGGAGCAGTGGCTTCTTCCTTGCTGAGCGGCCTTTCAGGTTATGTCAATATAGGACTCGTTTTATTGTGGATATAGATACATCTCTAGGAGACAAAACGCATCTCCTTCCTGAGCGGTTTGACGGCTGCGTGGTCCCATGGGGTTTATACTTGCGTACTATTGTTTGTACAGATGAACGTGGTACCTTCAGGCGTTTGGAAATTGCTCCCAAGGATGAACCAGACGTGGAGGTCTAGAATTGTTTTTCTGAGAGGAGAAATGGAGAACAAAAGAGGAAAGGTCCACACCCTCACTTGTGCGATGTCATGACTCACCTGGACCACCTATTGAGAAGTGCCTTTTGTTAAGTAAGTCGGGTGTTTAATGAGGTGACAATGAAACTGGAGTGCCACTTTAAGTACAGAACAGCAATATCCTTTTGCATAATATGAATCACCCATATTCCTCTCCATTTCCCATCCCACTCTCTTTCTGTAGCCGAGGCCCTTGGACTACCTGAGTCTGCGAAGGTGCCCTATTCCAAGTTTCAGATGTACCCAGACGAGCTGTGTGTCACAGGGCTACCGGAGGGCATGACTTTCCGTAGGCCCAACTGTTTCGGAGCGGCCAAGCTGCGCAAGATCCTGGCCGTTGGCAGCCAGATCCAGTTTGTTATCAAAAGGTCAGAGGTCATACATTGTCACAGGGGCAGGGTGCATCCCAATAATATCTCCTTTCTCCAGATGTTTGCACTTGTTCACGTTCCTTCATTGATTTGAAAGGAGCTATATGGAAAACCTCTAGCCCATGCCTACACCAATCCAATGCTTTTGTGGGGAGTAGTGAACAAGTGCACACTTCAATAGGATTATTGGAACGCACCTAAGGTCTTGGTCGCATTCCAGGCTGACTACATTGCAGATGTTGCATTACATCAACCAACGGTTGCACCATCTACTGCGCAGTCGGGCATCAGACTGCTATATCATATGATGTGGTTAACTGATATGTAAAACACTTATCCAGGCGTTGTGAGATATGGAAGGCGTCTGCAATGTAGTCAGCCTGGAACACGATCCTTGTTTGTATATTATTATTGTTGTATAAAGAGGATATAGGTAAAACATTGTATACGTTGGTGCAGGAATGAAGCACAAAGCAGCATTTGTGTGCAAGTTTCTCTTTCTTTTTGTTGTGGTTTCCTATCCAGGCCAGAACTGTTAACGGATCAAGTCAAGCTAGAACCGCCTCCTCTCCCATCCTGTGATTCAGGTAAATACATCTTCATCCTAAATGCCAGCTGATTTAATGATTGTATCACAGTTGATTGAACGATTTAACATTCAAAAACACAAAGTAAGTTTTCAAACTAGACTAAACATCTCCACTGAACATAATGGCCAATATCTTAATAGCTTCAAATAAATTCGAATTTTGGTTCAATGTCGATTCAAAACTGAATTGACTAAGTGTAAATGGGCCCAGCCCTCTTATAATGTTTTCCACTGTGTCCTTTACCATTAGGCCCTTTTAAAGCAACTATTACCCTACAAAATGTTGAGCCCATAGAATTAGAATTAACTCTGTAATTAATTAGAATGTGCTGGTAATTCCACGTTTAAGTCAGTGGTTTGGATCCATATTTCTCAGTGTGGCTTTTAAATAGGTCTGGTGAACTGGCTATATTCACTGCAAGTTTAGACTTTTTTTCCACAGACCTGGACTCCAAAGATGCTTTGACTGAAGATGTAGGGGCTGCATTGCAGAGACCAAGCTTCCCAGGTAATAAGGAGACCAAATACTTTTCAATATCGGTACATTAATTTGCCCTCTATACTTTGCCCTCAATACTTTGAGTAATACATAGTGGAGTTCCTACAGTGAGGGGAAAAAAGTATTTGATCCCCTGCTGATTTTGTACGTTTGCCCACTGACAAATAAATGATCAGTCTATAATTTTAATGGTAGGTTTATTTGAACAGTGAGAGACAGAATAACAACAAAAAAATCCAGAAAAACGCATGTCAAAAATGTTATAAATTGATTTGCATTTTAATGAGGGAAATAAGTATTTGACCCCATCTCAATCAGAAAGATTTCTGGCTCCCAGGTGTATTTTATACATGTAACGAGCTGAGATTAGGAGCACACTCTTAAGAGCTCTCCAAGGATGTCAGGGACAAGATTGTAGACCTACACAGGACTGGAATGGGCTACAAGACCATCGCCAAGCAGCTTGGTGAGAAGGTGACAACAGTTGGTGCGATTATTCGCAAATGGAAGAAACACAAAAGAACTGTCAATCTCCCTCGGCCTAGGGCTCCATGCTAGAGCTCACCTCGTGGAGTTGCAATGATCATGAGAACGGTGAGGAATCAGCCCAGAACTACACAGGAGGATCTTGTCAATGATCTCAAGGCAGCTGGGACCATAGTCACCAAGAAAACAATTGGTAACACACTACGCCGTGAAGGTGGAAACATGGAGGTGGAAACATTATGCTTTGGGGGTGTTTTTCTGCTAAGGGGACAGGACAACTTCACCGCATTAAAGGGACAATGGACGGGGACATATACTGTCAAATCATGGGTGAGAACCTCCTTCCCTCAGCCAGGGCATTGAAAATGGGTCGTGGATGGGTATTCCAGCATGACAATGACCCAAAACACATGGCCAAGGCAACAAAGAAGTGGCTCAAGAAGAAGCAGATTAAGGTCCTGGAGTGGCCTAGCCAGTCTCCAGACCTTAATCCCATAGAACATCTGTGGCGGGAGCTGAAGGTTTGAGTTGCCAAACAACAGCCTCGAAACCTTAATGACTTGGAGAAGATCTGCAAAGAGGAGTGGGACAAAATCCCTCCTGAGATGTGTGCAAACCTGGTGGCCAACTACAAGAAACGTCTGACCTCTGTGATTGCCAACAAGGGTTTTGCCACCAAGTACTAAGTCATGTTTTGCAGAGGGGTCAAATACTTATTTCCCTCATTAAAATGCAAATCAATTTATAACATTTTTGACATGCGTTTTTCTGGATTTTTTGTTGTTGTTATTCTGTCTCTCACTGTTCAAATAAACCTACCATTAAAATTATAGACTGATCATGTCTTTGTCAGTGGGCAAACGTACAAAATCAGCAGGGGATCAAATACTTTTTTCCCTCACTGTATGGAGCCTGGTTAGGATTGGTTTTTCCTCTTGCTTGTTCATTTTTTCTCTAAAATGAGAAGTGCTATTTATATGCTGCAATTCAGCTTCAAGCTGCAAAGGTGTATATGAAATAAATTAAACAAAACTAATCCATTCATCTGATGTCGTCATATGGTTCTGTTGACAGATAGCTTAGAGGCCAAGCTGTCTAGGATCGACCTGGCCAACACCCTGAGAGAGCAGGTCCAGGACCTGTTCAACAGGAGGTATGGGGAGGCACTTGGCATCAAATACCCCGTCCAAGTGCCTTACAAGAGGATCAAGAGCAACCCGGGCTCGGTGATCATCGAGGGCCTGCCCCCTGGCATCCCCTTCAGAAAACCCTGTACCTTTGGCTCGCAGAACCTGGAGAGGATCCTGGCGGTTGCTGACAAGATCTGCTTCACAATCACCAGGTGGGTAGTTCTCCTTCACGTTTTCATGGGGTTGTGGAAATAAGGCAGGGATGTTCTACCGGCCATCGGGACAAACTATTGCTACTCTTTTCTCCCTGGTAGTTGGTTGATTGATGTTAAGATTCCATCTTTGTTTGTCTCTTGTAGACCTTTCCAAGGACTCATTCCTAAACCAGGTAACACTCCATATATTTTATGAAGCAGATATTCAATTAATATTTCTGAATTTTCAATTAAAGTGCATGATTTGTTAGGATATGTCCTGTGTCATCTGTGAACCCGTAGATAGTGTAGTAGTAATAAACACTGAGTGTACAAAGCATTAGGGACCCATTCCTAATATTGAGTTGCACCCCCTTTTGCTCTCAGAACAGCCTCAATTCGTCGGGGCATGCTGGCCCATGTTGACTCCTATGCTTCCCATAGTTGTCAAGTTGGCTGGATGTCCTTTGGGAGGCGGACCATTCTTGATACACATAGGAAACTGTTGAGCGTGGAAAACCCAGCAGCGTTGCAGTTCTTGACACACTCAAACCGGTGCGCCTGGCACCTACTACCATACCCCATTCAAAGGCACTTAAATATTTTGTTTAGAGGCTTAAAAATCCTTCTTTAACCTGTTTCCTCCCCTTCATCTACATTGATTGAAGTGTATTTAACAAGTGACATCAAAAAGGGATCATAGCTTTCACCTGGTCAGTCTATGTCATGGAAAGAGCAGGTGTTCCTAATGTTTTGTACACTCAGTTGTACAATGACATTACATTTGTCTCCCCCTTAGCACCTCGTCGGATCACTTTATTGAAGAAGGCCTACGCCTCAATAAGTGGTGAGCATTCTAATTGTGTTGCCTGTTCATTTTGATGCAGTAAGAACACTTGGTTGGAAACTGTCATGCAGTAAATGGGAGCATGCAGATACCCAGCGCAAGTAAAAACAAAGTAAACAGTGCACTTATCAGAGTCAACTGCATACATGTATTTATTCTATATTCCCACCAATTCTGTTTGACTCCTCTCCTCCTGAAATGACAGATGAGGAGGAGGTCAACCGCATCGGTGAGAAAGTGATCCTTCGCGAGCAAGTGAAAGAACTCTTCAACCAGAAATATGGTCAGTGTATATCCTTCATTCATACTGTATGCTTTATCTATACAAGCCTTAGTGAAAAAAATTATCCTAACTTACACTTAAATTGAATATTCACTATATCAATGCATGACTTAGTGAAAATTCTACCTAAGTGGGAGTTAAGATCCGCCCAAAACTGACTGAAAAGCTTAATGTTCAGGTGACGCTTTGGGCCTGGACTGCTCTGTCCTGGTCCCATACAAGGTGATCCGTGCCAGTCCCGACTCTGTGGAGGTTAGTGGCCTTCCGGACGATATTCCCTTCCGAAATCCCAACACTTACGACATAGTCCGCCTAGAAAAAATCCTTCAAGCCCGAGATGAGATCAACATCAACATCAAAAGCCAGCTACAGTGAGTGTTTGTGTCATTGTGATAATTGTGTCAATCTGGAGTTTGTGGAAATATCCCGGATTGTGGATACAAAGTCTAAAATGTGAAAGGACATGAAAGAACTGTACACGTTGAAATTCTAGTAGAGAGACTCAATCTTGGGCAAAGCCAGGCTCACCTCTGGTCATTTACAGAACTGAAATTCAACTTTAATTAATTTTCTTTTCTATAGGCCTTTTGCAGAAATATGCACCCAAACATGTAACACAGGTAAGGATTGTTCTACGGTAGCCTATTTATTTTTTTAAAGCAATGCAGTCTATAAGGACACGTGCTTTAACAGTATGTTCAAAACAGCTTTATTGTTTTTGTGTTTTAAGAAAAGAGAGAAGTTTCTACCAATCGACGCAAACGCAAAAGAGTCCTGGAGAGCAGCCGAGTGTCCTTACCCTCTGAGTCAGGGGTATCAACCAATCAGATTCCAGTGATGGTACGTGGTAATAACAAAGCTGTTATATAACAGTTTAAGTGATCATTCTCAATCATGATCAAAAATACATAACTGAAAAGCTCTGATTTGATACTTTGATGCAGTTTACTTTATATTTATAAATGTATATTATATTTGTAGGTATTAAAGACATTTGTAAAAGGCACTAATAAGGTTGTGTAATTGATGGACCGTAATTTCCTTCTGCAACAGCATAACTAGTCTCCCTCATGCGCTCTCTAATGATCCTTCTATTGCTTTGTCTCGTTCTCCTTGTAGCAATGGCCCATGTACATGGTGGACTACAGTGGAGTGAATGTGCAAGTCCATGGGAAGGTGAAATACTAGAAAAGGAAGAATATGCTACAGGATAGAAATGAGAGGACTTTATCAAAGCTGTACTTATAACCACATCTCCAAGTTTCAGTTTTGCCTGTGTGCTGTTGCTTAAATACTCTTCTGACTGAAAATATAGGTTTGGATGTGTGTTTTTGAATGGTGGCGATTGCTGATATTACATGGCTTGGGTGGAAAGGTGAGGAGGAACTATAGAATCTGTGCACAAGTTGTTGCAGGATGCTTTCTTTTCTTTTGTCTTCCCCCACAAGTACCGATGGGGCTTTCTTGATACACCGATTTCAAAAGTGCTAAAAAAACAAACACTATTCTAACCGACTGGGGTTATGTTATGGCACTAAGCTTATGGAACTAACAATTACTGAAGTCCTCACCCTTTTAGAGAATTTTTGTTAGATCCAACATGGAGACTTTCGTTATGGGGTGTAACTATGGCACAAATGTCAATCTGGTTTTACAACATTCTGATATTTGTATGATTATTTATTTATTTATTTATTTTGAAGATTTAAAAAACCCATCATGTGCAGGGATGTAAATTACAATGTTCAGTAATCTAAGTACTGAATCAAATGTCTCTACAACACTAACTACTACTGTATGTAACTCAAAAAGTATATAAACTGAAATATGTTTGCCTTCAGGTGTGCGTACCGGTATTCTCTGTGGTAGGAATAACCCAAGGTGATAGCACTATATCGAAGAAAAATGTTCATATTTTGTATAACTCTACGTGGCTTTTCTTTTATCACTGTACTTGTACATGGAGTTGAGTTTTCTCAACTAGGCTTTTCTTATGTTTGTAGCACATCTGCGCTAAGTTGAAATGTCTCATTAAGTCAACATGAATGTAACGTGTGTAAAAGAAAGAATGGTCTGTGTTATCCTGTAGCAACTGTCTCTGGATTCACCAGTATTTATATACTGTACCTTAATGCCATTTAGGCCTTTGAAATAAAATGTGTTGCCTTGCACTTTCATTGGACTGCAGTGACTTTGTGTGTGATGAATGCAAGTAAAAAAATATATATATATATACTTCTAAAGAAAATTTAAACCTACTACTTTTGTATTTGTATTGTGTCATTCAGACTGTCATGGTATCATTAGAGAAATGATGGAGCTTTGAAAGGACAATTGACATCTGAGTGTTATTAACTAGCTAAGACTAAGAGGCTTAAACATTTTAAATTACATTTAAAAAAAACATCTGGCTGTCGGTTGCTGATGACAAGATTTATATAGATGCTTGCTTAAAAAAAGCTAATCCTGTGTCAAACACTATACAAGGAACTTTAGTATCTTTGACTCACCCATTTAAGATGAGTAGAAGATACATTTTATTTTCATTTTCGGATGCATGCACATGTCCTCATTTGCCAAGCAACTATTGTTGTTCAGAAATAGAAAGGACATGGTATTATTATTTATTTTTTCCTTAATTTAACTAGGCAAGTCAGTTAAGAACAAATTCTTATTTACAATGACGGCCTACCAAAAGGCAAAAGGCCTCTTGCGGGGACGGGGGATTAAAAAAAATATATATAGGACAAAACACACATCACAATGAGAGACACCACAACACTACCTAAGACGACAACATAGCATGGCAGCAACACATGACAACACAGCATGGTAGCAGCATCACATGACAACAACATGGTAGCAACACAACATGGCAGCAGCACAACATGATAGCAGCACAAAACATGGTACAAACATTATTGGGCACAGACAACAGCACAAAGGCAAGAAGGTAGAGACAACAATACATCACGCGAAGTAGCCACAAGTGTCAGTAAGAGTGTCCATGATTGAGTCTTTGAATGAAGAGCTGGAGATAAAACTATCCAGTTTTAGTGTTTTTTTTGCAGCTCGTTCCAGTCGCTAGCTGCAGCGAACTGAAAAGAGGAGCGACCCAGGGATGTGTGTGCTTTGGGGACCTTTAACAGAATATGACTGGTAGAACGGGTGTTGTATGTGGAGGATGAGGGCTGCAGTAGGTATCTCAGATAGGGGGAGTGAGGCCTACAAGGGTTTTACAAATAAGAATCAACCAGTGGGTCTTGCGACCGCTATACAGAGATGACCAGTTTACAGAGGAGTATAGAGTGCAGTGATGTGTCCTATAAGGAGCATTGGTGGCAAATCTGATGGCCGATCTATAAATTACATCTCCGTAATCTAGCATGGGTAGGATGGTCATCTGAATCAGGGTTAGTTTGGCAGCTGGGGTGAAAGAGGAGCAATTAGATAGAGGAAACCAAGTCTAGATTTAACCTTAGCCTGCCACTTTGATATGTGCTGAGAGAAGGACAGTGTACTGTCTAGCCATACTCCCAAGTACTTGTATGAGGTGACTACCTCAAGCTCTAAACCCTCAGAGGTAGTAATCACACCGGTGGGGAGAGGGGCATTCTTCTTACCAAACCACATTACCTTTGTTTTGGAGGTGTTCAGAACAAGGTTAAGGACAAAGAAAGCTTGTTGACACTAAGCGTTTAACACAAAATCCGGGGAGGGGCCAGCGGAGTATAACATTTTACATTACATTTTAGTCATTTAGCAGACACTCTTATCCAGAGCGACTTACAGTTAGTATAAGACTGTATCATCTGCATATAAATGGATGAGAGAGCTTCCTACTGCCTGAGCTATGTTGTTGATGTAAATTGAGAAGAGCGTGGGGCCTAGGATCGAGCCTTGGGGTACTCCCTTGGTGACAGGCAGTGGCTGAGACAGCAGATGTTCTGACTTTATACACTGCACTCTTTGAGAGAGGTAGTTAGCAAACCAGGCCAAAGACCCCTCAGAGACACCAATACTCCTTAGCCGGCCCACAAGAATGGAATGGTCTACCGTATCAAAAGCTTTGGCCAAGGCAATAAAAATAGCAGCATAACATTGCTTAGAATCAAGGGCAATGGTGACATCATTTAGGACCTTTAAGGTTGAAGTGACACATCCATAACCTGAGCGGAAACCAGATTTCATACTTGAGAGAATACTATAGACATCAAGAAAGCCAGCCAGTTGATTATTGACAAGTTTTTCCAACACTTTTGATAAACAGGGCAAAATAGAAATTGGCCTATAACAGTTAGGATCAGCTTGATCTCCCCCTTTAAGGCCAGACACCACAGGCAAATATTGTGATTTTGCTTACATCTGTCAATTTTCAGATTTTGGGATATTTTGCAACTATAACTTCCATACTTTCATAAAATGTACAAATAAATCTGCAATAATGTATTTAAATACTTGATTTGTATCATTTTATCCCATCTCCATCAACTACACCTAGCATAAATTTAGTTCTTGTTAGCATGTTTCATGTAAAACTTCAACTGCTATTTTTAAAACTCTCCATGTTGAATCATACATCATTCAAAAGCATGTTTTCCGGAGCATATCGTTAGCTAGTCCATACATGGCTATGTTCTTTGTAGACGTAGTGCTTTGTGCTGAAAGATGAGTAATTTCCTGACATCTGATTGGTTACTGGCATTTAAAGGCCCTTTACAGCAACCTGATTGGTTAAAATGCCTCACTTGTTTGAAAATCCCTCCTTGTTTGAAAATATCTCCCGCGAAGAATCCACGTAAAGAGAGACAAAATGAGCAAATCTCGAAGAATATACCTATAGTATGTGAATAAGAATAGGCGATCTCAGTTAACCTCTACGGGATCGGTGTCCCGTATACGGGACGGTTGAGCTAACGTGTGCTAATGTGATTAGCATGACTGTTGTAAGTAACAGCAAACTTTCCAGGACATAGACATGTCTTATATGGGCAGAAATCTTACATTCTTGTTAATCTAACTGCACTGTCCAATTTACAGTGAAAAAATACCATGCTATTGTTTGAGGCACATTTGGGCAGACTTGATACAAAATAGTCCAGTATTGCAATGCTTCGCTGGATCAATCTGAAACTTTGCACACACACTGCTGCTGTCTAGTGGCCAGAATCTACATTGCGCCTAAACTGCAATATTATATTGCAATATTATATTGTGGCCTTTCAATTGCATTTCAAAGATGATGGAACAAAACAAAAAATAGAAAACTCATGTTTTTTTGTTTGTATTATCTTTAACCAGATCTAATGTGTTATATTCTCCTACATCAATTTCCACAAACGTCAAAGCATATCCTTGCTTCAGGTCCTGAGCTACAAGCAGTTCGATTTGGGTATGTCATTTTAGGCTAACATTTTTAAAAAGGGTCCGATCCTTAAGAGGTTAACCAATGCGAGAAAAGCAGTGAATTCAATAATAAATTATCCTGATCAGCCGATCGAGGCAGTGGCAGTACAGGTAGAGGAGGAAAAGGAGGAGGCCGGCAGCAGCGCTTCGAGACGCAAATTAGTTGAGATGAAGATGACAGCTAGCAGCGATCAACCAGTCAGCAGACAGCTAGCCAGCCAACAGTGCATTTTATTCCACGTCACAAATAAACCAACTTGTACATGATTTGATTTTCCATAAGTGTCTAAACACTGGACTGAAAATCACCATAGACCCCACCAACCAGGGATTCTGTAATTCTGTCATGATTGAATGTGCACACTGTGAAGGTGATCGTGATGCATTTAGGAGGAGTGTTTACACTTCCTCCAGGCTGCAGGAGTGCTCCAGGGGAGATGTGGCTTTTGATATAAATGTGAGGATGGTTCTTCTAGCCCACGAACTTGGACTTGGTTATGCAGCTCTAAAGAAAATAATCAAAGTCCTAGGGATTCCTTCATTGCGTCTCAGCTCATATCAGAGACATGACAGGAGAGTGACAGGTAAATAAAAAGGGAGAGTAGCCCATTATTGTCAGGTGACTTGCTGTGCATAAATATTGATTTCCTTGCTCCAGCAAATGTATTCAACGTGAATAAACAGAGTGATAGGAAAACATAAGTATACAACGAGACTGTCACATAGGCCTACAGTGTCATAGGGCTGTAGTCTACTGTGATTACTGAGAAATTAGCTTTACATAAAGTAAATACATGCAGATATGCTAATATTTACATAGGGTAACATGCTGATATTTAAATAGGGTAACATGCTGATATTTAGTCCTGCAGTTATGACTGTAATGTCGACAGACATAAGTACTTTCTCCCCCCACTTTAGTAGCAGAGATTCAGAGAGGGCTACAGCCAATGGAGAGTGCGGCAAAGCTAATTAGAAGAGCATACGCAGAAATAGACACAGACATAGCAGAGTTGCTGAAGGAGGATGAGGATGCCATCATAGACATTCATGTATCATTTGATGGCACTTGGCACAAAAGAGGATTCACTTCCAACAAGGGGATAGCTGTGTGTGCATTGGTGCTGGTACCAGTGAGCCCTAGAAAATGGTGAAGATCCACCCAGTCACAAAAACCATGGAGGCCATACATTTTTGAATAGAGAGGTTACCTCCTCAAAAGAATGTAACACTGAGGAACCCAGAATGCAAATGAATGCCCTAAAACTGTCTATGTGGGCAAAAGCCGCGTTGACGCAGCAGCCAGTATGGCAGTAGCCTCGTTCAATGAGGGAGCCACTGCTATATCAAATGTGATGGACAAATTGAGGATTGACAGCACTTTGGTGACACTGGAAGCAATCAGAGAGGAGGATGCAAGGCGTGTTGTGAGAGCTGATGCTGCTTCAATGGAGTGTGCCAAGCGTAGGTGCAGGTCCCATGACACAGTCAAGAAAGTAAAGCGGCACCAGCAACAACTCAAAGAGGGCCTTACATATGGGGCAGGCATAGCTGATTCATGTTCTGCACACTTCAACAGCCATACAAAAAGCCTTGTATGTGACAAATTTAGCAAAATGATATGAGAATTTGCCCAAAACTGCATATTTGCCCAACAGACCAGTATTCAAAGCATATGCTCTATTGCTTGAAACAAATGTATTAAACGTGCTGATGTATTTGTAAAAGGTATATTTTATGTTTATTTGTCAGTTTAGAAGTGATATATGAATAAGAGATTAATGTGACAAACGGTCATATTTATGGAAAGTACATTTTAATTGCATTAGCCTATCTTTATCAGCCATTTTCTCAAAATGACATGTTCCACCTGTGCCAATTCATTTTTCTCAGTCTTCAAAGGACGTACATTCACATTATTCCACACACAGGTTCTTAGGTCTTATAGTTAGACTAATACAGAGGCTTTTTTTTTAAATATCTTGTGTCATTTTATCTGTAAATATATGCAAAATATGCATCTGTCATACATGAATGACTTAATAATTTGATTAACTGTTCTGTAAAAGTCTGACCAGTGACTGTTTTATCATAATAATAAATAAATAAACATTCTGCCTTGAAGCAATGTGTTGAAAAAACGGATTCACGCAATATGCACATTAGAGCATATTTAAGGAGGTGTTGCCTCATTTGCATATTTTAATTTTAAAATAAATACAACTTGTAATATAAAAATATATTTTATTTATGTGTACTTTCAACTGGTAAAGTTTCAGTCTGATGAGAGTAAAGGGAAAAAAATCCCTATTGGCCTGTGGTGCCTGGCCTTAAATAAAGGATGCACCGTGGCTGCCTTCCAAGCAATGGGAACCTCCCCAGAGAGGAGAGATAGGTTAAAAAGGTCAGAGATAGGCTTGGCAATGATAGGGGCTGCAACCTTAAAGAAGAAAGGATCTAAACCATCTGACCCAGATGGGCTGGGAGATGAGGACATGTTGGACGGGCAATGAGGCATGGCTGAGTCAAATAGGAGTCCTGACTTAATAAAGTGGTGATTAAAGAGCTCAGCCATGTGCTCCTTGTCAGTAACAACCACATCATCAACATTAAGGGACATGGGCAGCTGTGAGGAGGAGGGTTTATTCTCCAGGTCTTTAACCGTTTCCCAGAACTTCTTGGGGTTAGACCCACGGAGAGAGAACTGCTCCTTAAAGTAACTAACAATGGCCTTCCGGATAACCTGAGTGCACTTGTTTCTCATTTGCCTGAACGAGAGCCAGTCAGCCTGAGTATGCGTGTGCCGAGCATTTCGCCAAATGGAATTCTTGAGGTGGAGTAACTCTGCCAGATCACAGTCGAACCAGGGGCTGAACCTGTTTTTAACTGTTTTCAATGGCTGCCTGGTATTGTGATGCAATAATTTCCATGGTAATTTGAAATGTTCTATCAACTGATGCTGGATTGCCATGGTAATGTAGAATGTTCATTCAAATGATGCTAACTGATGTGGCTCATGCAATGGAATGTCTTTTTTGTAATGTCAGTTGAGTTGACTCAACAAATCACAGCACAGATTGAAAGGTACATGTCCTGCTTTTACTCTAGGTTGAAGATGGGAAGGTTAAGACAACGGCATCACAGTAATGCAGAGGTTCTATCGCTCTGAATCAACCATAGGACCAGCTCAAGCGTTGTAGCTACGCTGCCTAGGCAGAAGGCAAGCTGTCTGAAGCAGATCATAAGGTTGGTGAAAAAAATAGCATTTTAAAATAATGCCAGAAAAAATACAAGATTACAAGGTTAAGACAACAGGGTTCTAATATTCCATAACTCCTTGCGATCAATGGCGCTGGTCCCATGAATTTGTTATTTTCTAACGCTTTCGAATTGAATTATTATGTTGTCTTCACCTTGTATTTTTTTTACCTAGCTTTTACTTCTTGGCATTGGTACACTCAAAATGTCTGCCAGTCCATCCATTATGCCATAGATACACACAGCGAGGCATGCCCCCGAGGAGGGTACAGCCATAGGGTACTCCCGTTACTCCCATGTTAAATTGCCTACTTTACTCATAACCCGACAACAACTGTAGGAAGTTTGTTCTGAAATGTCTGTCCTATATCTGAGAGATATAAGATCAGGAAACTATACAGATATTTTTTTTTACATGTATTTAAACCCTTATTTTTGGCACTAAACTATCTCCATATACAGTATACAACATACATTTTTTAAACTGGTATGGGGGACCTTCAGACAAGTCTTGTGATGCTTGTGGGCATCCTAGAGCAAAACAGAGACTCGTGAGAGACTCACCTTTCCACAGATGGGTCATATTAGTGTGTAGCCCAAACTGTTCGTACGCTACAGATATAAATTGGCAGATCGGCTGTACCGAATTCAGATGAGTCCCAAGACGCTTGTGTGGTCATAGAGAAAAACGGAGGACACCATACTGTTTGTGAGAGTTTCGCCTTTCCATAGAAGGGTCATAATAGTTAGGTCAAACCGTTCGACGCTACAGACAATTTCGTGAGAATATCTCTAACTTAAACGGACAGATTTTGATGGGGATTTGTGTATTATGCTAATTTAGTTTTCAGCGGGGGCGCAGAAATCAACTCTAGGGGGTTTTAACAAATCGAGCTGTCCGCATGGAATGTACATACGTTTATCAGCCAAAGAGCCGATTCCAACAGGTTTCAAATCAAATTTTATTGGTCACATACACATATTTAGCAGATGTTTTTGCGGGTGTAGCGAAATGCTTGTGTTCCTAGTTCCAACAGTGCAGTAGTATCTAACAATTCACAACAATACACAAATCTAAAAGTAAAAGAATGGAATTAAGAATCAAGAAATATATAATTATTAGGACGAGCAATGTCGGAGTGGCATTGACTAAATACAGTAGAATAGAATACAGTTCATATAAGGAAATCAGTCAATTTAAATAAATTCATTAGGCCCTAATTTATGGATTTCACATGACTGGGAATACAGATATTCATCTGTTGGATCAGAAAACCTGTCAGTATCTGGTGTGACCACCATTTGCCTCATGCAGTGTGACACATCTCCTTCACGTAGAGTTGATTAGGCTGTTGATTGTGGCCTGTGGAATGCAGGTTGTCCCACTCCTCTTCAATTACATTTTAGTCATTTAGCAGACGCTCTTATCCAGAGCGACTTACAGTTAGTGAGTGCATACATTATTTATTTGTAATACTGCCCCCCGTGGGAAACGAACCCACAACCCTGGCGTTGCAAACGCCATGCTCTACCAACTGAGCTACATCCTGCTGGGCCAATTGTGCGCCACCCCATGGATCTCCCGGTTACGGACGGCTACGACAGAGCCTGGATTCGAACCAGGATCTCTAGTGGCACAGCTAGCACTGCGATGCAGTGCCTTAGACCACTGCGCCACTCGGGAGACTACAATGGCTGTGCGAAGTTGCTGGATATTGGCGGGAACTGGAATACGCTGTCGTACACGTCGATCCAGTGCATCCCAAACATGCTCAATGGGTGACATGTCTGGTGAGTATGCAGGCCATGGAAGAACTGGGACATTTTCAGCTTCCAGGAATTGTGTACAGATCCTTGCGACATGGGGCTGTGCATTATCATGCTGAAACATGAGGTGATGGTGGAGGATGAATGGCACAACAATGGGCCTCAGGATCTAATGAGCCTCAGGACTCCTAACCTACAAAGCATGAGCTTGATCCTACCTATCTCTCCGATTTGGTCCTGCCGTACATACCGACACGTACGCTACGGTCACAAGACGCAGGCCTCCTTATTGTCCCTAGAATTTCTAAGCAAACAGCTGGAGGCAGTGCTTTCTCCTATAGAGCTCCATTTTTAAGGAATGGTCTGCCTATCCATGTGAGAGACACAGACTCTGTCTCGACCTTTAAGTATTTACTGAAGACTCATCTCTTCAGTAGGTCCTATGATTGAGTGTAGTCTGGCCCAGGGGTGCGAAGGTGAATGGAAAGGCACTGGAGTGACAAACCGCCCTTGCTGTCTCTGCCTGGCCGGATCCTGTCTCTCCATTGGGATTCTCTGCCTCTGACCCTATTACGGGGGCTGAGTCACTGGCTTACTGGTGCTTTCCATGCCGTCCCTAGGAGGGATGCATCACTTGAGTGGGTTGAGTCACTGACGTGATCTTCCTGTCCGGTTTGTCGCCCCCTCGGGCTCGTGCAGTGGAGGAGATCTTCGTGGGCTATACTCAGCCTTGTCTCAGGGTAGTAGGTTGGTGGTCTGTTGATATCCCTTTGGTGGTGTGGGGGCTGTGCTTTGGCAAAGTGGGTTACAGTGGGGGAAAAAAGTATTTAGTCAGCCACCAATTGTGCAAGTTCTCCCACTTAAAAAGATGAGAGAGGCCTGTAATTTTCATCATAGGTACACGTCAACTATGACAGACAAAATGAGAAAAAAAATATCCAGAAAATCACATTGTAGGATTTTTAATGATTTTATTTGCAAATTATGGTGGAAAATAACAAAAGTTTCTCAATACTTTGTTATATACCCTTTGTTGGCAATGACACAGGTCAAACGATTTCTGTAAGTCTTCACAAGGTTTTCACACACTGTTGCTGGTATTTTGGCCCATTCCTCCATGCAGATCTCCTCTAGAGCAGTGATGTTTTGGGGCTGTCGCTGGGCAACACGGACTTTCAACCCTCCAAAGATTTTCTATGGGGTTGAGATCTGGAGACTGGCTAGGCCACTCCAGGACCTTGAAATGCTTCTTACGAAGCCACTCTTTCGTTGCCCGGGCGATGTGTTTGGGATCATTGTCATGCTGAAAACCCAGCCACGTTTCATCTTCAATGCCCTTGCTGATGAAAGGAGGTTTTCACTCAAAATCTCACGATACATGGCCCCATTCATTCTTTCCTTTACACGGATCAGTCGTCCTGGTCCCTTTGCAGAAAAACAGCCCCAAAGCATGATGTTTCCACCCCCATTCTTCACAGTAGGTATGGTGTTCTTTGGATGCAACTCAGCATTCTTTGTCCTCCAAACACGACGAGTTGAGTTTTTACCAAAAAGTTCTATTTTGGTTTCATCTGACCATATGACATTCTCCCAATCCTCTTCTGGATCATCCAAATGCACTCTAGCAAACTTCAGACGGGTCTGGACATGTACTGGCTTAAGCAGGGGGACACATCTGGCACTGCAGGATTTGAGTCCCTGGCGGCGTAGTGTGTTACTGATGGTAGGCTTTGTTACTTTGGTCCCAGCTCTCTGCAGGTCAGTCACTAGGTCCCCCCGTGTGGTTCTGGGATTTTTGCTCACCGTTCTTGTGATCATTTTGACCCCACGGGGTGAGATCTTGCGTGGAGCCCCAGATCGAGGGAGATTATCAGTGGTCTTGTATGTCTTCCATTTCCTAATAATTGCTCCCACAGTTGATTTCTTCAAACCAAGCTGCTTACCTATTGCAGATTCAGTCTTCCCAGCCTGGTGCAGGTCTACAATTTTGTTTCTGGTGTCCTTTGACAGCTCTTTGGTCTTGGCCATAGTGGAGTTTGGAGTGTGACTGTTTGAGGTTGTGGACAGGTGTCTTTATACTGATAACAAGTTCAAACAGGTGCCATTAATACAGGTAACGAGTGGAGGACAGAGGAGCCTCTTAAAGAAGAAGTTACAGGTCTGTGAGAGCCAGAAATCTTGCTTGTTTGTAGGTGACCAAATACTTATTTTCCACCATAATTTGCTAATAAATTCATTAAAAATCCTACAATGTGATTTTCTGGAGAAAAAAAATCTCTATTTGTCTGTCATAGTTGACATGTACCTATGATGAAAATTACAGGCCTCTCTCATCTTTTTAAGTGGAACTTGCACAATTGGTGGCTGACTAAATACTTTTTTTCCCCACTGTATATCCTGCCTGGTTGGCCCTGTCCGGGGTATCGTCGGATGGGGCCACAGTGTCTCCTGACCCCCCCTGTCTCAGCCTCCAGTATCTATGCTGCAATAGTCTATGTGCCGGGGGGATAGGGTCCGTCTGTTATATCTGGTGTTATTCTCCTGTCTTATCCGGTGTCCTGTGTGAATTTAAGTATGCTCCCTCTAATTATCTCTCTCTCTCTCCCTCTCTCCCTCCCATCCCGGAGGACCTGAGCCCTAGGACCATGCCTCAGGACTACCTGGCCTGATGACTCCTTGCTGTCCCCAGTCCACCTGGTCGTGCTGCTGCTCCAGTTTCCACTTCTGCCTGCGGCTATGGAACCCTGACCTGTTCACCGGACGTGCTACCTTGTCCCAGACCTGCTGTTTTCAACACTCTCTCTCTCTACCGCACCTGCTATTTCAACCTCTAAATGCCTGGCTATGAAAAGCCAAGTGAAATTTACTCCTTATGTACTGACCTTTTGCAACCTCTACAACCACTGTGATTATTATTTGACCCTGCTGGTCATCTATGAACGTTTGAACATCTTGGAGAAAAATCTGGCCTTCATGGCCATGTTGTCACGAATTCCGCCGAGACTGCTCCTCCTCCTTGTTCGGGCAGGCTTCGGCGTTCGTCGTCCCTGGAGTACTAGCTGCTACCGCTTGATGTTCTCTATGTTTGTTTGGTTTTGTCTTGTTGGTGCACCTGTTTCGTATTATGTATTGATTATGTCACCTATAAGTTTCCTTTGGTTTTGTTTGCAGTTGTGTGTTGTTGTCCGCCTGTCCGCTGGTGAATGTTATTTGTTTTCTAGTTGTTAGTGTTTTACGCACTGTTTGCGTAATCGCTCGCCTCCTGTGTTTTGAGGCCCGTTATTTTGTATTTGTCTTTGTGACAATTAAAGTCGTTTTCGACTAAGCTTCTGTGTCCTGCGCCTGACTCCAACACTGCATCCACATCAGCTTCTGACAGAACAACACACCATACTATGGAGTCAGCAGGAGCAGCGGCAGCGACCGAGTCGCTGGAGGATCGGGTCAGCTGCCAGGACGCCAGGATCCAGCAACTCGGCTCCGCCATGCAGGAGGTGATGAACACCCTGCGCCGATGGGAAAGGGGAGGCGTGCCCACACCTCCTCCTACATTACCACCACCATCGGCCAGCCCCACCAGACCAGCTCCGGAATCCAGTGGAATTCGGCTCTCGCTCCCGAGGGCGTATGATGGCACCGCAGCCGGGTGTCAGGGGTTCCTCCTTCAGGTGGAACTCTACCTGGCCACCATACACCCGGCGCCCTCGGGATACGAGAGCGTTTCCGCCCTCATCTCCTGTCTCTCCGGCAAGGCGTTGGAGTGGGCCAACGCCGAATGGAGGGGAATAGACGCCGCCACCATCAGCTACGCGGAGTTCTCCCGCCGCTTCAGGGCTGTTTTCGATCACCCTCCTGAGGGTAAAGCGGCGGGGGAGTGTCTGTTCCACCTCCGACAGGGGAAGAGGAGCGCACAGGAGTTCGCCCTGGATTTCCGGACTCTAGCGGCGGATGCGGGGTGGAATAAGAGGGCCCTCATCGACCACTATCGGTGTAGCCTGCGTGAGGATGTTCATCGAGAGCTGGCCTGCAGGGACACCAATCTGTCCTTCGACCAGCTAGTGGACATGTCCATCCGTCTGGATACCCTGCTGGCCACCCGCGGACGTCCCGAGTTGGGGCCGTCCATTCCATCCCCCAGCACCTCCGAGCCGAGCCCTATGGAGCTCGGGGGTGCTGGCGCTAGAGAGAGAAGGAGAGAGAACCCGAGGGGGGCCGTCCCCTGCACCAGCTGTGGCCGTGGAGGACACACTGCGGCTAGGTGCTGGGGAGGGTCTCCAGGGAATCGGGGCAACAGGTCACGCACTGGGGAGTCATTTCAGGTGAGTAGGCGCCCCACTCACCCAGAGCTCTCTGTTGTTCACTTGTGTATACCTGTAGTATTTCCTCAGGTTGCATCTCATTCCCAGCATAAGGCGCTAGTCGATTCAGGCGCAGCTGGGAATTTTATTGATCGGAAATTTTGTTCTAAGTTAGGGATTCCCCTCCTGCCCGTTGATGCACCCTTTCCTGTCCATGCCCTAGATAGCCGCCCGTTGGGATCTGGGTTGATTAGGGAGGTCACAGCGCCACTAAAGATGAAGACGCAGGGGGGTCATGAGGAGATTATTCAGTTGTACCTAATTGACTCTCCTGCGTATCCCGTGGTGCTGGGGCTTCCTTAGTTAATCACCCATGACCCCACCATTTCGTGGCAACAGAGGGCTCTCATGGAATGGTCTGGCCAGTGTGTTGGGCGATGTTTAGGTGTTTCCGTTGGGGCGACCACGGTGGAGAGTCCGAACCAAGTGCCCGCAATGCACATTCCCCCTGAGTATGAGGATTTGGCACTCGTGTTCAGCAAGACGAGGGCGACGCGATTGCCACCTCATAGACAGGAAGATTGTGCGATAAACCTCCAGACAGGTGCGGCACTCCCGCGGAGCCATGTGTATCCTCTGTCTCAAGAGGAGACGGCGGCTATGGAGACATACATAGCTGAGTCCCTGAGACAAGGATACATACGGCCCTCCACTTCCCCTGCGTCCTCGAGTTTCTTTTTTGTGAAGAAGAAGGATGGAGGGTTGCGCCCGTGTATTGATTACCGTAGTCTCAATCAGATCACTGTGAAATACAGTTACCCTCTTCCTCTGATTGCGAGTATGACTGAATCATTACGCGGAGTGCGTTTCTTCACAAAACTGGATCTCAGGAGCGCTTATAACTTGGTGCGCATTAGGGGAGGAGATGAATGGAAGACGGCATTTAGTACCACCTCAGGTCATTATGAGTATCTTGTCATGCCATACGGGTTAATGAATGCTCCTTCAGTCTTCCAATCATTTGTGGGACGAGATCTTCCGGGACCTGCATGGGCAGGGAGTGGTAGTGTACATTGACGACATCCTAGTGTACTCTGCTACACGAGCCGAGCATGTAGCCCTGGTGCGCCGAGTGTTGGGTAGGCTGTTGGAGCATGACTTGTATGTCAAGGCAGAGAAATGTCTGTTTTTCCAGGAGTCCATCTCCTTCTTGGGTCATCAGTTGTCCGCGTCAGGGGTGAAGATGGAGATTGACCGTGTGTCAGCCGTGCGTGACTGGCAAACCCCAACCACTGTTAAAGAGGTGCAGCAGTTTTTGGGTTTTGCCAATTACTACCGGAGGTTTATCCGGGGTTTTGGACAGGTGGCAGCTCCCATTACTTCCCTGCTGAAGGGGGGGGCCGGTGCGTTTGCAGTGGTCGGCTGAAGCGGACAGGGCGTTTTGTAAACTGAAGGACCTGTTCACTTCGGCTCCGGTGCTGGCGCACCCGGACCCTGCTTTAGCGTTCCAGGTAGAGGTGGACGCGTCAGAGGCCGGTATTGGGGCAGTACTGTCGCAACGCTCCGGCACGCCTCCTAAGCTCCGTCCCTGCGCTTTTTATTCTAAAAAGCTCAGCCCGGCGGAACGTAATTATGACGTAGGGGACAGGGAGGTGTTAGCCGTGGTTCAAGCCCTAAAGGTGTGGAGGCATTGGCTTGAGGGGGCTCAACACCCTTTTCTCATTCTGACTGACCATCGTAACCTGGAGTACATCCGGGCAGCTAGGAGATTGAACCCTCGTCAGGCTAGGTGGAACATGTTTCTGACCCGATTCGTTTTTAAGATCACTTACATCCCAGGGTCCCAGAACGGTAAGGCAGACGCCCTGTCCCGGCAGTATGACACAGAGGAGAGGTCCATTGAGCCCACTCCCATACTGCCGGAGTCTTGTCTGGTGGCACCGGTGGTATGGGAGGTTGATGCGGAAATTGAGCGGGCGTTACGCACCGACCCTACTCCCCCAGAGTGTCCAGTGGGTCGGACGTACGTGCCGCTCGAGGTCCGTGATCGTCTCATTTATTGGGCTCATACGTCACCCTCCTCTGGACATCCTGGTATTGGCCGGACAGTGCACTGCCTTAGTGTTAAGTACTGGTGGCCAACTTTGGCTAGGGACGTGAGGGTTTATGTCTCCTCCTGCTCGGTGTGCGCTCAGTGTAAGGCGCCTAGACACCTGCCCAGGGGGAAGTTACAACCCCTGCCCGTTCCACAACGGCCGTGGTCTCACCTCTCGGTGGACTTTGTCACGGACCTTCCCCCTCTCAGGGAATACCACTATTCTGGTCGTTGTGGATCGGTTCTCTAAGGCCTGTCGTCTCATTCCAATGCCGGGTCTCCCTACTGCCCTACAGACCGCTGAGGCTTTGTTCACCCACGTCTTCCGGCACTACGGGGTTCCCGAGGATATAGTGTCTGATCGGGGTCCCCAATTCACCTCTAGAGTCTGGAGGGCGTTCATGGAACGCTTGGGGGTCTCGGTTAGCCTTACCTCGGGTTACCACGCTGAGAGTAACGGGCAGGTGGAGAGAGTGAACCAGGTTGTGGGTAGGTTTCTGAGATCCTATTACCAGGGACGACCGGAGGAGTGGTCGGGGTATATCCCCTGGGCAGAGATGGCTCAGAACTCTCTTCGCCACTCCTCTACTAACCTGACCCCTTTTCAGTGCGTGTTAGGGTATCAGCCGGTTCTGGCACCATGGCATCAGAGCCAGATCGAGGCTCCTGCGGTGGATGAGTGGTTTCGGCGCTCGGAGGAGACGTGGAACGCTGCACACGTACATCTGCAGCGGGCCATTCGCAGGCAGAAAGCGAGCGCCGATCTCCACCGCAGTGAGGGTCCAGTATACGCCCCTGGAGATCGAGTCTGGCTCTCGACTCGAAACCTGCCCCTTCGCCTGCCCTGCCGGAAGCTTGGCCGGCGGTTTGTGGGGCCATTTAAAGTCCTGAGGAGATTGAACGAGGTGTGTTACAAGTTGCAACTGCCTAATGACTATCACATTAACCCCTCGTTCTATGTGTCTCTCCTCAGGCCGGTGGTAGCTGGTCCACTCCAGGAGAGTGAGATAAGAGAGACCCCTCCGCCCCCACTGGACATCGAGGGGGCTCCGGCGTACTCAGTCCAGTCCATCGTGGATTCGAGACGTCGGATGGGGGGTCTACAATATCTCGTGGAGTGGGAGGGGTACGGTCCGGAGGAACGGTGCTGGGTGCCTAGGAGGGACATTTTAGATCCATCCCTCCTGACTGAGTTCCACCGTAGTCATCCTACGCGCCCTGCTCCACGTCCTCCTGGCCGTCCCCGAGGCCGGGGTCGGCACACGGCTGGAGCCGCGCGTCAAGGGGGGGGGGGTACTGTCACGAATTCCGCCGAGACTGCTCCTCCTCCTTGTTCGGGCAGGCTTCGGCGTTCGTCGTCCC
The DNA here is from genome assembly GCF_020615455.1 of Coregonus clupeaformis. NCBI lineage: Eukaryota > Metazoa > Chordata > Actinopteri > Salmoniformes > Salmonidae > Coregonus > Coregonus clupeaformis. Next base: position 37,018,285 of record NC_059200.1, read on the forward strand.
CGGAGTACTAGCTGCTACCGCTTGATGTTCTCTATGTTTGTTTGGTTTTGTCTTGTTGGTGCACCTGTTTCGTATTATGTATTGATTATGTCACCTATAAGTTTCCTTTGGTTTTGTTTGCAGTTGTGTGTTGTTGTCCGCCTGTCCGCTGGTGAATGTTATTTGTTTTCTAGTTGTTAGTGTTTTACGCACTGTTTGCGTAATCGCTCGCCTCCTGTGTTTTGAGGCCCGTTATTTTGTATTTGTCTTTGTGACAATTAAAGTCGTTTTCGACTAAGCTTCTGTGTCCTGCGCCTGACTCCATCACCGCATCCACATCAGCTTCTGACACATGTACTGTTATAATCTCCACCCGGCACAGCCAGAAGGGGACTGGCCACCCCTCAGAGCCTGGTTCCTCCCTAGGTTTCTTCCTAGGTTTCTGCCTTTCTAGGGAGTTTTTCCTAGCCACCATGCTTCTACATCTGCATTGCTTGCTTGCTGTTTGGGGTTTTAGGCAGGGTTTCTGTATAGTACTTTGTGACATCTGCTGATGGAAAAAGGGCTTTATAAATAAAATTTGATTGATTGATTGATTGATCTCGTCACGGTATCTCTGTGCATTCAAATTGCCATCGATAAAATGCAGTTGTGTTCGTTGTCCGTAGCTTATTCCTGCCCATACCATAACTCCACCGCCACCATGGGGCAATCTGTTCACAATGTTGACATCAGCAAACCGCTCGCCCACACGACGCCATACATGCTGTCTGCCATCTGCCTGGTACAGTTGAAACCGGGATTCATCCGTGAAGAGCACACTTCTCCAGTGTGCCAGTGGCCATCGAAGGTGAGCATTTGCCCACTGAAGTCGGTTACGACGCTGAACTGCAGTCAGGTCTAGACCCTGGTGAGGATGACAAGCACGCAGATGAGCTTCCTTGAGACGGTTTCCGAAGGTTTGTGCAGAAATCCTTCGGTTGTGCAAACCCACAGTTTCATCAGCTGTCCGGGTGCTGGTCTCAGACGGTCCTGCAGGTGAAGAAGCCAGATGTGGAGGTCCTGGGCTGGTGTGTTTACATGTGGTCTGCGGTTGTGAGGGTGGTTGGATGTACTGCCAAATTCTCTAAAACGACATTGGAGGCGTAGTATGGTAGAGAAATTAACATTAAATTCTCTGGCAACAGCTCTGGTGAACATTCTTGCAGTCAGCATGCCAATTGCACGCTCCCTCAAAACTTCAGACATCTGTAGAATTGTGTTGTGTGACAAAACTGCACATTTTATAGTGGCCTTTTATTGTCCACAGCACAATGTGCACCTGTGTAATGATCATGCTGTTTAATCAGCTTCTTGATATGCCACACCTGTCAGGTGGATGGATTATCTTGGCAAAAGACAAATGCTGACTAACAGGGATGTAAACAAATTTGTGCATTTAGCATCCCTGCCGGCCTGCTGGGCCAATTGTGCGCCGCCCCATGGTTCTCCCGGTCGCGGCCGGCTACAACAGAGCCTGGATACAAACCAGGATCTCTAGTGGCACAGCTAGCACTGCGATGCAGTGCCTTAGACCACTGCGCCACTCGGGCGTATGTATATAATTATTTCAGTCACGCCACCAATATAATGAGATAAGTGACAGAGGCCCCATTTAGAGAAGCACACGTAGCCCTCGTGAGTAAACAACATGTGACACCGAAGGATGTTAATCATGTACAGATAATGGAGTAACTGTGTAGGCTGTATAAGCATGACTATGCATTTGTGTCTGTATAAAAGGAGAGCTCCGAGTCAGGGAAAACAGATGTTCTGCAGATCATCTCGGCTTTCGTTGCTTTGTGTAATAGAAGTATATTTTCATTCTACAAAAACTCTGGAAGAACTTTTGATTTTTAACAAGTATAGTGATAATTATCCACAACAACATGCACTGTCAACTGTGGGATCTTATATAGACAGGTGTGTGCCTTTCCAAATCATGTCTAATCAATTGAATTTACCACAGGTGGACTCCAATCTAGTTGTAGAAACGTCTCAAGGATGATCAATGGAAACAGGATGCCTGAGCTCAATTTCGAGTCTCACAGCAAAGGTTCTGAATACTTATGTAAATAAGGTATTTCTGTTTTTTATTTGTAATACATTTTGAAAAAAATCTAAAAACCTGTTTTCTCTTTGTCATTGTGGGGTATTGTGTGTAGATTGCTGAGGATTTTTATTTATTTAATCCATTTTAGAATTAGGCTGTAACGTAACAAAATGTGGAAAAAGTCAAGGGGTCTGAATACTTTCCGAAGGCACTGTATATTTTTGTTCAGTATAGATAACTAACCCTGCTTTTAAGATGCGGAAAAGCTGTTACATTCCGTTTTGTTTTGTCGTATATGAAGATTATGACGTTGTTAATGTTTTTAAGTGGAACCGGAGAGGACGTTTATTTTAGTGTCAGAGGGAATGGTTTTAATGTGACACCCCGGATAGGACAGAGAAGTCTGTGTGTTGTAGACAGGGGATTGGACAGTAGAGGGAGCCACCCACATCTTGGGGAGATTATATATACTGGGGGAAAAACGAAGAAGAGGTTAGAGCGACCATTGCAATCTGGGGCGTCGCTCTCCGGGTGGGCATGACACCTGTAAAACTTATGCTGAAAGCTTGTGATATGAATAAACTTATGATCAAGGTTCAGTATGAGCGGACTCCTTTGTTTATCAGCAATAATTGCCAGCATTTACTCGATACTACAGATGGCGTCACGAAAAGGGAAGGACTGCATCTATCCTTTGTTTCATTCAAGCGCCAAGCTAACTCGTTCTGAAGTCATGGCCAGATAAGGGTGAGTTTTTTCCTCACCGCTTTGGGAGTTTGTTAGTTTGGATGCTATTTGATTGTGCACTGGAAAGATGTACCTTTGGACCAATGTGTGGGTCGTGTTGCGTTATTGCTGAGAACTGGGGGTCTGGCTAATCATTATAAATTTTTGCACTGGTAAACAGCGCAAAAGGGGGGAGAGCCTATAGATTGGCTATAGAGATGTGTTGCTTGAATAGGAAGTCAAGAACAATCGGGGGCCAAGATATGTATACAAGTTAGGACATTGCAGGATTTGATAAGCCCTCGGAACAAACGAGGCGACCATAGGGTGGGCCATAAATCCTGGTAATGCGTTAGGGGTTTCAGGTGTGTTCTGGGAACACGGGGTTTGGAGTATACATTCTATTGATGTTACCTCTCAGCTGGTGGTTGACGAAGCATTTGTCTGAAGTAACCTCTCATAAAATATCCAGAACTCACGGCAGCCTAAAGTTAGTAGGAACAAAGAAAAGTAATTTAAGGCGCAATGTCGGGTACATTGTTTTCATGCTACATGGTGCATACAGGCTAATGCTAAATGCTAATGCTAATATGCTGCATGCTAACATGTGACGTTAGAGGTCCACTGCGATGGAATAAAGCCTCTTAAATTATGTTTGTGTGTGTAGAATTTCGGTTCTAGGTTTTGTGAGCGCTGTTAAATGTTGTTTGACTATGAGGGGAAAACGGAGGTACAGCAGGACTGGTAACTGTCTATTTGGGTTGGGGAGAGAGCTAAGAATCTCCCTTCCACGGTGAAAAGGTATTTTTGAATGTATCGCGCATGCGTGTGATTTTACTAAACTACAACACGTTTGATTTTACTACACTAGGTTACGACACGGGGGAGTTTACGGCACGAGATTATGACACGTTTGATTTTACGGTACTAAACTACAACACGTTGTTTACTAAAACTACAACAAGGGGATTGTGGGTAAATGGGTCATATTTCTGTTACACTGCAGGGGGAGACAGAGACACAGAAGAGGGAACAAAGAGGAGAGATTTTAACACGAATGGAATCTTCTAGTTGTTACATTGGCTGTTGGTTAAAGATGAAACTGGGTTTTGTGACCTATTGAATTGATAAATGAGAGAGATATATGTTGACTAATTAAAATAAATAAAATAAAAATAATAAAATAAATAAATAAAATAAAAATGTTATTGAGCTATCTATATTTATTCCTGAGTTGATTCTTAGAGCGAATGTGAACGAGGGAATATTGAATGTGGATAACTCAGTGAGTGTATACACTTTAAATGCTTGTCTGTCCCTTTCTGTTATTTTGTCATATGAGAGGAACGATGGGACGAGAGAGAGAGAGAGAAAGAGAGGAGGGGCTGGCGTGTACGTCACGTGACAAGGATCGAGTCAAAAAGGTTTTGGTTCTGTTTACAAAATCTTCCCCTACAGGATATTTGATGTTATGACAATTTCACAGAGGCTTGGCAACAGACTGATCAATTTGAATAAAATTTGCATTTTGGAATTTCTGTGCATCACTTGGGTTTGATTGCAGTTGTGTTGGAAATCGAGTACTGACATTATTCTGTAAAATTAAGATAATTAGGTGCTTATAGAGCAAGGGGGTTTATGGGTATTGTAGTGATTATAGGGGTAGAGGGCTTTGTTTTTAGGATTGGTAAGATAGCCACTAATTGATAAATTGGTAAGATAGGATATAGAAATAACACTTTTTAATTGATTTTTAATTTTAATTAAAAATATTTTTTGAATAGCATTTTTAATTGAATTTTTAATATTCATATTTTTGTTGATTGATTAAAAATATATCTATATATATATATTTTTTTTGGGTTGTTTGGTTTATATTAATAATTAAAGGGGGGAAGCCATAGGCTATATAGTCTAAAATAAAATAATTCACAATAAAGGAATATAAAAGGGTTGTTACAATGGGGAGAAAGGACAGCAAGGCTATGAAGGTAATTACACCTGTTGATATAGTACAAAATAGTAATCCTTTAACTAAAGTATTGCTAGGTTATCCGGCAAATGAAACAAAAGTTGCCCTTCATTCTCAAACAAAAACTGATAAAAGATTCCAGCGATAAGATAAACAAAGGTATAGAGAAAAGGAAGGAAGAGAAGGCGACAGAAAAACTAATGGCAGAAGTTAGTACGCCTTTCTCACACACGGATTCAGCAAAAAGACACCCACCTTATGAGAAGGAAGTAGAGCTTAGGGATGGTTATCCTCAGCTTCCAGTGATCATCCAGGAGGGTGATTATTGCATCAGAGATGAAGATGAATGAATAATAGATAGAGGACAAGCAGAAACGACCAGAAAGATGAATCCAAACCTCCAGAAGTAAGAAAAACCGAGATGTCTGGAAACTAAGAGAAGAATACAGTGAGGCCAAGGGAAAATGCCACTAGTAAGAAGATGATGGAAGATGATATTTCGGGGACAGAACTTAGAATATAAGCTGTTGAAGAATCCTGATATGTCAACAACAAGAAAGAACAGGATCAAGAAACTCTCAGAAAACTCAATCAAATACAACTTACAACTGGTGGAGAAGAAGAAGGAGAAGAGAAGCTTTGGTTATGAAGAATCAGAGTGAACCAAATCAACAATCACTGCTACAGCTTCAACTGAACAAGGCCAACCGCAATTGTACCAGCCACCAAGGGCGGTACCAGTTGTTATCCATATCCACAGCCAGTTTCTGGACAGACACAGAATTGGAGAGGAAGAGGACGAGAAGGCTTAGAAGGAGGAGGAAGATTTCAGCCACACTTCCAGCAATCTCCAGAAGACTGTTATAATTATGGACAGGTTGGTCACTTTACCTGTTAATGCAATGCGCCAGGAGGAAACAACAGAGGAAATTTCTGAGGAAGATAAAGGAGCAAGTGAAGATCACCTGTTCTCTAGGTGAACCCTTCAAGGATTCTAGAGTGCCTAGAAGATACGAAGGGGGGTGTCAGCTGATAGCATCGATTAGAGAAGAAGGGAAAATATCCAACAATTGAAGTAAAAACAGAGGACTAGGAGAGGTGAATAGTGGAAAAGCTTTTATCTGTGTTGAGCCTAAAGAGGTTAAACATCTCATTATGTAAAATTAACTAATTAGGATAGGGATTTGAGGTAGTACAACAGCTAATTACTCTTAAGGAACCAATTGAGCTCTGCTATAAAAAATCAAAGAGAAATTAAAGTAGACATACTAATATTAGAACATATACCTATTGCATTGTTGGAAAGAGATGCATTGTGTAAATTGAACTGTACAATAAGATGTACACTAGACGGCTGTCTGGTAGAAGATTTTAAAAGAATAGGGTTTTTGGGAATCATATTTGCTTGAAAAGATAATATCATAGGAAGGATGATAATCTATTAGACTGCCTAGTAGACAATCTGTCTGAAAAATAAAGTTAAAAGGGGTGACTGTTATTCTGGGTTACATTCCTACACCAAGAGATTTCAGGCTAGGCTAAAAGATGTTTAGTCGTTTGCCAAGTCTGTGTGTAAAGAAGTCATAAGCAGGTGGGGACTTCCCAATCACATATTCTCTAAAAATTAGTGGTAAAGGATTTTGTGAATAAATCAGTGGAAAAGGGTTTTTAAAGGTTAGGAGAAAAGATTAGATTAAAAAAAGTTAGGAGAACTAGGGTTGAAGGAACTCTAAGACAGTAAGCTAAGTTTCAAAGTTAGTAGTAAGAGAGAGAGAACAGTGGTGAAGGACATTTTAGAGTTTAGTGGGAAGATAGATATGGTAGGAGTTTAGATCTGTTAGGAGCAGATGCATTGAGAAAGTATGCGTTGCTGAATGATAAGAGAAGATTGAGGGTGATTGAGTATCTATACTTACAGTTCCCAGCAGGAAGATCAAGGTAATTGTAGGTGTATTTTTTATAATCAAAAGTTTGAAAGTCAGGGATTAGAGGTAGGACTGAGAGCTAAAAAAAAGTGACACTAGTGGTGATAGAGGGAAATACAAGTAAGGAGTTAAAAGTCTTAGGGAAACTAGATGAAGTAACAATAAGGACATCAACACTTCAGTATATTAAAACAACAGTGAGAAGCAATTTAACTCTTTCAACATTGATAGTTATTAAAGCCATAAATATATCGCATTTGATTATAAGGGAACCAATAGCTCCAGCACCAATTTTAGGGGGAAAAAGACTGTTGTTAGGGTTAGGATGGTGACGTTCCTCCCACATGGAGAGATAATTATGGAGAAGAAGTATTGTTATCAGGACCAGATGTAGAAGCTGTTGCACCTAGTCAAAGGAGGTATAGTTTGTACAACAATATGAAGTGGAAGAGGGTTATGAGTGATTGTTCACTTAGTTTGCGTAATGTTACAGAGAAAGATCAGGGAGAATATATGTGTACTTATCTAGTGCAAGCATTAAAATTTGTTCCGGTTAAGAATTATTGGTTAAAAGGCTATGTAATTCGTAAAGTGACGCTTATAATGGAAGATTTGAAATCTGTTGAAGCTTCCACAGTCACCGAAGGAGTTCAGGAGAAGTATATTACAGTAGCCACTCCAACAGTAAATAATACACAGAGGATATTGGTAGCTTTCCCACTAGAAGTAGTCAAGGGTGTAATACATCAACTAAATCAACTACTTTAATGGTAACTTTGGAAGGAATTAATGGTACTACGGCAATAACAAATGTAGGAAGTATGACACCGACACCGACAACAACTTTTCTGAAATTAAAGGGGGTAGCAAGAAGAACTCAGGGGTTTATGGTACGGATAGAGAGTGCTGTCAATGATAGTAAGGATAGGGTTAAAATAGGAGAGCAGATAGTGGTAGAGAACAATATAGATTCATCTGAAATAGTGAAGGATACTATCATGGAGGTACAGGATGAGTTATTTGATTTTAATGACAGACAAGGAGAGGTATCTGATCAGTACCTCTCGTTAGGGAAGAGAGAAACTAAATGGATGGGTTTGATTCTTCTGTTGTGAAAATTAAAGATGTATGGGCAGGTAGGAATCTTTGGTTCCAGCAGCTAGGTCATTCTGTAAGATCAGTGAGGAATCTTGAGGGTCCACATCTGTTGAGAAGTCCAGAACAGATAAAATAATGTCATTGTCAAAACATTTGTTTAAGCCTAGGTTTAGGTGTTCTTGGTTAAATGAATTACCCTATGTGAATTTGTTAGATGGGAAGGAAAATAAGGTAACAGCGAACCCTGAAGCATTGGAGGTGAAACCAGTGAGGGCTAAAAGTTGTTTTTGTGCTAATGAAACATATGATGTAAGGGGTATGTTTATGGGAATATCAGATTGTGATGATAACTTTGGGTAAGCATGACCTTAAGGGTAGTAATGAGAAATATAATGTTACTTTTTATCTTCCAGGTAGTAAGAACAGCAAGACTTTGATGGTTAAAAGATTAGCTTTTGACTGACAATGTGACTATTGGGAATTTTAGAGATATTTGGAGGGTTTGTGGTGATAAAGCGTATATATTCTTACCCTATGGATGGACAGGATGTTGTTACATGTCAACGTTGAAGCTTCCATATGAGGCTTTTACCATTAAAAGAGGGGTAGCACCGGACACAGATAAATCTGATTCTAGGTTTGGAAATAGGGTGAAAAGGGACATGGCGACATTTCATAGTCTTGAAGCCTATCATTGGAGGATAAGTCTAAGAGAGAAGGGGGGACTTTTTCCATGGTATGGGGTAACATTTTTGGCAGATCATATTGATAATATTACCTATACTTTGCAGGGGTTTGCGAATGAAACAATAAGAGTGTTTAACCTTCTGTCAAATACTCAAAGAAGTCACAGACTGACGCTGTTGAAACATGACATGGCTCTTGACTATATTTTAGCAAAACAAGGTGGCTTATGTTTGGCTATGAATCTGACGGGGGATGATTGTTATACTTTGATCCCAGATAGTTCCGATAATATCACGAGTGTTATAGATGCATTGAAGAATATAAGGGATGCGTTTGGTAGATCTGAAGGAGCTGGATGGTCAGCGAAGTCTTGGTTGCAAGATCAGTTAGGCCCAGTAGGAGCAGTGATGGATTAGATTTTAATGGCAGCTTTGATAGCACTGTGTGTGATGTTTGTAATTTGTTACTGACCTTTGAGAAAGCTATGATATTGAGATAGGTTGAGGTAGTGATGCCTGGAGACAACACTCAGATGCCGTTGTTGACTGTTCCTGATCTGGATGAAGATGGACAAGTGGGACTGGATGGATAAATATCCTTTTTGATTATTTGATCATTTTTCATATTATTTTTTTCAATATTAGTGTGATTTTAGTATGATGTTATGAATCAAAGGGGGGAAGTGTATGAATGAATCACATTATCCTAGTTCATTATTGTATCATTTATATTGATTCATACATCATTTATATACAGGTAAAAGTCAGTAAATTAGAATATTTTGAAAAACTTGATTTATTTCAGTAATTGCATTCAAAAGGTGTAACTTGTACATTATATTTATTCATTGCACACAGACTGATGCATTCAAATGTTTATTTCATTTAATTTTGATGATTTGAAGTGGCAACAAATGAAAATCCAAAATTCCGTGTGTCACAAAATTAGAATATTGTGTAAGGGTTACATTTTGAAGACACCTGGTGCCACAAACTAATCAGCTGATTAACTCAAAACACCTGCAAAGGGCTTTAAATGGTCTCTCAGTCCAGTTCTGAAGCCTACACAAACATGGGGGAAGACTTCAGATTTGACAGCTGTCCAAAAGGCGACCATCGACACATTGCACAAGGAGGGAAAGACACAAAAGGTTATTGCAGAAGAGGCTGGCTGTTCTCAGAGCTCTGTGTCCAAACACATTAATAGAGAGGCAAAGGGAAGGAAAAACTGTGGTCAGAAAAAGTGTACAAGCGATAGGGATCACCGCGCCCTAGTCAAGATTGTGAGAAAAAACCCATTCAAAAATGTGGGGGGAGATTCACAAGGAGTGGACAGCTGCTGGAGTCAGGGCTTCAAGATCCACCACCAAGAGACGCTTGAAAGACATGGGTTTCAACTGCCGCATACCTCGTGTCAAGCCACTGTTGACCAAGAAACAGCGCGAAAAGCGTCTCACCTGGGCTAAGGAAAAAAGAGCTGGACTGCTGCTGAGTGGTCTAAAGTCATGTTTTCTGACGAAAGCAAATTTTGCATTTCCTTTGGAAATCGAGGTCCCAGAGTCTGGAGGAAGACAGGAGAGGCACAGGATCCACGTTGCCTGAAGTCTAGTGTAAAGTTTCCACCATCAGTGATGGTTTGGGGTGCCATGTCATCTGCTGGTGTCGGTCCACTCTGTTTCCTGAGATCCAGGGTCAACGCAGCCGTCTACCAGCAAGTTTTAGAGCACTTCATGCTTCCTGCTGCTGACCTGCTCTATGGAGATGGAGATTTCAGGTTCCAACAGGACTTGGCGCCTGCACACAGCGCAAAATCTACCCGTGCCTGGTTTACGGACCATGGTATTTCTGTTCTAAATTGGCCAGCCAACTCCCTGACCTTAGCCCCATAGAAAATCTGTGGGGTATTGTGAAAAGGAAGATGCAGAATGCCAGACCCAACAACGCAGAAGAGTTGAAGGCCACTATCAGAGCAACCTGGGCTCTCATAACACCTGAGCAGTGCCAGAAACTCATCGACTCCATGCCACGCCGCATTAATGCAGTAATTGAGGCAAAAGGAGCTCCAACCAAGTATTGAGTATTGTACATGCTCATATTTTTCATTTTCATACTTTTCAGTTGGCCAACATTTCTAAAAAATCCCTTTTTTGTATTAGCCTTAAGTAATATTCTAATTTTGTGACACACGGAATTTTGGATTTTCATTTGTTGCCACTTCAAATCATCAAAATTAAATGAAATAAACATTTGAATGCATCAGTCTGTGTGCAATGAATAAATATAATGTACAAGTTACACCTTTTGAATGCAATTACTGAAATAAATCAAGTTTTTCAAAATATTCTAATTTACTGACTTTTACCTGTATAATTTTTATATTCTTAGTTGATATTGATGTTTAATTTGAAAGTGTTGTTTTGCAAAATATACTGTTTGGTCTTTTCTTTTCTTCCAGAAGCATTTGGGGGAAAATGTAGAGATTGAAATACTCAAACAAGGACAATATGAAGGGACAATATGAAAGGACAATGACTGGAGGAGATGGAACAAGGAAGGTGTGGAAAGATTCCGATTCCATCATCAACAATGCATTGGAAGTCGAGACTACGGGGGAGATGAAGTGTAGTGGACTACATTCCAGTGTCTGCAATGAAATAGAGACATATTTGCATGGGTAATACATAATGTGTGTCATTTTCTTGGGTATTAATTTTTGTAGAATGATATTTGATGTTATTGGATACATGTGGGGAACTTAGATGTTTTTGTTTATTTCGTGAATGCTTAGGGACAGGGAGTCTAGGCAGGGATAGAGGTCCACGGTAGGGTCCGATGGGTTGACCAGCCTTAGAGTGGACATTTTTTGGATAGTATTTTGTTTGCAGGGGCTTACATGTGTATTTAATTGCATCATAGTTTCAAATGCATTGATAAAGATTTATGAATTCATCGGGAGTACCTAGGTGGTTGCCTGGGGCAGAGGGACCGTGAGATAATTTTACTGTCTTGATTGATGGATGGATTTGGAACGAAGGTTGCCAGACAGTGTTTCGCTCTCACACTCCATAAAGATTTGTTCATATTTCATAGTAATGTATTCACACTTCATAAACATTTATTCATATTTCATAGAAAGGTATTTACACTCCAGAGGGAAATGTTTTTGGTTTAATGTTAAAGATACTCAATAAGATAAATTGTTACTTGTCATAATCCTATTCTGTTTGTTTTCGAGAATGTTTAGTCTCGAAGGGGGGAATGTCGTATATGAAGATTATGACGTTGTTAATGTTTTTAAGTGGAACCGGAGAGGACGTTTATTTTAGTGTCAGAGGGAATGGTTTTAATGTGACACCCCGGATAGGACAGAGAAGTCTGTGTGTTGTAGACAGGGGATTGGACAGTAGAGGGAGCCACTCACATCTTGGGGAGATGATATATACTGGGGGAAAAACGAAGAAGAGGTTAGAGCGACCATTGCAATCTGGGGCGTCGCTCTCCGGGTGGGCATGACACCTGTAAAACTTATGCTGAAAGCTTGTGATATGAATAAACTTATGATCAAGGTTCAGTATGAGCGGACTCCTTTGTTTATCAGCAATAATTGCCAGCATTTACTCGATACTACAGTTTGAACAATAGTAGGAGAAAAGACGACTAAATTAAGTTTCAGCAACTGCCCAAGGACCAGGTTAGACTAATCTCGTTGTTATGCTACTATGCTGCTATGATGACAAAACTGTGGGCTCGCTAACACTTGTTTGTATCGAACTAGCTATCAAATCAAATCAAATCAAATCAAATTGTATTGGTCACATGCGTCGAATACAACAGGTGCAGACATTACAGTGAAATGCTTACTTACAGCCCTTAACCAACAGTGCATTTATTTTAAACAAAAAAAGTAAGAATAAAACAACAACAAAAAAAGTGTTGAGAAAAAAAGAGCAGAAGTAAAATAAAGTGACAGTAGGGAGGCTATATATACAGGGGGGTACCGTTACAGAGTCAATGTACGGGGCACCGGCTAGTTGAGGTAGTTGAGGTAATATGTACATGTGGGTAGAGTTAAAGTGACTAAGCATAAATACTTAACAGAGTAGCAGCAGCGTAAAAAAGGATGGGGTGGGGGCAGTGCAAATAGTCCGGGTAGCCATGATTAGCTGTTCAGGAGTCTTATGGCTTGGGGGTAGAAGCTGTTGAGAAGTCTTTGGACCTAGACTTGGCACTCCGGTACCGCTTGCCGTGCAAGGTAGCAGAGAGAACAGTCTATGACTAGGGTGGCTGGAGTCTTTGACAATTTTGAGGGCCTTCCTCTGACACCGCCTGGTATAGAGGTCCTGGATGGCAGGAAGCTTTGCCCCAGTGATGTACTGGGCCGTACGCACTACCCTCTGTAGTGCCTTGCGGTCGGAGGCCAAGCAGTTGCCATACCAAGCGGTGATGCAACCAGTCAGGATGCTCTCGATGGTGCAGCTGTAGAATTTTTTGAGGATCTGAGGACCCATGCCAAATCTTTTTAGTCTCCTGAGGGGGAATAGGCTTTGTCGTGCCCTCTTCACGACTGTCTTGGTGTGTTTGGACCATGATAGTTCGTTGGTGATGTGGACACCAAGGAACTTGAAGCTCTCAACCTGTTCCACTACAGCCCCGTCGATGAGAATGGGGGCGTGCTCAGTCCTCTTTTTTTTCCTGTAGTCCACAATCATCTCCTTTGTCTTGGTCACGTTGAGGGAGAGGTTGTTGTCCTGGCACCACACGGCCAGATCTCTGACCTCCTCCCTATAGGCTGTCTCATCGTTGTCGGTGATCAGGCCTACCACTGTTGTGTCGTCGGCAAACTTAATGATGGTGTTGGAGTCGTGCCTGGCCATGCAGTCATGGGTGAACAGAGAGTACAGGAGGGGACTGAGCACGCACCCCTGAGGGGCCCTCGTGTTGAGGATCAGTGTGGCAGATGTGTTGTTACCTACCCTTACCACCTGGGGGCGGCCCGTCAGGAAGTCCAGGATCCAGTTGCAGAGGGAGGTGTTTAGTCCCAGGATCCTTAGCTTAGTGATGAGCTTAGAGGGCACTATGGTGTTGAATGCTGAGCTGTAGTCAATGAATAGCATTCTCACGTAAGGTGTTCCTCTTGTCCAGGTGGGAAAGGGCAGTGTGGAGTGCGATAGAGATTGCATCATCTGTGGATCTGTTGGGGCGGTATGCAAATTGGAGTGGGTCTAGGGTTTCTGGGATTATGCTGTTGATGTGAGCCATGACCAGTCTTTCAAAGCACTTCATGGCTACAGACGTCAGTGCTACGGGTCGGTAGTCATTTAGGCAGGTTATCTTAGAGTTCTTGGGCACGGGGACTATGGTGGTCTGCTTGAAACATGTTGGTATTACAGACTCAGTCAGGGACATGTTGAAAATGTCAGTGAAGACACTTGCCAGTTGGTCAGCACATGCTCGGAGTACACGTCCTGGTAATCCGTCTGGCCCTGCGGCCTTGTGAATGTTGACCTGCTTAAAAGTCTTACTCACATCGGCTACGGAGAGCGTGATCACATAGTCATCCGGAACAGCTGGTGCTCTCATGCATGCTTCAGTGTTGCTTGCCTCGAAGCGAGCATAGAAGTGGTTTAGCTTCGTCTGGTAGGCTTGTGTCACTGGGCAGCTCGCGGCTGTGCTTCCCTTTGTAGTCTGTAATCGTTTTCAAGCCCTGCCACATCCGACGAGCGTCAGAGCCAGTGTAGTATGATTCAATCTTAGACCTGTATTGACTCTTTGCCTGTTTGATGGTTCATCGGAGGTCATAGCGGGATTTCTTATAAGCGTCCGGGTTAGAGTCCCGTTCCTTGAAAGCGGCAGCTCTACCCTTTAGCTCAGTGCGGATGTTTCCTGTAATCCATGGCTTCTGGTTGGGGTATGTACGTACGGTCACTGTGGGGACGACATCATCGATGCACTTATTGATGAAGCCAGTGTCGTGTATTGAGATTATGACGTTGTTAAATGTTTTTAAGTGGAACTGAAAGAATGTTGATTTTAGTATCAAGAGGGAATGTTTTAGTGTAACGTCACATACAACAGACAGGAAGTGTGTTGTAGACAGGGGAGACTGGTGATTGGCCAGAAGAGGGAGCATCTTTTTGCATTGTTTATAAGTAGGGGGAAAAACGAAGGAGAAGGCAGAACGGCCATTGCAATCTGGGACGCCGTTCTCCAGACACCGCGGGTCTGTAACTTATGCTGTAACCTTGTGATATTAATAAAAGCCTCTAATCATTGTGCAGCATAAGCGGACTCTTTGTTGACAGCAATAATTGCCACCATTCACCCGATACGACAAATGGAGCCCAACGTGGGGCTGGTCTGCACCTCTCCTTTGTTTCATTCAGCCGCCGGGCTAACTCGCTTTGAAGCTATGGCCAGACAAGGGTGAGTTTTTCTTACCGCTTTGGAGCTTGTTAGATTGGATCCTGCTTGTGTACACTGGAGAGGTGTACCATACGACCGTGCCTCGTGTGGCGTTATTGCGGTCGACTAGAGTCTGTTATAATATATTCCATGGGTAAACGGCAGGTAATTGGAAGTTTAGAGCATAAAACGGTAGGAATTAAGTATTGAAGGTGTACAATTAAAACAGATATGCGCATTCATTAGGGCACTGTACCGCTTTAAGACCCGGGGGGCCATTTAGAAAATGATGGGCCGACAAATCCGCTTGCACGATAGAATGTGCAGTCGGTGGGTTTTAAAAACTCGGTTTGATGGGGTTTATCTGATTGTGATTATGGTTCGACTTTCGTCCGACGGGGGGTTTGATTGGGTCTAATTTCTCGGTGAAATGGTCATTAATCCACGGTAGCACAAAATGGTAGAGAAATGTTAAAAAGAAAATGGGCAGTGCAGGATGTTTATTTGTGTGGTAGGCCGCAGTTAGCTAAAGGCTAAGGCTAATGTTAATGCTAAATGCTGGAGTGTGGGTCATGCCACATTATACATAGCGGCTAATGCTAAATGCTAATTGTGTTGCGTGCTACATGCTAACGTGTCCTTAGAGGGCCATTGCGATGGATTAAAGCCTCTTAAATTTGTTTGTATGTGGGTGGAATTCAGAGTTCTACGCAAATGTGAGCTCTGTTATGTGTAATTGTGTGAGTATAAGGTATAAAATAGTGAAGCTGTAGCGTAACGCTATCGGTCTAGTGTTTGGGAATCGTATCATTGAATGCATTTGCGCATGCGTTTAATTTTATGACACTACACTACAAAACGTGGGAGTTGTAGTTTATGGCACGAGATTAGGACACGTTTTGGTTTACGGTACTAAACTACAACACGTTTTTGCTAATGGGTCATATTTCTGTTGGGGGCTGCAGGAAGACAGAGAAACACACAAAGAGATATTTGGACACGAGTATTCTAGTTGTAAAGCGGCGGTTGGTTAAAGATGAAATTTGGTTTGTGACGTATTGAATTGATAAATGAGAGAGATATATTGACGGATTATAATAAATTGAATTAGAAGACGATTAAAATTAAATAAAATGTTTTTGAGCGATCTATTTAGTCCTGAGTTAAATGACGGATTAAAATAAAATACGTAATGAATTAAATTAAGTCTTCGAGCGAATATGAGTGGGGGAATATTGAATATGCTTGAAATAACTCAGTGATTGCATTAACTACTAAAATCTTTTCCTGTGTCTCTGTTCTTTTGTCATATGAGAGGAACGATAAGCGAGAGGAGAGAGGAGATACAGGAAGTGCTGACGTGACATCACGTGACGCGGCAGAGGATCAAGTCAAAAAGGTTTTGAGACTGGTCTGGTTACAAAATATTTGATGTTATGACAATTTCACATAGGCTTGGCAAACTGATTCATTAAAAATTGCATTTTGGAGGCTATGTGCATCACTGGGGTTGATTGGAGTTGTGTTGGAAATCAGGTACTGACAGTATTCTGGATTTAAGATAATTAGGTGCTTATAGAGCAAGGGGTTATAGAGCAAGGGGTTACATGCTTTGTTTATGGGTATTGCTTTGAAGTTGACTAACTTACATTTGCATTTGATGGGTTGTGGTAAGATAGCCACCACTAATTGATAAATTGGTGACATAGGATATAGGAATAAAAAATTGGTTTTAAATTATTCATAATTTTTAATTGATTTTTTAATTGATTTTTTATTTTAATTAGAAATGGTTTTTGAATAAAACATTTAATTGAATTTTTTAATATTCATATTTTAATTGATTTGATTTTTTTTTTTTTTTGGGTTGTTTAGGTTTATATTAATAATTGAAGGGGGGAAGCCATAGGCTATATAGTCTAAAATAAGATAATTCATAATAAAGGAATATAAAAGAGTAGTTACAATGGGGAGAAAAGGACAGCAAGGCTATAAAAGTCATTACACCGATTGATATAGTGCAAAATGGTAATCCTTTAACTAAAGTATTGCTAGGTTATCCGGCAAATGAAACAAAAGTTGCCCTTCATTCTCAAACAAAAACTGATAAAAGATTCCAGCGATAAGATAAACAGAGGTATAGAGAAGGTGACAGGAGAAACTAATGGCAGAAGTTAGTACACCTTTCTCACATACGGATTCAGCAAAAAGACACCCACCTTACGAGAAGGAAGTAGAGCTTAGGGATGTTTATCCTCAGCTTCCGGTGATCATCCAGGAGGGTGATTGTTGCATCAGAGATGAAGACGAATAATAGATAGAGGACAAGCAGAAACGACGATCACAGAAGAAAAGTAAGAAGATGATGGAAGATGATATTTTGAGGACAGAACTTAGAATATAAGCTGTTGAAGAATCCTGATATGTCAACAACAAAGAACAGGACGAAGAAACTCTGAGAAAACTCAATCATACAACTGGTGGAGAAGAGAAGCTTTGGTTATGAAGAATCAGAGTGAACCAAATCAACAATCACTACTACAGCTTCAACTGAACAATATCAAATGCAATGTACCAGCCACCAAGGGGGGTACCAGATGTTCCATATCCACAGCCAGTTTCTGGACAGACACAGAATTGGAGAGGAAGAGGACGAGAAGGCTTAGAAGGAGGAGGAAGATTTCAGCTACACTTCCAGCAACTTTCAGAAGACTGTTATAATTGTGGACAGATTGGTTACTTTACCTGTGAGTGCAACAAGTCAGGAGGAAACAACAGAGAACATTTTTAAGGAAGATACAGGGGCAGTCGAGATCACCTGTTAGTGCCTAGAAGATACGAAGGGGGGTGTCAGCTGATAGCACCAATTAGGAAGAAAATATCTAACAATTGAAGTAAAACCAGAGGACTATGAGAAGTGATAGTGAATAGTGTAAAAACGTATCTGTGTTCAGCCTAAAGAGGTTAAACATCTCACTATGTAGAATTAACTAATTAGGATAGGGATTTGAGGTAGTAAAACAGTTAATTACTCTTAAGATACTAATATTAGAGCATATACCTATTGCATTGTTGGGAAGAGATGCATGGTGTAAATTGAATTGTACAATAAGATGTACACTAAACGGCTGTCTGGTAGAAGATTTTAAAAAGTAGGGTTTTTGGGAATCATATTTGCTTAAAAAGATAATATCATAGGAAGGATGATAATCTATTAGACTGCGTATTAGACAATCTGTCTGAAAAATAAAGTTAAAAGGGGTGACTGTTATTCTGGGTTACATTCTTACACCAAGAGATTTCAGGCTAGGCTAAAAGGTGTTTAGTCGTTTGCCAAGTCTGTGTGTAAAGAAGTCAGAAGCAGGTGGGGACTTTCCCAATCACATATTCTAAAATTTGGTGGTAAAGGGATTTTGTGAATAAATCAGTGGAAAAGGTTTTTAAAGGTTAGGAGAAAAGATTAGATTAAAATAAGTTAGGAGAACTAGGTTGAAGGAACTCTAAGACAGTAAGCTAAGTTTCAAAGTTAGTAGTAAGAGAGAGAGAACAGTGGTGAAGGACATGTTAAAGTTTAGTGGGAAGATATGGTAGGAGTTTAGATCTGTTAGGAGCAGATGCATTGAGAAAGTATGTGTTGCTGAATAATAAGAGAAGATTGAGGGTGATTGAGTATCTATATTTACAATCCCCAGCAGGAAGATCAAGGTAATTGTTGGTGTATTTTTTATAATCAAAAGTTTGAAAGTCAGGGATTAGAGATAGGACTGAGAGTTGGGAAAAAGTGACACTAGTGGTGATAGATGGAAGTACAAGCAAAGACTTCAAATCTTTGGAAAATGGATGAAGTAACTAAGGACATTAACACTTCAGTCTATTAAAACAACAGTGAGAAGCAATTTAACTCTTTCAACATTGATAGTTATTAAAGCCATAAATATATCGCATTTGATTATAAGGGAACCAATAGCTCCAGCACCAATTTTAGAGGAAAAATACTTATTAGGGTTAGGATGGGGATGTTCCTCCCACATGGAGAGATAATTATGGAGAAGAAGTATACTTATCTAGTGCAAGCATTAGAATTTGTTCCGGTTAAGAATTATTGGTTAAAAGGCTATGTAATTCATAAAGTAACGCTTATAATGGAAGGGTTGAGGTCTGTTGTAGCCTCCACAGTCATTGAGGGAGTTCAGGAGAAGTAGATTACAGTAGTCACTCCAACAGTAAATAATGCACATAGGATATCGGTAGCTTTCCTACTAGAAATAATTAAGGTTGATACATCAACTAGATCAACTACTTTAATGGTAACTTTGGAAGGGATTAATGATACGATGGCAATAGCAAATGTAGGAAGTACGACACCGACAACAACTTTTCTGAAATTAAAGGGGGTAGCAAGAAGGACTCGGGTTTATGTTACGGATGGAGAGTGCTGTCAATGATAGTACGAATAGGGTTAAAATAGGAGAGCAGATAGTGGTAGAGAGAATATAGATTCATCATGGAGGTACAGGATGAGGTCTTTGATTTTAATGACAGACAAGGAGAGGTATCTGATCAGTACCGCTCGTTAGGGAAGAGAGAAACTAAATGGATGGGTTTGATTCTTCTGTTGTGAAAATTAGAGATAGATGGGCAGGTTCCAGCAGCTCATTCTGTAAGATCAGTGAGGAATCTTGAGGGTCCATGTCTGGTGAGAATTCCAGCACCAAACATGTTAGAGACGGTCGCTCGACCTCTATCAAGTATGTGTCAATTTTATGCTTTGTCATGACTGTGGTATCAGCAACAATCAGTAACCGATAAAATAATGTCGTTCTCAAAACATTTGTTTAAGCCTAGGGTTAGGTGGTATTGGGTTAAGTGAATTAACTTGTGTGCATTTGTTAGATGGGAAGGAAACTCAGGTAACAGCAAACCCTGAAGCATTTGAGGTGTAACCATTGAGGGCTAAAAGTTGTTTTTGTTCTAATAAAACATATGAGGTAAGGGGTATGTTTATGGGAATATCAGATTGTGATGTTATATGATAACTTTGGGTATGCATGACCTTAAGGGTAGTAATGAGAAATATGTTACTTTTTATGTACCAGGTAGTAAGAAGAGCAGGACTTTGATGGTAAAAGATTAGCTTTTGCCTGACAATGTGACTATGGGGAATTTTAGAGATATTTGGAGGGTTTGTGGTGATAAAGCATATATATACTTACACTATGGATAGACAGGATGTTGTTACATGTCAACGTTGAAGCTTCCATATGAGGTTTCTACCATCATAAGAGGGGTAGCACCGGACACAGAAATCTGAAGCTATATTTGAAATTGGATGAAAAGAGACATGGCTACATGTCATAGTCTTCAAGCCTATCATTGAAGGATAAATCTAAGGGAGAAGGGGGGACTTTTTCCATGGTATGGTGTAACATTTGGGAAGATCATATTGATAATATTAGGTATACTTTGAGTCCAGATAGTTCCGATAATATCACGAGTGTTATAGATGCGTTGAAGAATATAAGGGATGCGTTTGGGAGATCTGAGAAGACTTGGTTGCAAGATCAGGTAGGCCAGTAGGGGCAGTGATGGGTTACATTTAATGGCAGCTTTGATAACACTGTGTGATGTTTGTAATTTGTTACTGACCTTTGAGAAAGCTATGATATTGAGATAGGTTGGAGAGTGATGCCTGGAGACAACACTCAGATGCCGGTGTTGACTGTTCCTGATCTGGATGAAGATGGACAAGTTGAACTGAATGGATAAATATCATTTTTGATTATTTGATCATTTTTCAATTTTATTTTTTTCAATATTAGGGTGATTTTGGTATGATTTTATGAATCAAAAGGGGGAATGGGTTAATGTGATTCATACATCATTTATATATCATTTTTATATTCTTAGTTGATATTGATGGTCAATGTGAAAGTGTTTTGCAAAAGATACTGTTTGGTCTTTCCTTTTCTTTCAGAAGCATTTGGGGGACATGTGGAGATTGAAATACTCAAACAAGGACAATATGAAGGGACAATATGACTGGAGGAGATGAAACAAGGAGGGTGTGGCCGATTCCATCATCAACAGTCCATTGGAAGAGGAGACTACGGGGAGATGAAGTGTAGTGGACTACATTCCAGTGTCTGCAATGAAATATAGACATATTTTCATGTATAATACATAATTGTGTCATATTCTTAGGTATTAATTTTTGTAGAAGGATATTTGATGTTATTGAATACATGTGAGGATCTTAGATGTTTTTGTTTATTTCGTTGATGTTTAGGGACAGGGAGTCTAGGCAGGGAGAGGTCCACTATAGGGTCCAATGGGTTGACCAGCCTTAGAGTGGATATTTTTTGGATAGGATTTTGTTTGCAGGGGCTTACATGTGTATTTAATTGCATCATAGTTTCAAATGCATTTACATTGTTTGAGTTTATCAGGAGTACCGAGGTGGTTGCCTGGGGCAGAGGGACCGTGAGAGAATTTTACTGTCTTGATTGATGGATGGATATCTGAAAAGATGGCTGCCGGACAGTTTTTCGCTCTTACACTCCATAGAGATTTGTTCATATTTCATAGTAATGTATTTACACTTCATAAACAGTTATTTCATAGAAAGGTATTTACACTCTAGAGAAGAATGTTTTTGGTTTAATGTTAAAGATACTCAATAAGATAAATTGTTACTTGTCATAATCCTATTCTGTTTGTTTTCGAGACTGTTCGTCTCGAAGGGGGGATATGTCGTGTATTGAGATTATGACGTTGTTAAATGTTTTTAAGTGGAACTGAAAGAATGTTGATTTTAGTATCAAGAGGGAATGTTTTAGTGTAAAGTCACATACAACAGACAGGAAGTGTGTTGTAGACAGGGGAGACTGGTGATTGGCCAGAAGAGGGAGCATCTTTTTGCATTGTTTATAAGTAGGGGGAAAAACGAAGGAGAAGGCAGAACGGCCATTGCAATCTGGGACGCCGTTCTCCAGACACCGCGGGTCTGTAACTTATGCTGTAACCTTGTGATATTAATAAAAGCCTCTAATCATTGTGCAGCATAAGTGGACTCTTTGTTGACAGCAATAATTGCCACCATTCACCCGATACGACACCAGTGACTGATGTGGTGTACTCCTCAATGCTGTCTGAAGAATCCCGGAACATGTTCCAGTCTGTGCTAGCAAAACAGTCCTGTAGCTTAGCATCTGCGTCATCTGACCACTTTTTTATTAACCGAATCACTGGTGCTTCCTGCTTCAGTTTTTGCTTATAAGCAGGAATCAGGAGGATAGAGTTATGGTCAGATTTGCCAAATGGAGGGAGGGAGAGCTTTGTATGCGTCTCTGTGTGTGGAGTAAAGGTGGTCTAGAGTTTTTTTCCCTCTGGTTGCACATTTAACATGCTGGTAGAAATTAGGTAGAACGGATTTAAGTTTCCCTTGTGTATTGCACAAAGGTTGCTAGTTAGCGTGTAGTAAGGACTAGTGAGCTGTATCCGTCCAAATAACAGCTATAATATTCCTTTGCATTAGGATATGTATGCAAACCTGCAGATTCCACCAAGGAGGTGTAGATATCGCCATATGCTACTTTGGGCCATTTGGCAGGGTTGTCTCCCCAGCTGGTCGGTCTCTGGCAAGTTGAAAGGACATATAGGCAAGCCAACAAGAATCAACTTTTCTAAATACCTAACCTTTCCCGGGCAGGCAAAGACTGGAAGTAGTCACACAACATATCTAAGACAGCCAGCTAATTTCAGCTAACTGGCGAAAAACCTAGACGTAAATAAACGGTGACATAAGTATAATGAGATGGCTTTACTGTCAGTGTTAGCAGGTCGGGGAACAAATTAGTGGCTGAATAAGTATCATGCAAATCATTTGTGGTTGTGAGAGCCAAGTATGTTAATAACGACACACGAGGCAGCTGAACGACAAAAATGTGTCAGTAGTTCATTTAGGATTATTACATAGGAGTAATGGGAGTACCCTACAGTACCCTTACTCGGGGGCGTGGTCATGTAAAGCTATGCCTCGCCATGTGTATCTATCATTGGACTGAACGGGGAAGGCCCTTCTATTCATTCTATTTCTGTGGTTCAGACAGATTGGTGGTTTACCAGTTTGGGTTGGAATGCAATGCATGATTAGCAAACTAGCATAGATACATACATTTAATAATATAAGGATTAATAGCTTCGTAAGGTTTGCCAGAATGGTTTTTAACAGTTTGCTTGAATTTTTTCCGCCTGACCTGGAATCAGTCGTGTTGTAAAAATGTGGCATTTTAAGAATCCAAGCTAGCTAGCTTTCCATCTTGTAAACTCAAGATGATTTAGTAGCGTAACGTTAGCTAACTTGCTAGCTACCTAGCTAACCGTTAGCGGAAGAATCGTGTAAACGTTAGTTATTTTGGTTTGATAGCTACATTATATTGATGTGATAACGTTAGCTGGCAAGGTGTCCTGTAGCTTGTCCATCTGACTTCCTAAAACTAGCTAGCTTACCAGCTACTTTCGGTGAATTAGTTAGCCTCAGCTTTATTCCTTTAACTATCGTTTCGTTTACTGGATTTGACGTAACGTTAACGTTATCGCTAACATTAGCTGGCACTGGCTAGCAGCTGCAAGATATGGCCACTGCCTCTAGCTCCTGTGTGGGGAGAAATGTGTCTAGAAATGGACCCTCTATCTCGACCCCGACCTCGGGAGCACCTGGACAATCTCAGCCTATGGTCGTTGTATGGGAATGGCAGGATGATCTTGGCTTCTGGCGGCCATACAGCGGCCAGGTGAGCGGCTACATCGAACAATGTTTCTCTTCTCCGCGGGGACACAGAGGTGGGGGTCCTGGCTCTACCAGTATCGGTCTCGGACAATCAGATCCCAGCTTGTCGCCTTATCTTATAGACATACCAAGCTTGAAGCAGTTCCGCCAAGATACAGGTAAGGGAATTAAGCCACTGCACTACTATGTATGTGATATATTACAACTCAACTGAAGCTTCCGGGCTCTAGTTTATACCCTAGCTAGCGCAGCGTTCGCTAGCTAGCTGTTGTTGTGATCATGCGTTAGCCTCCATAAACAATCGCAATGCTTAGTTTGATAACAGCTAGAGCGAACAGTCAGCTGCCTGTCTATTTCCTAGCGATGTCAACTTTTTCTTTGGGTAACTAGTTAGCTGGCTAACTGAAATGATATTAGCCAGTGATATACACTACATGACCAGAAGTATGTGGACACCTACTCATCGAACATCTCATTCCAAAATCATGGGCATTAATATTGAGTTGGTCCCCCCCTTTGCTGTTATAACAGCCTCCACTCTTCTGGGAAGGCTTTCCACTAGATGTTGGAACTTTGCTGTGGGGACTTGCTTCCATTCAGCCACGAGCATTAGTGAGGTCAGGCACTGATGTTGGGCGATTAGGCCTGGCTCGCAGTCGGAGTTCCAATTCATCCCAAAGGTGTTCGATGGGGTTGAGGTCAGGGCTTCCACTCCGATCTCGACAAACCATTTCTGTGTGGACTTCGCTTTGTGCACGGGGGTAGTGTCATGCTGAAACAGGAAAGGGTCTTCCCCAAACTGTTGCCACAAAGTTGGAAGCATAGAATCGTCTAGAATGTCATTGTATGCTGTATCATTAAGATTTCCCTTCACTGGAACTAAGGGGCCTAGCCCAACCCATGAAAAACAGCCCCTGACTGTTATTCCTCCTCCACCAAACTTTACAGTTGGCACTATGCATTGGGGAAGGTAGGATTCTCCTGGCATCCGCCAAACCCAGATTTGTCCGTCGGACTGTCAGATGGTGAAGCGTGATTCATCACTCGACGCTTGGCATTGCGAAATGGTGGAAACCCATTTCATGAAGCTCCCGACGAACAGTTCTTGTGCTGACGTTGCTTCCAGAGGCAGTTTGGAACTCGGTACTGAGTGTTGCAACAAAGGACATATGATTTTTATGCGCTTCAGCACTCGGCGGTCCCGTTCTGTGAGTCTGTGTGGCCTACCACTTTGCAGCAGAGCCATTGTTGCTCCTAGACGTTTCCACTTCACAATAAAAGCACTTACAGTTGACCGGGGCAGATATAGCAGGGCAGAAATTTGACGAACTGACTTGTTGGAAAGGTGGCATCCTATGACGGTGCCACATTGAAAGTCACTGAGCTCATCAGTAAGGCCATTCTACTGCCAATGTTTGTCTATGGAGATTGCATGGCTGTGTGCTCGATTTTATACACTTGTCAGCAACGGGTGTGGCTGAAATAGCAGAGTCCACTAATTTGAAGGGGTGTCCACATACTTTTGTGTGTGTCTATATATATATATATATAGTACACTACCGGTCAAAAGTTTTAGAACACCTACACATTCTAGTTTTTTTTATTTTTGCTATTTTCTACATTTGTAGAATAATAGTGAAGACATTAAAACTATGAAATAACACATGGAATCATGTAGTAACCAAAAAAGTGTCAATCTATTTTATATTTGAGATTCTTCAAATAGCCACCCTTTGCCTTGATGACAGCTTTGCACACTCTTGACATTCTCTCAACCAGATTCACCTGGAATGCTGAGCACTTGTTGGCTGCTTTTCCTTCACTCTGCGGTCCGATTCATCCCAAACCATCTCAATATGGTTGAGGTCCGGGGATTGTGGAGGTCAGGTCATCTGATGCAGCACTGTTCCTTCTTGTTCTAATAGCCCTTACACAGCCTGGAGGTGTGTTGGGTCATTGTTCAGTTGAAAAACAAATGATAGTCCCACTAAGCCCAAACCAGATGGGATGGCGTATCGCTGCAGAATGCTGTGGTTGCCATGCTGGTTAAGTGTGCCTTGAATTCTAAATAAATCACAGACAGTGTCACCAGCAAAGCACCCCCGCACCCTCCATGCTTTACGGAGGGAAATACACATGCGGAGATCATCCGTTCAACCACACGCGTCTCACAAATCACAAAGACACGGCAGTTGAAACCAAAAATCTCAAATTTGGACTCCAATCCAAAGGATACATTTTCACCAGTCGAATGTCCATTGCTCATGTTTCTTGGCCCAAGTAAGTCTCTTCTTCTTATTGGTGTCCTTTAGTAGTGGTTTCTTTGCAGCAATTCGACCATGGAGGCCTGATTCACACAGTCCCCTCTGAACAGTTGATGTTGAGATGTGTCTGTGACTTGAACTCTGTGAAGCATTTATTTGTGCTGCAATTTCTGAGGCTGGTAACTCTAATGGACTTATCCTCTGCAGCAGAGGTAACTCTGGGTCTTCCTTTCCTGTGGTGGTCCTCATGAGAGCCAGTTTCATCATAGCGCTTGATGGTTTTTGCGTCTGCACTTGAAGAAACTTTCAAAGTTCTTGACATTTTCCGCATTGACTGACCTTCATGTCTTAAAGTAATGATGGACTGTCGTTTTTCTTTGCTTATTTGAGCTGTTCTTGCCATAATATGGACTTGGTCTTTTACCAAATAGGGCTATCTTCTGTATACCACCCCTACCTTGTCACAACACAACTGATTGGCACAAATGCATTAAGAAGGAAAGAAATTCCACAAATTAGGCACACCTGTTAATTGAAATGCATTCCAGGTGACTACCTCATGAAGCTGGTTGAGAGAATGCCAAGAGTGTGCAAAGCTGTCATCAAGGCAAAGGGTGGCTATTTGAATAATCACAAATATAAAATAGATTTTGATTTGTTTAACACTTTTTTTGGTTACTACATTATTCCATATGTGTTATTTCATAGTTTTGATGTCTTCACTATTCTACAATGTAGAAAATAGTAAAAATTAAGAAAAACCCTTGAATAAGTAGGTGTTCTAAAACTTTTGAACGGTAGTGTATATAAGATGGACATACGTATTTTAATACAGACTAGCTCAAAATATTAATAATTGAAAATTACCCAATGGATCATGATCATTTCTGGTTAAAAAGAACATACGTTTGCACACTTATTTTGAAAGTGGGGGTGCAGATGCTCCGCTTTCTCCATTGCTCAGGCGCCAATGGATGTACAGTGTACTTAGTTGACATCATGAACCACACTACTACTAGACTAAGACTATAATAAACAAATAGTTTGGCATTCACTGATGTCTGATTTCTATTGCATCATTTTCTGTGCAAAGCACTTTTGCCTCATGAGTACATTATTAATTCACAGTGTTGTTCTTTTCTCTCCAGGGAAAACGAGGTCTGTACGCCGTCAATTGTTTGCCCAGTCCTCAGGCTTGGGTAGCGGAGTATATTGGGAGTGGGCGAATGATGAAGGAGGATGGACTCCATACGAGACTCGCACTTCTATCCTACTAGAACACAGCTACCAGGCACGGCAGGCCACGGCGGACATGGCCTCACACGGCTATAACTACATAGTGGACCTCACGGTGCTGGCCCAGGTCAACAAGGCCACCGGCTATCGGCGGCAGGTCCGGCGGCAGGGTAACCTCCCCTACCCGCTGGCGTCTGGCGCCTCCGTCATCCACTCGGGTCCGGCCTGCTCCTGCCACCAGTGTCTGAGCCACAGCAGCACTGGCCCCATGTCCAGCCGCTCGCGCCACTCCTTCTCGTCGGGGCAGCAGAACCGTCCTAGCCTCCAGGTCCCCAGCAGGGCGGCCGGAGCTCACCCCACCTCAGTGTACTCGCCCTACCCCAGGAGGCCTCTTTCTGTGGGGGGCATGGCATGGGGAGGCCCCTGGCCCCCGGCACCCTCCACTAGTCAACTCCCTGGAGCTCAACTGGCCTACCCCACCAGTGCCAATGGCTTAAGGTATATTCATAGTCCATCTTATGGCCTTTTCAACCGGCTTTGTTGGCATTGTTTGAAAAGTAATTGTCGACTCATTTAGGAGCCTATCCATTTAGACTAATACTCTGAGTTGAATAAGGCATAGCCTACTGATAGAGGGTCTGATTGACATTTAGGCAGAGTTTACACAGGCAGCCCAATTCTGATCTTTTTCCCAATTATTGGCTAATTATGAGATCTGATTGCTCAAATGACCAATTAGTGGCAAAAGATCAGAATTGGTCTGTGTAAATGCAGCCTTAGACCAAATTGTTGTTTTGAACCAATGTATTTATATTCTCTATCATTTCATGTTGAGCTGAGTGACATATTGTTATGTTTTGGGGTTAAACTACAGTATGTCATAGAGTGCCGAATCTGAAAGATTCACAAACACTGCCCGAAAACACCAGGATAAGCTCTTTTGTTGACGTCCACTAAAGAGCAAGTGGTGTTACGCAGGACTGCTTTGCAGTGGATAGGAAACAAGATTTGTGACCCAAAGCTCTGCTTGGTCAATAGGCCAGCTGATGTTTAAAGGGTCACATTACATCCACTGTTGTGTCTCACACACTTCCTCCCATTGTTGTCACCATATGGTCCCTGGTTGTAGTAGGCCTAGGCTATGTCACACCATGTGACAAACAAAGTACAGGGGCGAAAGCATGCATACTAGTATGTCATCCTTGTGACGGTAATATTGCACTTGTGTTATCAATAATACCTTAGTAGCACTATTTCTGAATGCTTTGACGCAGACCTGATGCCACACAGCGCCTGCCAAATATTCTTAAAATACACAAAGTACAGTACATTCAGAAAGTATACAGACCCCTTCCCTTTTTCCACATTTTATATTACAGCCTCACCCACATGCTTCACCATAGGGAACGTGCCAGGTTTCCTCCAGATGTGACACTTGACATTCAGGCAAAGAGTTCGATCTTGGTTTCATCAGACCAGAGAATCTTGTTTCTCATGATCTGAGAGTCCTTTTAGGTGCCTTTTGGCAAACTCCAAGTGGGCTGTCATGTTCCTTTTACTGAGGAGTGGCTTCTGTCTGGCCACTCTACCATAATGCCTGATTGGCAGAGATGGTTGTCCTTCTGGAAGGTTCTCCCATCTCCACAGTGGAACTCTGGAGCTCTGTCAGAGTGACCATCGGGTTCTTGGTCACCTCCCTGACCAAGGCCCTTTTCTCCTGATTGCTCAGTTTGGCCGGGCGGCCAGCTCTAGGAAGAGTCTTGGTGGTTCCAAACTTCTTCCATTTCAGAATGATTGAGGCTGCTGTGTTCTCGGGGACCTTCAATGCTGAAGCGATTTTTGTTTGTTTGTTGGTACCCTTCCCCAGATCTGTGCCTCGACACAATCTTGTCTCGGAGCTCTACGGACAATTCCTTCGACCTCATGTCTTGGTTTTTGCTCTGACATGCACTGTCAACTGTGGGACCTTTTTATATAGAGAGGTGTGTGTCTTTCCAATCATGTCCAATCAATTGAATTTACCACAGGTGGACTCCAAGTTGTGTAAGGATGATCAATGGAAACAGGATGCACCTGAGCTCAATTTTGGTCTGAATACTTATGTAAATAAGGTATTTCTGTTTATTTGTTATACATTTGTAAAAATGTCTAAACCTGTTTTCACTTTGTCATTATGGGGTATTATGTGTAGATTGATGAGGTGGAAAAAATATTTTATACACTGAATGTGCGTAACTGCGGTAGGCCCTCTCTGCGTGTGTTCTGGAATACTGGCAGCAGGACTTGTCTCTGCTTTTGCTCTGCTCTCTCTTGGGCACCACTGAACACAGACCTCAATGGAACAACATGACAGTACAGGAAACCAGGAGGAAAGACTGCACAGTGCACTGCAGTCCCCCTGGCCTTTGTCTGAAATGGAGCAGGAAAGCCTGATTTCTGGGTGTCCATTGTTCTCTTCCTCATGGGCGAGGTTCAACTTTGAACCCAGGCAGGCCTGTTTTATCAAGGTCATGCTAGCTCCCCATCCATCATTAATCAAGAGGAAGGCCATTTATCTTCTGTAGATTCCCTAGCTTTTTAGTTTGGGACATCGAATGTTGAGCAATTCAAATCGAAACATTTTATAATCGTGATTGATTAATGTTAACCTGAAGCGACAGGCCGCAGAACTATTCAATATAGGGGATATAGTGGATGGATTCTGCAGTGTCTAGTGTGATTTTTAGAGAACCACCACATCAGTTTTTCACTTGATTGCTTCTGCAATGGTGTGTACGGATTCGTGTGTGTGCCTTTCGGCCTCCACCATGCTCCATTTAATGTCTGTTTTCCTGTTTCTTCTGCCACAGTGTCCCTGTCATCCCTGTGCAACTGAATGGATCCACCAGTGTGAGCTCAGCCCTGGCAGGTAAAGAGGTCCCAAGCAATCATCCATGTGAATTCTAGCGGTTTCGGTAAAGCATTGTTTTTCTTGGTGTTGATGGCAGAACGGTCCACTGCATGAGTTTACACCTCCGTTTGAAAGTAACAGAAGGAAAAAAAGTGTTCACACATTCACAAGTTCTAAAATCGATGTTAGTTGACGTACTTTGTTTCAGCCAAATGTGTAGCATATGCAAGCTAAAGTCTTAACAAATATGGCTGATACACCAGAAATAGGCTACACATTCGACAGCACTGTTCTGCAACCGTGTGCTTTAGTAAGCTTATCTGATAGACCTGACAGATTTTAGAGCCACAGCTTTTGTTGACCAGTCATTAAAGCAGTGATACAGAGAATTCCTTTATGATTTCATGGCAATGGCCTGTCACTGTCTGTGGTGGGAAAGCAATTGTCTCTCTTGACAGCTAACCTAGCACCTAAGTTTATTGCTGTGCACAATATCCACAGACCAGGCCCTGTTTTGCTCCAACTAGGCTTGGTTCTTGTCAGTTGCCCAGCCCATGATGTCGTTTGTTTGCCAGGGTATTCTCAGGGGTTTGTGGGCTTAATGAAAAGGGGATAGTTAAAGCGATAGTTCACTTTTTTCTCGCTAAATTATTTTTGTTACACCTAGGGTGTTGTCGTTTTATCCTAACCGTTTTTTATTTTATTTGCTATCTAGTTATTTAGGAACGTCCAGAATCTCCTAGCTAGAAGTTTAGCTTTTTACGCTAAAACTAATAAAGAAAAGTGTACTATCTCATTCCCGTTGAGCGAGCAGATAGGCCTCAATGGAGACAGTCAGACTGAGGATAGCTGTGTGTGTGTGACCAATACCAACAGCAATTCAGCTTCCATTGCATGTGACTGTTCATAGGTCTTGACAAGCTCTGATCTGTGAGGAACACTTTTGGTCCTGTTGGGCATTAGCTAAAATGTTTTGTAGAGGGCCAATGTAGTGAATTTTTGAAGATTTTCCTTTGTGTGTGCTGGTATTCCTCTTTTTAAAACATACCCATCATGAAATAACAGATTTTTTTCACCTAGTTGGTTCGGGGATTCGAACCAGCAACCATTCAGTGAATGGTCCAACGTGCTTATCCACTAGGCTACCTGCTGCCCAGAATTGAGGCAGAACCTTACAATATGTATTTTAAAGAGGAAATCAGTGCATTTATCATATCAGCCCACATTTAATACTGCCGACTGTTAGTCCAGCACATTTTCTTTATTGTACAAACACTGATTCTAAATGACTTCTTATTCCTGAATCCAATGTTATCAATCTACAGTCGTGGTCAAAATTTGAGAATGACACAAATACTAATTTTCACAAAGTCTGCTGCCTCAGTTTTGATGATGGCAATTTGCATATACTCCAGAATGTCATGAGTGATCAGATGAATTGCAATTAATTGCAAAGTCCCTCTTTGCCATGAAAATGAACTTAATCCCCAAAAAAACATTTCCACTGCATTTCAGCCCTGCCACAAAAGGACCAGCTGCCATCATGTCAGTGATTCTCTCGTTAACACAGGTGAGAGTGTTGACGAGGACAAGGCTGGAGATCACTCTGTCATGCTGATTGAGTTAGAATAACAGACTGGAAGCTTTAAAAGGAGGGTGGTGCTTGAAATCATTGTTCTTCCTCTGTTAACCATGGTTACCTGCAAGGAAACATGTGCCGTCATCATTGCTTTGCACAAAAAGGGTTTCACAGGCAAGGATATTGCTGCTAGTAAGATTGCACCTAACACAACCATTCATCGGATCATCAAGAACTTCAAGGAGAGAGGTTCAATTGTTGTGAAGAAGGCTTCAGGGCGCCCAAGAAAGTCCAGCATGCGCCAGGACCATCTCCTAAAGTTGATTCAGCTGCGGGATCGGGGCACCACCAGTGCAGAGCTTGCTCAGGAATGGCAGCAGGCAGGTGTGAGTGCATCTGCACGCACAGTGAGGCGAAGACTTTTGGAGGATGGCCTGGTGTCAAGAAGGGCAGCAAAGAAGCAACTTCTCTCCAGGAAAAACATCAGGGACAGACTGATATTCTGCAAAAGGTACAGGGATTGGACTGCTGAGGACTGGGATAAAGTCATTTTCTCTGATGAATCCCCTTTCCGATTGTTTGGGGCATCCGGAAAACACCTTGTACGGAGAAGACAAGGTGAGCGCTACCATCAGTCCTGTGTCATGCCAACAGTAAAGCATCCTGAGACCATTCATGTTTGGGTTTGCTTCTCAGCCAAGGGAGTGGGCTCACTCACAATTTTGCCTAAGAACACAGCCATGAAATAAAGAATGGTACCAACACATCCTCAGAGAGCAACTTCTCCCAACCATCCAAGAACAGTTTGGTGACGACCAATGCCTTTTCCAGCATGATGGAGCACCTTGCCATGAAGCAAAATTGATAACTAAGTGTCTTGGGGAACAAAACATCAACATTTTGGGCCAGGAAACTCCCCAGACCTTAATCCCATTGAGAACTTGTGGTCAATCATCAAGAGGCGGGTGGACAAACAAAACCCCACAAATTCTGACAAACTCCAAGCATTGATTATGCAAGAATGTGCTGCCATCAGTCAGGATGTGGCCCAGAAGTTAATTGACAGCATGCCAGGGCGGATTGCAGAGGTCTTGAAAAAGAAGGGTCAACACTGCAAATATTGACTCTTTGCATAAACTTAATGTAATTGTCAATAAAAGCCTTTGACACTTATGGAATGCTTGTAATTATACCTCAGTATACCATAGTAACATCTGACAAAAATATCTAAAAACACTGAAGCAGCGAACTTTGTGAAGACCAATACTTGTGTCATTCTCAACTTTTGACCACGACTGTTGACCAAGCAGGATGGGGCTGGAAGCTTCAAAAACTTCACAATATACGCCCTCTTTTCCCACCAGTCAGTCACTGCTTTATCCACCATGTCGCATCCCTTTGGTCCCCCTGACCCCCCCACCCCCTCTGCATGTCTCCCCTGGCCACCCACTCCAGGCATGGCCTCCATTTTGATGTCAGCAGTGGGACTCGGCGTGCGCTTCATGAGTGCCCCCTCCTCCGCTCCTCCTCCCCCCAGCAGCAGCAGCAGCAGGCCCGCGGCCTCCAAAACTCGCAGCAGCTCGGTTAGGAGGGCAAAGAGGCAGCACAGGACAGGTAGCTACGCCACCCACCCCCTCCCACCCCCCCACCCAACCCCCCCATTATGGGCCTGCATCCAGCTGTGTGCCTTGTCACATCCAATGCTTTCCATTGTGTTGTCATCTTGAGTCATCCCAAACAAGTTGTAATACATGGACTTGTTATGCATGTTCAAATAATTGTATTTTTTTTGTTGACGTGTTTTTGTGGTGGAAAACTAATATGCTTGCCTGGTGACACTTTGGAGACATCCGAGCCAGGAATTCCTATTCTTACTCAGTTTTAGGATCTCAATAGTCACTACACAAGACCTACAATCAATGGGAGTGATGGGGACAACTGAAATCAACTAATTGATTTGGTTTGACTTGACTTATAGGTGATTTGGCCCAAAGAATATGCATGGTTGCCCCTATCACTCCCATTGATTTTTCGCTAGCGGTGGCTAAAGTTAGATCAAGTTTGTAGTAGCTTTTTAAAGCGTTTTCTCCTGGCTCATATACTACTATCAGGGTAAGGAACCATCTATCATTAAGTTGTACAAATAGCAAACTTATCCTTTAAAAGCAAATATTGTGTCCTTCAAAATGTCCTTAACCTGAAAGGCATCGAAGGCAGTGTGTTTTGATTTGATTTCTGCAGGCTTGTATAGCTTCCTTTATTTTTTCTCTTACATGTGCACACTCGTTTATCGCATTCCATCACCCACTTGTCTCTCTACGAATCATTTGCACTTCCGTGAAAATATCATTCATATCCACAAATCAGTGTTGTGATGTTGCTTGGCGGTCGATACAGTATTCATTAGCTAACAAACATTGGTGTGTTTCCTTCAGAACTAATCGTGTTCCTGCGTTTTGGATCCAGCTTGGATACCTTTACTTACAAAGGCATTATATGAAGATGGCAGAGTGGACTGACGTTCACAAATCTAACTCTGAGGAAGCATCCCAAATGGCTCCCTATATAGTGCACTGCTTTTGACCAGGGCCCATAAGGCCATGGTAGAAGTAGTGCACTATGTAGGGAATAGGGTGGGCATTTGTGACGCAGACCCTGACTGACTAAGGTAGAAGGTAGAGCAAGAGGGTGCTTTTGGCACATTAGTAGATTGACACTAATCTCTTACCCTCTTCTCTCTCATTCAGCCATAACTGGCAAACGTTAATACTGTGTGCCGCAGTGCTCTCTCATGGTACAGATTTACCAACGAAGCCTGCCTAAAGTCTGCTGCAGCGAAGTGTGTAGGCTACTTCTGCAGGATGAGTTGGGAATTTTTGCTTTTGGCTTTCAGAAGGCAGAAATGTAAAATACAGTGAAAAGTGAATTGTCAGTTAAAAACGTTTTAGGATGAACTATAGACTATAAAATCTAGGCTATTATTTCTGTGAACATACATTTGTTCAGTAGCAAACTGCAAAACAACTAGGCAACCACTGTAGTTCAACCACTGAAAGCCATAGATTTAAAAAACAAAAATTTCTATACAATTTCTCTCATTATAATACCACCTGTGTTCTAGTGTGTCCTGTGTGTAAAATGAGGGCCTGTGTGTGTGTGGTTGGCTTCTCTCCAACTCTGTTCATTGTGTCCACTGTCCTCTCAGTCCCGGCCCAGAAACCGGAGGATGTAATTCACCGCTACATGGAGGAAGTGGCCTCGGCTCAAGACGAGGTACGCATGTCAATGTCAATCGCCCTCCTCTTCCCTCGCCTCCTTTTAATTTTTTGGGTATAGGGTGACGTTGCCCCTAGACGCTGATCTTGGGTCAGTTTTTGCCCCACTAATGGTTAAGGTTAGGATTGGGGGAAAGGAAGCTTATCCTAGATCTGTAGCTAGGGGGAAGTTCTCCCGGAGCCGTCTTTTTACACAGCATTCACTGAAGCAGGGCTCTTGCAGGAGAACCAGTCATGTGTTTCCTCATTCTGGAACTCATTGTAAACATGAAATTAATTACACCTGCTTTTGTTTGCATGTAGTCCATCTCAGACTTCAACCGTTTTTGTAAAAATTATACATTAATGTGAAGATATGTGATTTTATACGAAGCCACTCATTTTATTTGTATTGAAGAAAGAAATGTGTTATTTTGCAAAGAAATGTCAGTATGCAGGTCGAAATAAATATGATTTCTCTCAAATGAACAAAGGCTAGGCCTATTTCTAAAGCAGTACGAGCAAACCAACTGCTGT
The DNA here is from genome assembly GCF_020615455.1 of Coregonus clupeaformis. NCBI lineage: Eukaryota > Metazoa > Chordata > Actinopteri > Salmoniformes > Salmonidae > Coregonus > Coregonus clupeaformis. The sequence continues at coordinate 37,053,713 of NC_059200.1, forward strand.
TTTGTATACAAATATATACAATACCCCAGCTGTATCCCCAAGTCATCCCAACCTCAATGTATAGACTCAATATAATATCAATATAATATTATATATATATATTATATAATATCATAGAGATCCTGTAATACTTGTTCTCATGTCATTTTATCATAACATTCTCCCTGTGGTTTCAGGACTGCATCATCTGTATGGACCGGCTGTCGTGTCCGTCGGATTATGACGTGGCGTCCGAGGGAGCCCAGTCCATCCAGCCCGGCGCCGTGGGCAAGTTCACCAAGTGTGGACACACCCTGCACATGCTCTGCATGCTGGCCATGTACAACAATGGTACCAAGGTGGGCGCCACAGAGATCCTAAATGTAATTAAATTGGTGGCCTGGAAGACACGAGCCAACATATTGTCCTACATAGAGGCATTAACATATTATAAGCCTTATAGTAAGGCATTATAAAGGCTTGTACATGCTTATAACAAGGAATGAAGCGTTATACCTGCAGGCTAAACGTTAAGTGTTACCCACAACATATCATATTATAGTGCCTTCAGAAAGTATTCATACCCCTTCACTTTATCCACATTTTGTTGTTACAACCTGAATTGAAAATGGATTCAATTTAGATTTTTGGGGTCACTGGCCTACACACAATACCCCATAATGTCAAAGTGGATATATTTTTTGAAATTTGTACAAATTGATAAAAAATGAAAAGCTGAAATGTCTTTAGTAGGGCTGTGGCGGTCATGAAATTGTCAGCCGATGATTGTCAAGCAAATAACTGCCGGTCTCACGGTAATTGACCGTCAATTAACATAAACACATTTAGCATATTCTGGCTTCCTCGCATAGCCTACAAGTCACTGATGCAGACCTTTGGAACATCTACATTTAAAAAGTTTAATAAATCCATGTAATATAGCCTACACATCACAATAAATCCATTATTTATTTTCGACAGGTCTAAAGAAACATGATATGAAGAAAATGTAGTCTATTTCAGTCTATTTCAGAAGAACAGAATAGGATACTCTGAGGTCCTGATCAGGCTATGCCAATTGGCTGTGGGTTACACTAGTTCATTTAACAGACAAGATTTGCTTAGAATTCCGTGGCATTATTGTACAGTCGTGGTCAAAAGTTTTGAGAATGACACAAGTATTGGTCTTCACAAAGTTCGCTGCTTCAGTGTTATGAGATATTTTTGTCAGATGTTACTATGGTATACTGAAGTATAATTACACGCATTCCATAAGTGTCAAAGGCTTTTATTGACAATTACATTAAGTTTATGCAAAGAGTCAATATTTGCAGTGTTGACCCTTCTTTTTCAAGACCTCTGCAATCCGCCCTGGCATGCTGTCAATTAACTTCTGGGCCACATCCTGACTGATGGCAGCCCATTCTTGCATAATCAATGCTTGGAGTTTGTCAGAATTTGTGGGTTTTTGTTTGTCCACCCGCCTCTTGAGGATCGACCACAAGTTCTCAATGGGATGAAGGTCTGGGGAGTTTCCTGGCCGTGGACCCAAAATGTCGATGTTTTGTTCCCCGAGCCACTTAGTTATCGCTTTTGCCTTATGGCAAGGTGCTCCATCATGCTGGAAAAGGCATTGGTCATCACCAAACTGTTCTTGGATGGTTGGGAGAAGTTGCTCTCGGAGGATGTGTTGGTACCATTCTTTATTCATGGCTGTGTTCTTAGGCAAAATTGTGAGTGAGCCCACTCCCTTTGCTGAGAAGTAACCCCACACATGAATGGTCTAAGGATGCTTTACTGTTGGCATGACACAGGACTGATGGTAGCGCTCACCTTGTCTTCTCCGGTCAAGGTGTTTTCCGGATACCCCAAACAATCGGAAAGGGGATTCATCAGAGAAAATGACTTTACCCCAGTCCTCAGCAGTCCAATCCCTGTACCTTTTGCAGAATATCAGTCTGTCCCTGATGTTTTTCCTGGAGAGAAGTGGCTTCTTTGCTGCCCTTCTTGACACCAGGCCATCCTCCAAAAGTCTTCGCCTCACTGTGCGTGCAGATGCACTCACATCTGCCTGCTGCCATTCCTGAGCAAGCTCTGCACTGGTGGTGCCCCGATCCCGCAGCTGAATCAACTTTAGGAGATGGTCCTGGCGCTTGCTGGACTTTCTTGGGCGCCCTGAAGCCTTCTTCACAACAATTGAACCTCTCTCCTTGAAGTTCTTGATGATCCGATGAATGGTTGTGTTAGGTGCAATCTTACTAGCAGCAATATCCTTGCCTGTGAAGCCCTTTTTGTGCAAAGCAATGATGATGGCACATGTTTCCTTGCAGGTAACGATGGTTAACAGAGGAAGAACAATGATTTCAAGCACCACCCTCCTTTTTAAAGCTTCCAGTCTGTTATTCTAACTCAATCAGCATGACAGAGTGATCTCCAGCCTTGTCCTCGTCAACACTCTCACCTGTGTTAACGAGAGAATCACTGACATGATGGCAGCTGGTCCTTTTGTGGCAGGGCTGAAATGCAGTGGAAATGTTTTTTGGGGATTAAGTTCATTTTCATGGCAAAGAGGGACTTTGCAATTCATCTGATCACTCTTCATAACATTCTGGAGTATATGCAAATTGCCATCATAAAAACTGAGGCATCAGACTTTGTGAAAATTAATGTGTCATTCTCAAAACTTTTGACCACGACTGTATATTATTTGTTACAGGAGGGGGTCGCAGTTCCAGAGCGACCCACTAGGTGTCATCCTCCGACAACCTTAGGCACCTCCTCATTCACAGTCTGGACTAATCATCATCCTATTGGTGTCAGCTGTGTATTTATGCCCTCACTTCCCTGTGTTCCCTTGCTCAGTTTTCTCTGCTAGTTTATCTATATCCAGCAGTAGTACTCAGTGTCTGATCGGAGATCTATGTACAGGTACTTGAGAAGTGTTCTCCCTGTTTCGTTATTTGTTTCAGTCTTAGGTAGTATTTTGTATTTTTTGGCTGTCAGACGATTTTTGGAGACTTATTTGCGCCTCCTTTCTTTTATCGTGATAAGTCCGTTATTTTGTATTTTGGCTTCGGGACCACTAATAAAGATCCTTGTTTCACCATCTCTGCCTACTGTATATCCTGCACTGCACCTGGGTCACACCTCACCCCAACCCTTACAGAAAACTGAGCCAATATGGACCCAGCGGAGGCAGCACAGTATCTGAGTGCATTGGCAACACAGGGAGCTATGCTGAACCAACACGACCGCAGCCTGCAGCAGATCACAGAGAACCTCCGCCAGCTGACGATCGCCGTGCAGAGCCGGGTGGACACCCGACCAGCCCCGGCAGCCGGGTGAGCGGAAGTGGCGTCTCCAGTCTCGCCTGCGACATCGCGGGAACCCTACCTACCACCTCAGGAGAGGTATGACGGACGTCCAGAGGGCTGCAGGGAATTCCTAACCCAGTGTTCCCTGGTATTCAGCCTACAACCCTCCTCCTTCCCGACGGAGCAGGGCCGTTTGCCTACATCATCACTATGTTGACGTGTCGGGCCCTTTCCTGGGCTACTGCGGAGTGGGAGAGCCAAACTCTGGCATGCTCCGACTCCTACCAATCCGTCCCTCTACCTCACCTGCGGGCACAGGCTTCTTCTTCGTGGGGAAAAAGGACGGTGGGCAGCGGCCGTGCATTGATTACCGGACGCTCAACGACAGCACGGTTAAGAACCGCTACCCACTCCCCCTGATGACGACGGCATTTGAGTCGTTGCAGGGAGCCCGGGTCTTCACCAAGCTGGACTTACATAATGCCTAAAACCTGGTGAGGATTCGGGAGGGTGACGAGTGGAAGACTGCTTTTAACACACCCAGTGGGCATTACGAGTACCAAGTCATGCCGTTCGGTCTAGCCAACGCGCATGCGGTGTTCCAGGCGTTGGTCAATGACATGTTCCGGGACCTGCTCGACTACAGCGTCTTCGTGTATTTGGATGACATGAGTGAACACCAGCAGCACGTTCGGCAGGTCCTCCAACGCCTTCTCCATCACCAGCTCTACGTCAAGGCGGAGAAGTGTGTTCCACACAGACAGTCTCCTTCCTGGGGTTCATCGTCACCCAGGGGGACCTACGGATGGACCCAGCCAAGGTCAGCACGGTACTGGATTGGCCCCATTCCTCAAGCAACTACAACGGTATGTAGGGTTCGCAAATTTTTATAGCCGATTTTATTTGTAATTTTATCTCCCTAGCCGCTCACCTGACAGCCCTCACCCAGATGAGCGTACGCTCCTTCGCCTGGACCCCGGAAGCGGGAACCGCATTTGATGCGCTTAAGCGGAGCTTTACATTGGCCCCGGTCCTTGGGCATCCTGATCCGTCGTTCATTGTGGAGGTGGACGCTTCAGACGTTGTGGTGGGAGCAATCCTGTCCCAGCAATTCCGGAATTACGATGTGGGGAACCGTGAGCTGCTAACGGTCAAGCTCGCCCTGGGGGAGTTGAAGCGTGGCTAGAGGGGGCCGCCCATCCATTTGTCGTATGGACTGACCACAAGAACTTAGCCTACATTCAGGGGTCAAGAGGCTCAACTCGCGCCAGGCCAGGTGGGTGTTGTTCTTCACCAGGTTCCGGTTCACCTTCTCATACCGTCCGGTATGTTCGACCCCGTGAACCTGGTGGAGAGGGACGACCCCATTGCTGCCCTAGTTTCGTGGGGAATTTATAGGCTGGTCAGAGCAGCGCTACGGCGGGAGCCTGATCCAGGCGGAGGTCCATCGGGGAGGATGTATGTACCCAAGGCTGCGATCCCCAAGCGCCCCTGGTCCCACGTCTTGCTGGATTTCAGTTCTGCTCTACCCCCCTCTGATGGATACACAGTCATCCTGGTCATTGTGGACCGGTTCTCGAAGGCTGCCCACTTCATTCCTCTTCCCAAACTCCCGTTGGCCCGGGAGACTGCTAAGTTGGTGGTGCAGCACGTTTTCCGGGTCCATGGCCTTCCCCAAGATGTGGTGTCGGATCGGGGCCCTCAGTTCGCCTCCAGGTTCTGGAAGGCGTTCGCAACCTGCCTTGGCGCCTCCGTCAGCTTGTCTTCCAGCTTCCATCCCCAGTCGATCGGACAGACGGAGCGCGTCAACCAGGATCTGGAGGGGGTGCTGAGGTGCTAAGCCTCCAGCAACCCAGCTACGTGGAGTCAGCGACTGGCGTTGGGAGGAGTATTCCCACAACACCCTTCTCTGCTCGTCCACCGGCCTGTCCCCCTTCCAGTGCCAATACGGCTACCACCCCCCCCTCCCTCCCTCCCTCCCTCCCTATTCCCTGAGCAAGAGGAGGAGGCTGCGGTCCCGTCGGTCCAGGCCCACACCAATCGCTGTCGCCGCACCTGGAGGCAGATACGGGCGGCGCTTAAGTGGGCCTTGGTCAGGTCTCAACATCAGGCCAACCGCAGGCGTCGCTCGGCCCCGGTCTTTCGCCCAGGACGGAGGGTGTGGCTCTTCACGCAGGATCTTCCCCACCGCGTGGAGTCCAGGAAGCTGTCCCCCCGGTTTGTCGGGCCATTGAGTGGTCCGGCGAGTCGACCTAGTGGCCCACCGCCTGCAACTTCCCCCACCATGCGGGTGCATCCCACATTCCATGTGTCTCTCCTCAAGCCCGTCGCCACCTGTCCCCTGGCTCCCCCTCCTCGTCTTGTTCCCCTGCTGCGCCTCGTCGGAGGGCAGCCGGCTTTTACTGTGGACCGGATCCTGGACTTCCGGCGGGTGGGGATGGGTCTCCAATTTCTGGTGGACTGGGAGGGTTATGGGCCGGAGGAGCGGTCCTGGGTGCCCAGGAGGGACATTCTGGACCCAGGGCTGATAACAACATTCCGTCGCCTCCACTCGGAGGCGCCGAGGTGAATGGCTGGGGCCGTTCGTCGGGAAGGGGGGGGGCACTGTTACAGGAGGGAGTTGCAGTTCCTGAGCGACCCCCTATGTGCCATCCTCCGACAACCTTAGGCACCTCACTCACAGTCGGGACTAATCATCATACTATTGGTGTCGCCTGTGTCTACCTGTTCACCTGTGTATTTATGCCCTCACTTCCCTGTATTCCCTTGCTCAGTTTTCTCAGCTAGTTTCTCTATGTCCAGCAGTAATACTCAGTGTAGGTACTTGAGAAGTGTTCTCCCTCTTTCGTTATTTGTTTCAGTCTTAGGTAGTATTTTGTTTTTTGGCTGTCAAACAGTATTTGGAGACTTATTTGCTCTGCCTTTCTTTTATCGTGATAAGTCCGTTATTTTGTATTTTGGCTTCAGGACCACCAGTACAGATCCTTGTTTCACCATCTCTGCCTACTGCCTTCTGTATATCCTGCACTGCACCTGGGTCACACCTCACCCCAACCCTTACATTATTTTATACTATGAAGAATACAATTGAACATAGCTGAATAAAATAGAAAGATTTGAGGGTTTGAGGGAGTGCGCACATGCGGCTATTCTGTGTTGAGCTGTTAACAAAGAAACATGTACTCCTATTTGCTTAATTTAGAGTTATTTATATAACTTTTGTTGTAATATAAACATTAGGCTATATGTTTTGAATTTTAATACATTCTAAGGCTGCATGATGCGACTCTAATGATTTTGTTTTTTGCCCAGGCTGTACACACTTCATCAGTCTCTCATTCACAATTTGACAAGCACTTGATAATGCCTCGAATTTCCCGGCTGCATCCCCTTTGTGTGGCTGTAATGCCCCCTAAAAAAAATCCATGCCTTTTGTGGCCATTATGCCCTTGGGCTGAATATAATAATTATAATTCCCTTCTCCCCGCTGCATGCCAAAGCACCTCTCACTCACATGGCTCTCCGTCACGTGATCGGGTCTTTCTCACAGGCTACAAGTGAAGACCGACACATTGGGGCGCATATTGAAGATATTGGAAGAACTGTCCACATGTACTTTTCGTCAGCCAACAAGATGAGTAGGCCTAACAAACAGCAAAAGCACAAGCCTATGTCAATCCACTATCCCCCATAGTACAAAAGTTGACCTATTCTGTGCAATAAATAAATATTCCAAACATAGTCTGGGATAGATCCCAAAATAATACAACCACTAGCATAAAAAAACTGTTTTTAAGCAATGAGCCTGACGTAACAGACAAGAACATTTTAGCTTTTTTTTTATAAACTATTAGGCTATTTCTTCACATTATAAGCGCAGCAATGCGCATATGGCAGTAGGCTATAAGCGCAAATGTTCCATTAGCAGGAAAACACCGTTCTCAAAAGTGACCACAAATGCGATTTATGCATGTAATGCTTTTTTTTATTTTTATAAAGGTGCATTTTTATGGTGTGAATTATCTTCCCCAAATTTGAAAATCACATGCTGTGTATTTAGGTCAGTTAGGCTCTATACCCGTTGTAAAGCGTATTAATGTGCTTAACTTTAAGAAGTTATTTAGCCACTTTAGTTGTTACAAACCTTATCAAAACAGATGGGCCTATGGGCTAGGCTACATGAGGTGTGCGACTATGATTTTAAAGTTGCAAAAAAAAGCATTAGCTGTTTCTTGCCTTAAGCTGGGCATCATTCGCAAGTGATAATAGACTAAAACCCAACTCCTTGAGATCCAATCCAAGACCCGAGACCGATTTCAAGTACAAAAGGGGCCGTCATTTGAAAACAAACATGAAAACGTAAAACATGTCAATATTCTGGACAATTTTAGGGGCAATAAACTTTCTGCTGTCATTTACTGACATTTCATTTGAAATGGCAGTCGTGCTGGAGGTTGGTCTCAGTTGGTCTAGCGGCACTAGTGCTGAGCGATTTACTGCTTTTTTAGGTCTGTTTTGGTGTGATTATTAAAAAATAGTCACGGTTTTCGGTTTCGATAATTATTTTCAACATTAAATGCATTGTGGGTTGAATGCTGTAACAACACAGAATAAAACAATTAATACAAGTCCCATGATGGTAGTGACTGCCCATTACTTCTTATCACTTATTAACCATCATTTATTTACATTACTTTATTAAAATGTTTTATTTGATTACTTTATTTAATTCCAAGTCATCTCATCTCTATAGAGCTGCTGCCTGACATAATCACTATTTTAGTAGTTCTTCAAAGTAAATAAGGCATACTTTTATGACTGCTGAATACAAGCTATCAATCATTTAGAAAATGTATTTTCAGGTAGAGATGCCTCGCAAAGCAACTGCCCTCTATCCCTCTCCATCACGCATTCTTCTGTCCGTTCTCTCTGCGCTAAACTAAGTAGAATATTGGCCTGTTGGAAACTACAACTCCCTACAACATCGCACAGTTCGGGCTTGATCTGATTTATCTATAGAGAAACTAACTGCACATTCAAATAATTGAACCTATGTTGGTCAATTAGTTGTTTAAAAAACGAATTTTGGTTAATCACTCAGCTCTCTGGATAAGAGCGTCTGCTAAATGACAAAAATGTAATAATATATAATTCACAAGTGATAGGCTAATATTGTTTGATTTTAGAATGGATCATTATCATGCACCTGTCTCGAAACAGGGACAGGGAAAAAAAAAACATATATAGCGAATGGAGGATGCTTTTCCCATGGTTAATTTTCATGCCAGCCAGGTAGGCTAAACTCCTGTTGTTAATAGAAGCAATGTGCTTAATATTAGGAAAGTTGAGAAATAAATATTGCAAGCTTATAGAAAGCTGATGGGATCCTCCTCTTTTTAATAGAGGCCATCACTGTTTTCTCACACAATTGCATAGCCTATAGAAATGTTGCGCAACATGAGCTCATGGGCTCTCATGAAGTGTTTGATTAGATTTTCGATTACATTTGCATTGATGTCAGAGTGATTAGAGGGACAATAGAGTGCTGAGTACCAGGCAGTTAGCAAGTTTGGTAGGCTACTAATGACCATCAGCAGCATCAGAGCTTGGAGAAGCCTAATTACCGTGACTAAATGGTCACATGGAATTTGACTGCCATCATGACTCGTGAGCGCCGGTGTGGCGGTAATACTGTCACCGTCACAGCCCTAGTCTTGAGTCAATAAGTTTTCAACCCCTTTGTTATGGAAAGCCTAAATAAGTTCAGGAGTAAAAATTTGCTTAACAACTCGCATAATAAATTGCATGGACTCACTCAGTGTGCAATAATAGTGTTTAACATGATTACCTCACCTCTGTACTCCACACATACAATTATCTGTAAGGTCACTCAGTTGAGCAGTGAATTTCAAACACAGACTCGACCACAAAGTCCAGGGAGATTTTCCAATGCCTTGCAAAAAAGGGCACCTATTGGTAGATGGGTAAAAAAAAAAAAAAAAGCAGACATTGAATATCCCTTTGAGCATGGTGAAGTCATTAATTACACTTTGGATGGTGTATAAATACACCCAGTCACTACAACGATACAGGCGTCCTTCCTAACTCAGTTGCTGAAGAGGAAGGAAACCTCTCCGAGATTTCACCATGAGGCCAATGGTCACTTTAAAACAGTTACAGAGTTTTAATGGCTGTGATAGGAGAAAACAACTAAGGATGGATCAACAACATTGTAGTTACTCCACAATACTAACCTAAATGACAGTGAAAAGGAAGCCTGTACAGAATAAAAATATTAAAAAAAAATGAATCCTGGCACTAACGTAATACTGCAAAAAAATTGGCAAAGCAATTAACTTTTTGTCCTGAATGCAAAGTGTTATGTTTGGGGCAAATGCAATGCATTACTGAGTAACACTCCACATTTATTTTCAAGCATAGGGGTTGCTGCATCATGTTATGGGTATGCTTGTACTCTGTAAGGACTGGGGAGTTTTTCAGTATAAAAAGATGAATGGAATGGAGCTAAGCAAAGGCAAAATCCTAGAGGAAAACCTGGTCTGCTTTCCACATTAATTCACCTTTCAGCAGGACAATAACCTAAAACACAAGGCCAAATCTACACTGGAGTTGCTTACCAAGAAGACGGTGAATGTTCCTGTTAGGCCGAGTTACAGTTTTGACTTAAATCTATGGAAAGAACCTGAAAAGGGTTGTCTAGCAATGATCAACAACCAATTTGACAGGGTTTGAAGAATTTTGAAAATAATAATGGGCAAATGTTGCACAATCCAGGTGTGGAAAGCTCTTGGAGACTTAGCTAGAAAGACTCACTGCTGTAATTGTGGCCAAAGGTCCTTCGACAAAGTATTGATTCAGGGGTGTAAATACTTAAGTAAATTAGATATTTCTGTATTTCATTTTCAAGAAATTCGCAAACATTTCTAAAAACATGTTTTCACTTTGTCATTATGGGTTATTGTGTGTAGATGGGTGATACATTTTATCCATTTTGAATTCAGGCTGTAACACAACACAATGTAGTTTAAGTCAAGGGGTATGAATACTTTCTGAAGGCACTGTACGGTGCATTCGGAAAGTATTCAGACCCCTTGACTTTTTCCACATTTTGTTACGTTATAACCTTATTCTTTTTTTTTTTTTTTTATGATTCTTTTTTCTCGTTTTTTGTTGTATTTTTCTCCCCAATTTCAATCTTGTATCATTGCTGAAACTCCCCAAAGGGTTCGGGAGAGGCGACGGTGGAGTCATGCGTCCTCCGAAACATGACCCGCCTAACCGAGCTCCTTAACACCCGCCAGCTTAACCCGGAAGCCAGCCACACCAATGTGTCGGAGGAAACACTGTTCAACTGGCAACCGGGGTCAGCTTGCAGGCACCCGGCCCACGACAAGGAGTCGCTAGGGTGCAGTGCCTTCGATCGCTGCGCCACTTGGGAGGCCCGTTACAGCCTTATTCTAAAATGGATTCAATTAAGAACGGAAAGAGAGATCTCAGTTTCAAGGTCTCAGCTTGGCGAGAAGAAGCCTCGTGAGGTATTGGTCGGTCACATGCATGAACCAAACATTAATGATGAATTAATTATGAAAATCAATAAGCTAAATCATGCAAATATAACTTGTCTGTGTAAGCAGTATATAAGAGAACTAACGGGACTGCCCCGGGAGAGCTAATTTCAGACCGGTACTTTATGCATCTAAGTTTGACTGTGACCTCTCCAGCTTGTTGTTAATAAACAATGATTAATTTAAGATTGACTTCAGGTGTCCCTGGTGGTAATTTACACGACAGATTAAATGAAATGTTCCTCATCAATCTACACACAATACCCCATAATGACAAAGCGAAAACAGGTTTTTCTAATTTTTTGCAAATGTATAAATTTTTTTCAAAGATAAGTATTCAGACCCTTTGCTATGAGACTCGAAATTGAGCTCCTGTGCATCCTGTTTCCATTGATCATTCTTGAGATGTTTTTATACAACTTAATTGGAGTCCACCTGTGGTAAATTCAATTGATTGGACATGATTTGGAAAGGCACACACCTGTCAATATAAGGTCCCACAGTTGACAGTGCATGCAGAGAAAAAACCAAGCCATGAGTTCAAAGGAATTGTCCGTAGAGCTCCGAGACAGGATTGTGTCGAGGCACAGATCTGGGGAAGGGTACCAAAAAATGTCTGCAGCATTGAAGGTCCCCAAGAACACAGTGGCCTCCATCATTCTTAAATGGAAGAAGTTTGGAACCACCAAGTCTCTTCCTAGAGCTGGCCGCCCGGCCAAACTGAGCAATCAGGGGAAAAGGCCCTTGGTCAGGCAGGTGACCAAGAACCCGGTGGTCACTCTGACAGAGCTCCAGAGTTCCTCTGTGGAGATGGGAGAACCTTCCAGAGGCACTCCACAAATCAGGCCTTTATGGTAGAGTGGCCAGACAGAAGCCACTCCTCAATAAAAGGCACGACAGCCCGCTTGGAGTTTGCCAAAAGGCACCTGAAGACCTTTACTCAGTACTTTCTTGAAGCACCTTTGGCAGCGATTACAGCCTCGAGTCTTCTTTGGTATGACGCTACAAGCTTGGCACACCTGTATTTGGGGAGTTGCTCCCGTTCTTCTCTGCAGATCCTCTCAAGCTCTATCAGGTTTGATGGGGAGTGTTGCTGCACAGCTATTTTCAGGTCTCTCCAGAGATCTTAAATCGGGTTCAAGTCCGGGCTCTGGCTGGCCCACTCAAGGACATTCAGAGACTTGTCCCGAAGCCACTCCTGCATTGCCTTGGCTGTGTGCTTAGGGTTGTTGTCCTGTTGGAAGGTGAACCTTCGTCCCAGTCTGAGGTCCTGAGCGCGCTGGAGCAGGTTTTCATCAATGATCTCGCTTTACTTTGCTCCGTTCATCTTTCCCTCGATCCTGACAAGTCTCCCAGTCCCTGCCACTGAAAAACATCCCCACAGCATGATGCTGCCACCACCATGCTTCATCGTAGGGATGGTGCCAGGTTTCCTCCAGACGTGACGCTTGGCATTCAGGCCAAAGAGTTCAATCTTGGTTTCATCAGACCAGAGAATCTTGTTTCTCAAGGTCTGAGAGTTTTTAGGTGCCTTTTGGCAAACTCCAAGCGGGCTGTCGTGCCTTTTACTGAGGAGTGGCTTCTGTCTGGCCACTCTACCGTAAAGTCTGAATAATTATATACTTATAAGGTATTTCAATTTTTTCTTTTTAATACATTTGCTAAAAACCTGTTTTCACTTTGTCTTTATGGGGTATTGTGTGTGTGATTGATGAGGGAAATGTTTTTATTTTATCAATTTTTGAATAAGGCTGTAACGTAACAAAATGTGGAAAAAGTCAAGGGCTCTGAATACTTTCCGAATGTAATTGGTATTTTGTAAAGAAAATCTGCCACTGTTGGGTGTCTTCTAAGGTGGTTGACTGTCTGTCCTCTGTTCCAGGATGGCAGCCTCCAGTGCCCCTCATGCAAGACAATCTACGGGGAGAAGACGGGGACCCAGCCCAAGGGAAAGATGGAGATCTATAGTATCTCCCAGTCCCTCCCTGGCCACCCCGACTGTGGAACTATCCAGATCATTTACAGCATCCCCCCTGGGATACAGGTAGATTCACACTCTCACTCACTCACTCACTCACTCACTCACTCACTCACTCACTCACTCACTCACTCACTCACTCTCTCTCCAGGGTCCAGAGCACCCTAATCCGGGGCAGTCATACACCTCTAGAGGCTTCCCTCGCTTCTGCTTCCTCCCAGACAACGAAAAGGGCAGAAAGGTAAGCAGCTAACACTGCATCTACAGTGGGGAGAACAAGTATTTGATACTTTTTATTTATTTATTTTATTTCACCTTTTATTTAACCAGGTAAGCCAGTTGAGAACAAGTTCTCATTTACAACTGCGACCTGGCCAAGATAAAGCAAAGCAGTGCGATAAAAACAACACAGAGTTACATATGGGGTAAAAAACATAAAGTCAAAAATACAACAGAAAATATATATACAGTGTGTGCAAATGTAGCAAGTTATGGAGGTACACTGCCGATTTTGCAGGTTTTCCTACTTACAAAGCATGTAGAGGTCTGTACTTTTGAGATATTCATGTTTATTTAAAATTATCCATAAATTAATGTAAAATGTTATTCTTAATCTAAGCACTACTCATATTTCAGACTGGCTTTGTATCATCTACAGACTCATCGTAGGCCTGGGTAATGCCAAAATGTCACATTTTCCAGTTCAATCAATTATTTATCAATAATAATTTTGGGTAGACTTCAAAGGTATGCCAAACATCCTTCCCCCAAAGGACATTTCAATGCATTTAATTTCAGGAATATCATAGATATCTTTAGGCCCATCTCGTATGGAATTGCCCACTACAAACTTCCGCTAACTTTGGCCACCGCTAGCTAAAAGTCCATGGCAGTGATGGGGGCATGCGGAACATGTAATCTCTAATTTCATGTCTAATTTCATGTCAGGTGCTGGAGCTGCTGAAGGTGGCGTGGACACGGCGCCTCATCTTCACGGTGGGAACGTCTAGCACCACGGGCGAGCCCGATACGGTGGTGTGGAACGAGATCCACCACAAGACGGAGATGATGTCCAATGTGTCGGGCCACGGCTACCCGGACCCCAACTACCTGGACAACGTGCTGTCCGAGCTGGCCTCCCAGGGGGTGACCGACGACTGCCTCCTCAAACAGGAGGGCCCCAGCCAGGGAGGAGCGTCAAACTCTAGACTGTGAAAACTGACCGCGAATCACTTTCCTCGTAATGTCACGACTTCAACATGGTGAACATAAGGGGTAGACCAAGTATTCACATTCCCACCTGGATGTGTTTTTATTAAGTATTCAATGCAAAGAGTATGTCAAAGTGCAGTGTGCTGAATACTGCACATTCTGATAATGTGGGGTTTGACTTGGACTTCAATTTGCTGTAGTAGTGCTCCAATCAGCTCTTAGTTTAGTCACCTAGGCTGTATCTCAAACGGCACCTTGTATACATCCCTACAGTCGTGGTCAAACGTTTTGAGAATGACACAAGTATTGGTCTTCACAAAGTTCGCTGCTTCAGTGTTATGATATATTTTTGTCAGATGTTACTATGGTATACTGAAGTATAATTACAAGCATTCCATAAGTGTCAAAGGCTTTTATTGACAATTACATTAAGTTTATGCAGAGAGTCAATATTTGCGGTGTTGACCCTTCTTTTTCAAGACCTCTGCAATCCGCCCTGGCATGCTGTCAATTCACTTCTGGGCCACATCCTGACTGATGGCAGCCCATTCTTGCATAATCAATGCTTGGAGTTTGTCAGAATTTGTGGGTTTTTGTTTGTCCACCTGCCTCTTGAGGATCGACCACAAGTTCTCAATGGGATTAAGGTCTGGGGAGTTTCCTGGCCATGGACCCAAAATGTTGATGTTTTGTTCCCTGAGCCACTTAGTTATCACTTTTGCCTCATGGCAAGGTGCTCCATCATGCTGGAAAAGGCATTGGTCATCACCAAACTGTTCTTGGATGGTTGGGAGAAGTTGCTCTCGGAGGATGTGTTGGTACCATTCTTTATTCATGGCTTTGTTCTTAGGCAAAATTGTGAGTGAGCCCACTCCCTTGGCTGAGAAGCAACCCCACACATGAATGGTCTCAGGATGCTTTACTGTTTGCATGACACAGGACTGATGGTAGCGCTCACCTTGTCTTCTCTGGACAAGGTGTTTTCCGGATGCCCCAAACAATCGGAAAGGGGATTCATCAGCAGTCCAATCCCTGTACCTTTTGCAGAATATCAGTCTGTCCCTGATGTTTTTCCTGGAGAGAAGTGGCTTCTTTGCTGCCCTTCTTGACACCAGGCCATCCTCCAAAAGTATTCGCCTCACTGTGCGTGCAGATGCACTGACACCTGCCTGCTGCCATTCCTGAGCAAGCTCTGCACTGGTGGTGCACCGATCCTGCAGCTTAATCAACTTTAGGAGACGGTCCTGGCGCTTGCTGGACTTTCTTGGGCGCCCTGACGCCGCCTTCACAGCAATTGAACCTCTTTCCTTGAAGTTCTTGATGATCCGATAAATGGTTGATTTAGGTGCAATCTTACTAGCAGCAATATCCTTGCCTGTGAAGCCCTTTTTGTGCAAAGCAATGATGACGGCACGTGTTTCCTTGCAGGTAACCATTGTTAACAGAGGAAGAACAATGATTTCAAGCACCACCCTCCTTTTAAAGCGTACAGTCTGTTATTCTAACTCAATCAGCATGACAGAGTGATCTCTAGCCTTGTCCTCGTCAACACACTCACCTGTGTTAACGAGAGAATCACTGACATGATGGCAGCTGGTCCTTTTGTGGCAGGGCTGAAATGCAGTGGAAATGTTTTTGGGGGATTAAGTTCATTTTCATGGCAAAGAGGGACTTTGCAATTAATTGCAATTCATCTGATCACTCTTCATGACATTCTGGAGTATATGCAAATTGCCATCATCAAAACTGAAGCAGCAGACTTTGTGAAAAATGAGTATTTGTGTCATTCTCAAAACTTTTGACCACGACTGTATATACTTTTGTAGTGCAATATATAGGGAATAGGGTGCCATTTTAGACAGCCCTTATCTTTGAATAAAGGATTGTTGGTTTCTTTTGTAACAGCCTGTTGTGTCGCACCCCTTTTGAAATGCTCAATGGAAATTGGCAGCTCTCGCGGGGAATACAGACATCAGTAGCACTTTTAGTTTGACAGTGCATTTAATTAACACGTATGGTAATTACCAGGTTAATATCTGTGGTTGATTTGTTTAATGATTTTTTGGTAAATTATGCAAATACTTATTTGAAGAGAAACTTCTCACTTTGCCTTTGTTTCAGTTGTATATATTTTCTTAGTGCATTATAATTGAAAGGTGGAATCCTTAGTTAATACATCCATTTTTTTCATTGTTAAATTAATGAATGTACCCATTGATTCTTGAAGAATATAACTTATAAATGCCTCATGAGCTTAGAACCCAAAATACTATGGAACGCCGTTTGGGTCTTTGCGTGTCAAAAAAGATACACGTCAAATAACACTATGTCACGCGTCAAATAAGCTTTTAATTTGTGTGCTGAATTTGCACGTGCAAGCCAAGCGCCACCATTACGATCACTGTCAAAGCTGTACACTACTGTGTTGGTAATAAGGCATTATTTGTTTGACCGAATGGGAAAACGTCTGTGTGAGCATTTGAAATTAGATCAGGATCAAAAATGTTTGCAAATGTCTTTGATACAGATGTTATTAGCAACTTCTGGGGTATCTAGCTAGCTTTAGCTTGGTACCTAGCGAGCACCAATGCAACCAGCCTGAAAACAATGACTAGTAGAAACTGCAGTCATTTTCAATATTCTTAGCAATGATTTAGGAATCCATGTGAGTAGAAATTAGCTAGGTAACCACTCGTTGTTCTCCTATTGAACTAACTAGCTAGCCAGCTACTTAAACCTGTTGCCCAAAACTAACGTTATAAGCAGCCAGCTAGCTTCATCTGGCTAGTATGGCTTGACCGGACCGGGTAATGTGTTGTGAAGCTAGCCACAATAAGGATTAGCCACAATAGTGGAATTTTGCATTTCGCCTTCAAAATAAAAGTCACTATTTGAAAGTGATGCAGAAGGTTACAATTGGTGGAATCATGCCATATTTAGACTAGATAATGTTAAACAAGGTTGGAGTGTTGGATTGTGGAGCAATGAAATGGGGTGTCAGTCTACTCGGTGACACCCACAGAACACAACTGTGAAGAGTTTACGCAAATATCAGCGTCGTAGCTCTTATTGCGGGACTTTGACTGGGAAATCACCTCCTCAGTCAGCCTATTATGCGAATTGACATTCATATTGCACTGTATCTAAGGATTGGGGATCAATGAAATGGGGTATCAGTCTTCTCAGTACCCAAGTGCTTTTTCCCCAAAGTCCTCCTCAGAGTTATCAGGCTCCAACACATCCATGTTGTATTCTTTTTCCTATTCCTTTGGAATAGTGTTCAATACATTTACATTTACATTTTAGTCATTTAGCAGACGCTCTTATCCAGAGCGACTTACAGTTAGTGAATACATATATATATATATTTTTTTCTTTTTTTTCTTTTTTTTTCAAACTGGTCCCCCGTGGGAATCAAACCCACAACCCTGGCGTTGCAAACGCCATGCTCTATCAACTGAGCTACATCCCTGCCGGCCATTCCCTCCCCTACCCTGGACAACACTAGGCCAATTGTGCGCCGCCCATGAGTCTCTCAGTCGCGGCCGGCTGCGACAGAGCCTGGATTCGAACCAGGATCTCTAGTGGCACAGCTAGCACTGCGATGCAGTGCCTTAGACCACTGCGCCACTCAGGAGACTATAGTAGGTTGACTGGTACAATTAATGTGGCTCAATTCACTGTGGTTTCAGAGTCCCGCAATAAGAGCTACGACGCTAATGTTCTCTGGGTGTCACTGAGTAGACTGATACCCCATGTCATTGATCCACAATCCATAGGTAAGGCTGTACAGTGAAATAAGTATGCCCCCAATGCAATTCTAAAGTCTAATACATACAGTGCGATTTCAAGAGATTTTTGTCAAATTAACAAATTATTGTATTTTGTTGAATTTATATAACAACATTCCAACCTCGTTTAGCATGATCTATTCCATTATGGCATGATTCCACTATTTGTATGAAATTGCATGACTTTCATTGAGACTGCTATTTTGAAGGCAAACCGCAAATTCCACTATTGTGGCTAGCTTCACATACAGTGGGGAGAACAAGTATTTGATACGCTGCCGATTTTGCAGGTTTTCCTACTTACAAAGCATGTAGAGGTCTGTAATTTTTTATCATAGGTACACTTCAACTGTGAGAGATGGAATCTAAAACAGAAATCCAGAAAATCACATTGTATGATTTTTAAGTAATTAATTTGCATTTTATTGCATGACATAAGTATTTGATCACCTACCAACCAGTAAGAATTCCGGCTCTCACAGACCTGTTCGTTTTTCTTTAAGAAGCCCTCCTGTTCTCCACTCATTACCTGTATTAACTGCACCTGTTTGAACTCGTTACCTGTATAAAAGACACCTGTCCACACACTCAGGTACACTTCAGCTGTGAGAGACGGAATCTAAAACAAAAATCCAGAAAATCACATTGTATGATTTTTAAGTAATTCATTTGCATTTTATTCCATGACATAAGTATTTGATACATCAGAAAAGCACTATTTGAAACATTTTTTATGAACGTATTAAATTATTATGTGATGTGGAGTCATATTCAGGTCCTGATTGGTCAACAAGCTTATTTGATGCTTCAAATAGTGTTATTTGACGTATCTTTATTTGACACGCACAGACCCAAACAGCATTCCATAAAATACAAGCTGGTTACTCCAATGTTTGTAAACAATGTAAATTTAAACAAACACTATATAGCTTCATTGGTTAAAACTATAATTTTTTATATATATAATGGATGGTCAGTCCTAGCATCTCAAGGCCCATTCCTCAGGTTTTTACCAGAACACAGACAGGGTAGTCACTTTGTTATTGTTTCCATTAAGGATTCTATCTTTAACCATTTGTAATGGGAAACAAGCAGAGTTGTAATGCAGTCACTCTTAATGCAAACGAAGCTGGACCCGTGTTCATAAAGCAGTAGGCAGGGATTACTGCTATGTAATCTTATTCATTATGATCTAAAAAGCAAAACTGATCTTGTATCAGTACTCCTAGTGTCCTACTCTGAGAAGCTTTATGAATACGGGCCCTGATGCTTTGCTACACCCACTTACAGTGCATTTGGAAAGAATTCAGACCCCTTGACCTTTTCCAAATGTTATGTTACAGCCCCCCCTCAATACCCCATAATGACAAAGCATACACAGGTTTAGACATTTTTGCAAATGTATTCAAAAATAAAAACTGAAATATTACATTTACATAAGTATTCAGACCCTTTACTCAGTACTTTGTTGAAGCACCTTTGGCAGCAATTACAGCCTTGAGTTTTATTGGGTATGATGCTACAAGCAATGGCACACCTGTATTTGGGGAGTTTCTCCCATTGTTCTCTGCAGATCCTCTCAAGCTCTGTCAGAGTGACCATCGGGTTCTTGGTCACCTCCCTGACCAAGGCCCTTCTCCCCCGATTGCTCAGTTTGGCCTGGCGGCCAGCTCTAGGAAGAGTCTTAGTGGTTTTAAACTTCTTCAATTTAAGAATGATGGAGGGCATTGTGTTCTTGGGGACCTTCAATGCTGCAGAAATGTTTTGGTACCCATAACCAGATCTGTGCCTTGACACAATCCTGTCTCGGCGCTCTACGGACAATTCCTTTGACCTCATGGCTTGGTTTTTGCTCTGACGTGCACTATCAACTGTGGGACCTTTATATAGACAGGTGTGTGCCTTTCCAAATAATGTCGAATCAATTGAATTTACCACAGGTGGACTCCAATCAAGTTGTAGAAACATCTCAAGGATGATCAATGGAAACAGGATGCACCTGAGCTCAATTTCGAGTCTCATAGCAAAGGGTCTGAATACTTATGTAAATAAGTTATTATATGTGCAAATATTTCTAAACCTGTTTTCACTTTGTCGTTATGGGGTATTGTGTGTAGATTGAGGAATATTTTATTTAATCTGTCTTGGAAATTACCACCAGGGACACCTGAAGTCAATCTTAAATTAATCATTGTTTATTAACAACAAGCTGGAGAGGTCAAAGTCAAACTTAGATGCATAAAGTACCGGTCTGAAGTGAGCTCTCCCGGGGCAGTCCCGTTAGTTCTCTTATATACTGCTTTCACAGACATGTTATATTTGCATGATTTAGCTTATTCATTATTCATCTAGAGATCTCTAGAATTTGGTCTAGGGCACATTCAATTCCATACCCAGGTAAAAACACACCAAAGATCCTGGAGGCAGGTGCCTGAGTGTGAGTGATGTCAGCTAGAGACATCTTATCTCTCCTCATTCCAGGAGGTTTGTAGTCTCTTAAACAGCCTTCAGATCCTTCTCATTGTTTGGAACGGTTCTCATAGCTGTCACCACAAACCCAACAGTGCAAGCATTTGATCCATTAAATGCATAGTACATTGTTGGTCATAGTCTTAAAAGGCATTTTTCTAATCAATGCTATAGTAAAGTTCACCATCTTAACTTCTGGGCCGCTCCAGGCCTGCGTTGGTCCCTCAGGCTCATGACTCCTTCTACGATTACCATCTTTTGGGCCACTACTCCGGCCACAAATATATTTGCACGTAAATCATTCCATCTAACCCATAACACATTGATTGCTCCACTTTATATAGTTATAAAGATACTAAAAACTTGCTCAAGTCAATGTCAGTTACAAAAAATGTGTCCGTTTCCAACAATCCCTCATCTGGAACAATGATCACTCACATGTTCCATACCACCTAGAAACCATATTGACTTTCACAGGGAAGAGAGAGAACACGTTATAACATTTTCACATCAACTTTGATAAGAATGAGATTGGGGCAAGGTTAGCCCAAGCTACAATCTAGTGGCTCTCCTCACATTTTAGGGGGAATCGCTCTGTCTCTAGAAGCCTCGCCTTTCCAAATCATAATTAGAACTATTGTTAAATTATCCAACCCAAATATAGAATGACAGTCCTTAGTGTTTCACGTTGGCTCAATCACTTGAATTTAGGTTTTTATATAAGGTCCCACAGTTGACAGTGCATGTCAGAACAAAAACCAAGCCATGGGGTCGAAGGAATTGTCCGTAGAGCGCCGAGACAGGATTGTGTCGAGGCACAGATCTGGGGAAGTGTACCAAAACATTTCTGCAGCATTGAAGGTCCACATGAACACAGTGGCCTCCATCATTCTTAAATGGAAGACGTTTGGAACCACCAAGTCTCTTCCTAGAGCTGGCCGCCCGGCCAAACTGAGCAATTGGGAGAGAAGGGCCTTGTTCAGGGAGGTGACCGAGAACCCGATGGTCTCTCTGACAGAGCTCTAGAGTTCATCTGTGGAGATGGGAGAACCTTCCAGAAGGACAACCATCTCTGCAGCACTCCACCAATCAGGCCTTAATGGTAGATTGGCCAGAAGGAAGCCAATCCTCAGTAAAAGGCACATGACAGCCCGCTTGGAGTTTGCCAAAAGGCACCTAAAGACTCTCAGACCATGAGAAACAAGATTCTCTGGTCTGATGAAACCAAGATTGAAACTATTTGGCCTGAATGCCAAGCGTCACGTCTGGAGGAATCCTGGCACCATCCTTACGGTGAAGCATGGTGGTGGCAGCATCATGCTGTGGGGATGTTTTTCAGCGGCAGGGACAAGGAGACTAGTCAGGATGGAGGGAAAGATGAAAGGAGCAAAGTACAGAGATCCTTGATGAAAACCTGCTCAGGACCTCAGACTGGGGCGAAGGTTCACCTTTCCAACAGGACAACGACCCTAAGCACACAGCCAAGGCAATGCAGGAGTGGCTTCAGGACAAGTCTCTGAATGTCCTTGAGTGGTCCAGCCAGAGCCCGGACTTGAACCCGATCTAACATCTCTAGAGAGACCTGAAAATAGCTGTGCAGCGACGCTCCCCAGCCGACCTGACAGAGCTTGAGAGAATCTGCAGAGAATAATGCGAGAAACTCCCCAAATACAGGTGTGCCAAGCTTGTAGCGTAACACCCAAGAAGACTACAGGCTGTAATCGCTGCCAAAGGTACTTCAAAGTACTGAGTAAAACATTCAAAAAACCTGTTTTTGCTTTGTCATTATGGGGTATTGTGTGTAGATTGAGGGGAATAATAAAAACTTAAAAAATCAAATTTAGAATAAGGCTGTAACGTAACAATGTGGAAAAAGTCCCCTGTAGCTCAGTTGGTAGAGCATGGCGCTTGCAACGCCAGGGTTGTGGGTTCGTTTCCCACGGGGGGGCAGTATGAAAATGTATGCACTCACTAACTGTAAGTCGCTCTGGATAAGAGCGTCTGCTAAATGACTAGAATGTAAATGTAAGTCAAGGGGTCTGAATACTTTCCGAATGCAATTGACATACAGTATATTAATCGTATATTTCTAGCATTAACTTTTCTCATCACGGCCCCCATATGTGGTAATGACAGATTGGTATCTCAATGCGTTCTTAGTCTAAATTGCTGTACATTTCGCAGTGTGCAGACCTCCACAATCAACCTGATACCCCAAATAAACAATTTTGGATAAGCCTAAATCAATTAAGGGGCACGGTTGACCACCCCCCTCCTTCACGGCACTCATTCTTCAGGCATTTCTTCGTTTTCTTCTTCAGATAGCTTTACTGTTCGGCCTCCCAATGGCACATGTTCAAAGTGGATGGCCCTTGATAATATCGCGATTTTCAATATCTGGGGAAATAATCAGATTTTCCCAAGCAGACGAATCTCTCACCTGAGCCGCCACTGTCCTTTACTGTCCACCATGTCTTGTCCATTTTCCTACCAGTACACCAGCAGCATGAGAGATGTTTGGACGGGATCTCTCTCCATGCTCACTCCACGTGGACTCATGTCGCACTCTTGAGAGAAAAGGCATGAGAGAAAAGGCAGTTGATAGGTTCGACTGGATGCTGTGTACAGGTTGCTGGCTCAGACTCAGGTCTCACGGTAGAAGTGGTGAAGGACAGGGCCATAGTCAACACCATTATCGCCATTACTTCAGCCGGTTAGAGGGGGTGAGGCTCACACTGTTCTCGGTCTAATTACCTTCCATGCGTCTAGATACCATCTGTGGTCACCTTCGCCAACAGACCAGAACAACAGTTTAGTTTAGGGCATTTCTGATTCAGGAAATCCAGACAAATTATTAACTCTATGACAAATTATTACTACTACCAATATTCTTAATATATATGTGTAAGACAAATGTCAAAGAGAATAACAACACACAGTTGACACCATTTTTGCAAATTGGCTTATACTCCCCTATCATCTTGGCGATCTCACTGCAGAGTTACAGGGTCAGGGAGTTAGAGGGCTAACCCTTAGGGAGAAATCCAGACCATCCAGCAGACCCAATCTGGTGAGATTTGTATTGACGCAAGCCAAAACAAAACAGAAGCAAGACAAAAACAAAACAATAACAGTAAAATAGACTAGAAACAGAATTACAACCCTTGTAAACTCCATCTTAAAATGGTTGTATCCCATAAGGTAACAGTAAAATAGACTAGAGTCAGGTTTCCCTCATTCAGGGGAAGCGCTCTTGCTCTCTCTCTCATGGTCTGAATCACACAGGACTGTTGATCAATTATAAACTTCTTCCTAATTATCAGTGTTTACATATTACATTTAAATGTCACACAATGTCTCTAGCCTTTCTAGTGAGGGTGATCAGGCCTCACCAGAAAGTCAGAACAAAGGTCAGAAGTCATTCCACCCCATTAAGTGAGTGTTTCTTTCCCTGTACCTCAGACTCATTATTTAAAGACATTTCAAAACGCTCCTTGTCTTGGAATGACATACTAGTTAATGATAAGGCTATCTGCTCCTGCTAGCTAGCAACAGATCTACTTGTAACTAGCTAGCTAACTAACTAGCTACATTACTAAGGTTGCTGTGCTCTAAGTTGGGAGTCATTTTACAGCTTGCATTGATGGTATCACATTTCTATAACTAAATAGTTAAATTACAAATCAATAAAAATTACTTTACCTGATAGCAGTTTGTCGGACAGACCTCTCTCGAGCTGTCACCAGCTGTCTACTACCTTAGATACAGATAACGTGATTGGCAGACGTGATAAGCAGAGATAGTACCATATATAGTACACGTTTTGATTGGTTTACAGTTGAGTACTTGGCGGCGTTTGCCTGTCCACCTAGCGAACATAAAACATTTTTTTTTTATGTGCAAGAATTGACATTGCCAACAAACGGAAATGCGTTCAGAAGAAATAAATATACAATGTATAGTCACCCCAGGTGTAAAATCAATTGTAAATAATGGCTAGTTCTCAGAATGTATTAGATTGTCAAGAGGAGTAAAACAACGTTGTCCACTATCGGCGTATCTATTTATTATGGCCATGGAAATGTTAGCTAATCAGATCCAACAATAATATCAAGGGGCTAGAAATCCAGGGCTTAAAAGCAAAGGTGTCATTGCATGCTGACGATTCATGTTTTCTTTCAAATCCACAATTTGGATCCCTGCACAGCCTCAGAAGATCTAGATAATTTTTCTAACCTCTGGATTAGAACCGAATTATGATAAATACACCATATTACGTATTGGATCGTCGGTGAAGTGGACATACTCGGTATTCATATCCCGAAAGAAAGAAATGATCTCCTACCACACATTTTAATAGAAAGTTAGCCAAATTAGATATTGTTACCATGGAAAGGACAACACCTGTCTATTTGTGGAAAAATCACCCAGATTAATGATTTAGTCATATCCCAGTTTATCTTTTTACTTATGGCCCTGCTTACACCTAACGACTTGTTTTTTAATTTGTGCAAAAATTATTCCACTTCATTTGGAACGGCAAGCCACACAAAATTACACGGGTCTATTTATAAATTAATATGAATTTGAAGGGCAGAAATTATTAAATATTAAAGCATTGGATCCCTCACTAAAGGCTTCAATCATACAAAAACTGTACTTAAATACGAACTGGTTCTCTAGCAGATCAGTAAGAATGGCTCACTCCGTGTTCAAGAATGGCATTTTTCCCTTCATTCAGATTACAACCTCTCACTTTCGGTTATTTGAAAATGAAATAATCTCAAATATCATGATTTTTAAAACAAGCCATAGGAAGTTGGTTGCAATTTCAGTTTAATCCACCAGAAAAGACAGAACAAATATTACAACGAATATTATGGTTAAAGTCAAATATACTAATTCATTTTTAAAAAACTGTATCATCTTTGTAAATGATATCATAAATAGGACTGGTGGAGTTGTCACACATGCAATTAACAAAAATATATGGAAATGTCTGCTCTATCCAAAATTACAACCAACTGATTGCAACATTACCGCAAAAATGGAGGAGGCAAGTGGAAAGGGGAGAAGGTAAGAATCTTGTCTGTCAGCCCTGCATTAAAGACCAAAATTGGCTAAAGAAAATTGTGATAAATAAAAAAGTATACCAGTTTAATTTAAGGACCAAAAAATTGACAGCTGCGCCATACAGGTTGCAAAATAGTTGGGAGGAGGGCCTCCCGAGTGGCGGTGTATCGCAGTGCTTGAGGCGTCACTACAGCCCCGGGTTCGAACCCAGGCTGTGTCACAGCTGGCCGTGACCGGGAGACCCATGAGGTGTCGCACAATTGGCCCAGCGTCGTCCGGGTTAGGGGAGGGTTTGGCCGGGGGGGATTTCCTTGTCCCATCGTGCTCTAGCGACTCCTTGTGGTGAGCCCGGGCGCCTGCAAGCTGACTTGGGTTACCAGTTGGACAGTGTATCCTCTGACACATTGGTGCGGCTGGCTTCCGGGTTAAGTGAGCAGTGTGTCAAGAAGCAGTGCGGCTTGGCAGGGTCGTGTTTCGAAGGACACATGGCTCTCGACCTTCGCCTCTCACGAGTCCGTAGGGGAGTTGCAGCGATGGGAGAAGACTAACTACCAATTGGATATCACAAAATTGGGGAGGAAAAAGGGGTAAAAGTTGTAAAAAAAAGTATATATTGTTGGGAGGAGATTTTCGATGTACCGATTCCATGGCACATGGTTTATGAACTGATATACAAAACGACGCCGGATTTAAAACTTAGTTTTTCCATTTGAATTATTGTACAAAATTCTTGCAACCAATAGAATGTTATATAGTGTAAATGGGGAATACAACCATCCCAGCTCTGCAGATTTTGCTGAGAAGAGACCGAATCAATAGATCACTTGTTTTGGTACTGCCCATATACAGTGGGGAGAACAAGTATTTGATACGCTGCCAATTTTGCAGGTTTTCCTACTTACAAAGCATGTAGAGGTCTGTACTTTTTATCATAGGTACACTTCAACTGTGAGAGATGGAATCTAAAACAGAAATCCAGAAAATCACATTGTATGATTTTTAAGTAATTAATTTGCATTTTATTGCATGACATAAGTATTTGATCACCTACCAACCAGTAAGAATTCCGGCTCTCACAGACCTGTTAGTTTTTCTTTAAGAAGCCCTCCTGTTCTCCACTCATTACCTGTATTAACTGCACCTGTTTGAACTCGTTACATGTATAAAAGACACCTGTCCACACACTCAATCAAACAGACTCCAACCTCTCCACAATGGCCAAGACCAGAGAGCTGTGTAAGGACATCAGGGATAAAATTGTAGACCTGCACAAGGCTGGGATGGGCTACAGGACAATAGGCAAGCAGCTTGGTGAGAAGGCAACAACTGTTGGCGCAATTATTAGAAAATGGAAGAAGTTCAAGATGACGGTCAATCACTCTCGGTCTGGGGCTCCATGCATGATCTCACCTCATGGGGCATCAATGATCATGAGGAAGGTGAGGGATCTTCCCAAAACTACACAGCAGGACCTGGTCAATGACCTGAAGAGAGCTGGGACCACGGTCTCAAAGAAAACCATTAGTAACACACTACGCCGTCATGGATTAAAATCCTGCAGCGCACGCAAGGTCCCCCTGCTCAAGCCAGCGCATGTCCAGGCCCGTCTGAAGTTTGCCAATGACCATCTGGATGATCCAGATGAGGAATGGGAGAAGGTCATGTGATCTGATGAGACAAAAATAGAGCTTTTTGGTCTAAACTCCACTCGCCGTGTTTGGAGGAAGAAGAAGGATGAGTACAACCCCAAGAACACCATCCCAACCGTGAAGCATGGAGGTGGAAACATCATTCTTTGGGGATGCTTTTCTGCAAAGGGGACAGGGCGACTGCACCGTATTGAGGGGAGGATGGATGGGGCCATATATTGCGAGATCTTGGCCAACAACCTCCTTCCCTCAGTAAGAGCATTGAAGATGGGTCGTGGCTGGGTCTTCCAGCATGACAACGACCCGAAACACACAGCCAGGGCAACTAAGGAGTGGCTCCGTAAGAAGCATCTCAAGGTCCTGGAGTGGCCTAGCCAGTCTCCAGACCTGAACCCAATAGAACATCTTTGGAGGGAGCTGAAAGTCCGTATTGCCCAGCGACAGCCCCGAAACCTGAAGGATCTGGAGAAGGTCTGTATGGAGGAGTGGGCCAAAATCCCTGCTGCAGTGTGTGCAAACCTGGTCAAGACCTACAGGAAACGTATGATCTCTGTAATTGCAAACAAAGGTTTCTGTACCAAATATTAAGTTCTGCTTTTCTGATGTATCAAATACTTATGTCATGCAATAAAATGCAAATTAATTACTTAAAAATCATACAATGTGATTTTCGTTTTAGATTCCGTCTCTCACAGTTGAAGTGTACCTATGATACAAATTACAGACCTCTACATGCTTTGTAAGTAGGAAATCCTGCAAAATCGGCAGTGTATCAAATACTTGTTCTCCCCACTGTATAGCAGGTTAAGGAATGCCTGAAAAATTGCAACATTTACTTGGAGCTAACTCTGCAAATAGCACTGCTGGGTGATTTGAAAAGTAATAGTCAATCCATCAATAATATAACAATACTCTTAGTAAAACATTTTATCTTTAATTTACATTCTGTAGAAACTATGAGAATAGAAAGGTTCAGAACTTTTGTGAAACATCACATCACAATGGACAAATATATGGCAGCTAGAAATCAAAACTGTATGGTAGATCTTCAGAGATGCGTGGGGTTGAGGGTAGCTGAAGGCTGGGACTTAAAAAATATACTGTGTCCATAAAATGTATGTAGTTTGTACAGTATCAGCTGGAAGTAGAAGCCTAAGTATTGTTGTCCATTAGTTTACACCAATTAGGGGAGGGGTGGTAGAGAGGAAAATAATAAAGGAGGAAAATACAGTGCATTCGGAAAGTATTTAGACCACTTGACTTTATCCACATTTTGTTACGTTACAGCCTTATTCTCAAATGGATTAAATAAGATATGTTCCTCATCAATCTACACACAATACCCCATAATGACAAAGCGAAAACAGGTTTTTAGAAATGTTAGCAAATTTACTAAAAATGAAAAACAGAAATACCTTATTTACATAAGTATTCAGACCCTTTCCTATGAGACTCGAAATTGAGCTCAGGTGCATCCTCCAGAGTTCCTCTGTGGAGATGGGAGAACCTTACAGAAGGACAACCATCTCTGCAGCGCTCCACCAACTAGGCCTTTACGGTAGAGTGGCCAGATGGAAGCCGCTCCTCAGTAAAAGGCACATGACAGCCCACTTGGAGTTTGCCAAAAGGCACCTAAAGGACTCAGACCATGAGAAACAAGATTCTCTGGTCTGATGAAACCAATATTGAACTCTTTGGCCTGAATGCCAAGCGTTACATCTGGAAGAAACCTGGCACCATCCCAACGGTGAAGCATGGTGGTGGCAGCCTCATGCTGTGTGGATGTTTTTCAGCGGCAGGGACTGGGAGACCAGTAAGGATCGAGGGAATGATGAACAGAGCAAAGTACAGAGAGATCCTTGATGAAAACCTGATCCACAGCACTCAGGACCTCAGACTGGGGCGAAGGTTCACCTTCCAATAGGACAACAACCCTAAGCACACAGCCAAGACAATGCAGGAGTGGCTTCGGGACAAGTTTCTGAATGTCCTTCAGTGGCCCAGCCAGAGCCCGGACTTGAACCCGAACATCTCTGGAGAGACCAGAAAATTGCTGTGCAGCGACACTCCCCATTTAACCTGACAGAGCTTGAGAGGATGTGCAGAGGATAATTGGAGAAACTCTCCAAACACAGGTGTGCCAAGCTTGTAACGTCATACCCAAGAAGACGCGAGGCTGTAATCACTGTAAGTACTGTAAAGTACTGAGTAAACCTGTTTTCGCTTTGTCATTATGGGGTATTGTGTGTAGATTGATGGGAAAAAACAATTTCATCAATTTTAGAATAAGGCTGTAACGTAACAAAATGTGGAAAAAGTCAAGGGTTCTGAATAATTTCCTGAATGCACTGTAAATAAATAGAAATAAATAAAAATAATATATATATATATTTACAAAAATGACAGCCCACTTGGAGTTTGCCAAAAGGCACCTAAAGGACTCAGACCATGAGAAACAAGACTCTCTGGTATGATGAAACCAAGGTTGAACTCTTTCCATATATTGGAAATGATGCAGACAACTAAATTGATAGAAGCCACAGTCTGCAATATTAAAGCTGATCTACCCCCTAATATACAGTGGAGAAAAAAAGTATTTAGTCAGCCACCAATTGTGCAAGTCCTCCCACTTAAAAAGATGAGAGAGGCCTGTAATTTTCATCATAGGTACACGTCAACTATGACAGACAAAATGAGAAAAAAAATTCCAGAAAATCACATTGTAGGATTTTTTATGAATTTATTTGCAAATTATGGTGGAAAATAAGTATTTGGTCAATAACAAAAGTTTCTCAATACTTTGTTATATACCCTTTGTTGGCAATGACACAGGTCAAACGTTTTCTGTAAGTCTTCACAAGGTTTTCACACACTGTTGCTGGTATTTTGGCCCATTCCTCCATGCAGATCTCCTCTAGAGCAGTGATGTTTTGGGGCTGTCGCTGGGCAACACAGACTTTCAACTCCCTCCAAAGATTTTCTATGGGGTTGAGATCTGGAGACTGGCTAGGCCACTCCAGGACCTTGAAATGCTTTTTACGAAGCCTCTCCTTCGTTGCCTGGGCGGTGTGTTTGGGATCATTGTCATGCTGAAAGACCCAGCCACGTTTCATCTTCAATGCCCTTGCTGATGGAAGGAGGTTTTCACTCAAAATCTCACGATACATGGCCCCATTCATTCTTTCCTTTACACAGATTAGTCGTCCTGGTCCCTTTGCAGAAAAACAGCCCCAAAGCATGATGTTTCCACCCCCATGCTTCACAGTAGGTATGGTGTTCTTTGGATGCAACTCAGCATTCTTTGTCCTCCAAACACGACGAGTTGAGTTTTTACCAAAAATATATTTTGGTTTCATCTGACATTCTCCCAATCCTCTTCTGGATCATCCAAATGCACTCTAGCAAACTTCAGACGGGCCTGGACATGTACTGGCTTAAGCAGGGGGATACGTCTGGCACTGCAGGATTTGTGTCCCTGGCGGCGTAGTGTGTTACTGATGGTAGGCTTTGTTACTTTGGTCCCAGCTCTCTGCAGGTCATTCACTAGGTCCCCCCGTGTGGTTCTGGGATTTTTGCTCACCATTCTTGTGATCATTTTGACCCCACAGGGTGAGATCTTGCGTGGAGCCCCAGATCGAGGGAGATTATCAGTGGTCTTGTATGTCTTCCATTTCCTAATAATTGCTCCCACAGTTGATTTCTTCAAACCAAGCTGCTTACCTAATGCAGATTCATTCTTCCCAGCCTGGTGCAGGTCTACAATTGTGTTTCTGGTGTCCTTTGACAGCTGTTTGGTCTTGGCCGTAGTGGAGTTTGGAGAGTGACTGTTTGAGGTTGTGGACAGGTGTCTTTTATACTGATAACAAGTTCAAACAGGTGCCATTAATACAGGTAACGAGTGGAGGACAGAGGAGCCTCTTAAAGAAGAAGTTACAGGTCTGTGAGAGCCAGAAATCTTGCTTGTTTGTAGGTGACCAAATACTTATTTTCCACCATAATTTGCAAATAAATTCATTAAAAATCCTATAATGTGATTTTCTGGATTTTTTTCCCTCAATTTGTCTGTCATAGTTGACGTGTACCTATGATGAAAATTACAGGCCTCTCTCATCTTTTTAAGTGGGAGAACTTGCACAATTGGTGGCTGACTAAATACTTTTTTTCCCCACTGTATATACACCAAGAGTGTGCAAAGCTGTCAAGGCAAATGGTGGCTATTTGAAGAATCTCAAATTTAAAATATATTTTGATTTGTTTAACACTTTTTTGGTTACTACATGATTCCATATGTGTTATTTCATAGTTTTGATGTCTTCACTATAATTCTACAATGTGAAGAATACTTAAAATAATTACAATCCCTTGAATGAGTAGGTGTGTCCAAACTTTTGACTGTTACTGTATATATACAGTACCAGTCAAAAGTTTGGACACACCTACTCATTCAAGTGTTCAAGGATTGTGGAGGCCAGGTCATCTGATGCAGCACTCCACAGCCTGGAGGTGTATTGGGTCATTATCCTGTTCAAAAACAAATTACAGTCCCACTAAGCCCAAACCAGATGGGATGGCGTATCGCTGCAGAATGCTGTGGTAGCCATGCTGGTTAAGTGTGCCTTGAATTCTAAATAAATCACAGACAGTGTCACCAGCAAAGCACCCCCACACCATAACACCTGCTCCTCCGTTTTACGGTGGGAACTACACATGCGGAGATCCTCCGTTCACCTACACCGTGTCTCACAAAGACACAGCGGTTTGAACCAAAAATCGCCAATTTGGATTCCATTTTTTACATTTTAGTCATTTAGCAGACGCTCTTATCCAGAGCGACTTACAGTTTAGTGAGTGCATACATTATTTTTTAATTTTTCATACTGGCTCACCGTGGGAATCGAACCCACAACTTTGGCATTGCAAACGCCATGCATTGCCAACTGAGCTACATCCCTGCTGGCCATTCCCTCCCCTACCCTGGGCCAATTGTGCGCCGCCCCATGGGTCTCCCGGTCGCGGCCGGCTACGACAGATCCTGGATCCGAACCAGGATCTCTAGTGGCACAGCTAGCACTGCGATGCAGTGCCTTAGACCACTGCGCCACTCGGGAGACCAAAGACACATTTCCACCGGTCCATTGCTCGTGTTTCTTGGCCCAAGCAAGACTCTTCTTCTTATTGGTGTCCTTTAGTGGTGAGTTCTTTGCAGCAATTTGACCATGGAGGCCTGATTCACACAGTCTCCTCTGAAAAGTTGATGTTGACGTGTCTGTTACTTGAACTCTGTGAAGCATTTATTTGGGCTGGAATTTCTGAGGCTGGTAACTCTAATGAACTTATCCTCTGCAGCAGAGGTAACTCTGGGTCTTCCATTCCTGTGGAGGTCCTCATGAGATCCAGTTTCATAGCGCTTGATGGTTTTTGCGACTGCACTTTAAGAAACTTTCAAAGTTCTTGAAATGTTCCGTATTGACTGACCTTCATGTCTTAAAGTAATGATGGACTGTCGTTTCTCTTTGCTTATTTGAGCTGTTCTTGCCATAATATGGACTTGGTCTTTTACCAAATAGGGCTATCTTCTGTATACCCCCCCTACTTTGTCACAACACAACTGATTGGCTCAAACTTTTAAGAAGGCCCACCTGTTAATTGAAATGCATTCCAGGTGACTACCTCATGAAGCTGGTTGAGAGAATGCCAAGCGTGTGCAAAGCTGTCAAGGCAAAGGGTGGCTATTTGAAGAATCTCAAATATAAAATAGATTTTGATTTGTTTAACACTTTTTTGGTTACTACATCATTCCATATGTGTTATTTCATAGTTTTGATGTCTTCACTATTATTCTACAATGTAGAAAATAGTAAAAATTTAGAAAAGGCCTTGAATGAGTAGGTGTTCTAAAACTTTTGACCAGTAGTGTATGTCATTTTGTTTCTAAACTCAATGAAGAAAGAAAACAGGGCACTGGTCGATCTACACACATCTGTGAGTGATATCACTAATCTGTGACAATGCATCTTGATATGGCCTCTAATGGAACATATTGACTGTACTGTCAAACACATTTTGAATTATACTGTAGCTGTTAAACTGTAGAACTGTAGAACTGTAGAACTGTAGCCTATTTTGTGCGTAACTTTCAGAAACCTTAACTTTAAGAAACATTAACACTGGAAAAAAATGATTTCGAAAAATGTAAAGGTAGGAAATCCTTCATCACCGCCAGGGCTGCCCCCAGACCGCCCATCCGCTGGGTTTCTGATGGACTTTCTGCCCGGCACTTTAGGCACTGTGGTGACTTCGGTGCCCACTCTCTTCCACAGGCCTGGCACCCCAGGGTGTTGTAGGAGGAAGTAGTGTAGGATCTTGAGAGCTTCTGGATAGGGCTGAGTGACTGGACTGTGTGAATGGTCCTGTGAATGAGAGAGAGGGAGAGATAGTGTGGGGGAAATCAGTAATCAAGTAATATAAGACTTTCTCTATCTCATTGATCATCAGCCCCCCTGAAAGGTGGTAAGTATACACAGAAAAGTAGGCCTATTGTCGTAGCAATTCATGTAGTATCCTCACCATTATGCCTTTTCTATATCTGCCTTTCAGTAAGCAGGAAAGGAGGTTTGTGAATTATACCCATGCCAATTAAAAGGCTGATGTAACTGGATGACGTTCATGATGATCTGTTCAGATGCCATACTGTGTCATTCTCCTGTGGGCACATTCTGAACACACACACACACAGCATTGACTGTAGCTTAACTGGATATTGTTGTATTGAATGTGTAAGAAATAGCTATGCAAAGGGACAGATAGGTAACCATTTACAGTAACTGCAGTTCATTATTAGCCTACTCAGTCAATAAGCACCAGCCAGACAATCTAGCGAAGTTAGCTACAGAAAGTAATGTAGAAATTTCACATTTCTGCAGCTGGTAACTCTGGCTGGCCGCTTCATCTTGTAGCATGTTGCTAACTTCATAATAAGTTAAGCATCTTAGCTAACATTACTATTTTTATCTTCCTGTCACACAAATGTCTAATCCTTTCTCTGTGCTGCCGACACTCCAGCTCAACCCAAACTGTAAACACACCCACAATGTGCTTTGAATATTATATTGGGGGCATGTACTTCTATTTATGAACAAAAAGAAAAATTTGATACATTTTGTCGTTATTTGTTTTCTGTTTCTCGATGCCCAATTTGGAAACCATAAACGTGAAAACTAGTTGATATCCAATTTTCGTTTTGGTTTTCAACTAGAAAAA
Organism: Coregonus clupeaformis; assembly: GCF_020615455.1. NCBI lineage: Eukaryota > Metazoa > Chordata > Actinopteri > Salmoniformes > Salmonidae > Coregonus > Coregonus clupeaformis. The sequence goes on from NC_059200.1 coordinate 37,088,024, forward strand.
TGATAAAACGATTCATTTCCTTTTGTTTGGCCTTGCCCAGATGAAAGGAAATAGGAATTATCCATAAGCACAAGGACCGTAAGGTCTGTGTAAGTTTTGTTACTTTGATTTCCGAGTCAAAACGGAGAATGGAAAAACTGAAAACTGCTTGTTTTCTAATTTATAGTTTCAAAATTGGACATTGAATAGCGGAAAACAAATAACAATTTTTCATTTTTTTTTATTTGTTTTGTTAATACCCGGTACATGCCCCCTCATATAATATTCACGGGGCTCAGGGGGTGTGTTTACAGCCTACGTTGGGTTTACAATGAAAGGATTAGACTGTGTGAGTGTGACAGGAAGATAAAAATACTAATGCAGAACTTATTATGAAGTTAGCATGACAATAGAACAAACTCAACAACTGAGTTGGCTTACACTAGCTGGCTAGCTAGCCCTAGCTGGCTAGCTAGCCCTATCTGGGTACTGGCTATAGTCATGCTAGCTAGTGGAAGTAAGTTAGTCCTTCAACCTGCTACAAGATGAAACTGCCTGGCCAGAGCTACCAAATGCAGAAAGGTTAGATTTCTCCATTACTTTCTGTAGCTAACTTAGTTAGATCTTCTGTCAGCTGATGGTGTTTATTGACAGAGTAATAATGAACAGCAGTTACTTTAAATGGTTACCTATCTGGCACTTTGCATAGCTAACTTGGCTATTGATTACACACACAACAATATCTAAAGACAGTGTTGATGTGTGTGTGTGTCTGCGTTCTGGATGTTCCTGCAGGAGAAAAGCACAATATGGCATCTGAGTGTGGGTATACTTCATCAACACCCTTTACAGCTCACTGAAAGGCAGACGAAGGGTATACTCTTCAGTTGTGAACACGCCTATTGCTGCGACAATTGGCCTACTTCTCTGAATGTATACAGGTGTAGGATCTTAATTTGATCACCCTGATGTTGCAGGACATTTCCTACACAGCAGGAAATGCAAACTTGTAGTGTATTCAAGGTTTAAAAAGGCTTCTGAAGTTTGAAACCTGATTTTCCCTAACAGAAAATCTATCAACCCTTATAAAAACTTCAATTAATTGTAATCCACACAATCATTCACATTTTCTGTTACTGCGGGATTATTTTCAACAGGACCATTCACCCAGTTCAGTCACTCAGCCCTATCCAGTCGACATGATAATCTCAAGGTCCTGCACTACTGCTTCCTACAAAACCCTGATGAGAAGCAATAATCCTGGCCCCATGACTGTAAGTCTGCATGTCTCTAACCCTGCTGTACCCTACTGTGCTGAGACAATCTGACTCTAGAACAGTTTTACACTATTTTAAATGGAATGCTCAACAGTGATTCTCTCTTCAATTCAATAGGGCTTTATTGGCATGGGAAACATATGTTAGCATTGCCGAAGCAAGTGGAATAAACAATAAAAAATGAACAGTTATCTCGCTCTCTCGCTGTCTTGACAATCCTCACAGTTCACTCACAGATGGTATGTAGGCTGGTTGATAGCACCTGCAGGCTTGTTTGAGGGACAACTGGACATAACTTATCAGAATTCTTGGACTTCAGCTGAGACCCACAGAATTTGAATGACATCTATTCACTACTGGCCAAATGCAGTCAGCATTCACCTTAGCTAGCATTTCCTGTTTTCAGGCCTGTTTCAAAATGTTAAGGTAAAGCTCTTTGGATGAAGAGTCAAAATTATGACACAGGCTTTATTATTATGCTTATGTATGTGTTGGTACTGTATGTACAGTAAGGTATCCAATATTCTTAAATGTGACATGGGTTGAAGTTACTATTATTAATCCTGTATCAAGTCTCAAATATGGATGAATAGTAGTGTATAAAATAACCTGTGTTCTACAATGTTTGATCCACTAGATGGCAGTAATATGCCACCACCTTCAAAAAGGTCTAATGTGTTTTTTCTATTCACCCTTCAAGTACTGAGCAAATGTTAAATGAAATTCCCTGAATTTGCATGGCGAATGTTGCTTTGATGGATACTAGATTTGATTGATAGGATTTATTTAAGTGTCATACATCTACCAGTGCCCAGCACACATGGGCTTACGAGACACTACTGAACAAAATAACATTATACAAATCATACGCATACAATAATCATGGCCAGTGGCAATTTTAGCATGTAGATCTTGGTGGGGCAAATACATTTTTTTGCCTTGCAAAAGTATTCATCCCCCTTGGCGTTTTTCCTATTTTGTTGCATTACAACCTGTAATTTAAATGGATTTTTATTTGGATTTCATGTAATGGACATACAGTGGGGGAAAAAAGTATTTAGTCAGCCACCAATTGTGCAAGTTCTCCCACTTAAAAAGATGAGAGAGGCCTGCAATTTTCATCATAGGTACACGTCAACTATGACAGACAAAATGAGAATTTTTTTTCCAGAAAATCACATTGTAGGATTTTTAATGCATTTATCTGCAAATTATGGTGTAAAATGAGTATTTGGTCAATAACAAAAGTTTCTCAATACTTTGTTATATACCCTTTGTTGGCAATGACACAGGTCAAACATTTTCTGTAATTCTTCACAAGGTTTTCACACACTGTTGCTGGTATTTTGGCCCATTCCTCCATGCAGATCTCCTCTAGAGCAGTGATGTTTTGGGGCTGTCGCTGGGCAACACGGACTTTCAACTCCCTCCAAAGATTTTCTATGGGGTTGAGATCTGGAGACTGGCTAGGCCACTCCAGGACCTTGAAATGCTTCTTACAAAGCCACTCCTTCGTATTCCGGGCGGTGTGTTTGGGATCATTGTCATGCTGAAAGACCCAGCCACGTTTCATCTTCAATGCCCTTGCTGATGGAAGGAGGTTTTCACTCAAAATCTCACGATACATGGCCCCATTCATTCTTTCCTTTACACGGATCAGTCGTCCTGGTCCCTTTGCAGAAAAACAGCCCCAAAGCATGATGTTTCCACCCCCATGCTTCACAGTAGGTATGGTGTTCTTTGGATGCAACTTTGTCCTCCAAACACGACAAGTTGAGTTTTTACCAAAAAGTTCTATTTTGGTTTCATGTGACCATATGACATTCTCCCAATCCTCTTCTGGATCATCCAAATGCACTCTAGCAAACTTCAGACGGGCCTGGACATGTACTGGCTTAAGCAGGGGGACACGTCTGCCACTGCAGGATTTGAGTCCCTGGCAGCGTAGTGTGTTACTGATGGTAGGCTTTGTTACTTTGGTCCCAGCTCTCTGCAGGTCATTCACTAGGTCCCCCGTGTGGTTCTGGGATTTTTGCTCACCGTTCTTGTGATCATTTTGACCCCACGGGGTGAGATCTTGCGTGGAGCCCCAGATCGAGGGAGATTATCAGTGGTCTTGTATGTCTTCCATTTCCTAATAATTGCTCCCACAGTTGATTTCTTCAAACCAAGCTGCTTACCTATTGCAGATTCAGTCTTCCCAGCCTGGTGCAGGTCTACAATTGTGTTTCTGGTGTCCTTTGACAGCTCTTTGGTCTTGGCCATAGTGGAGTTTGGAGTGTGACTGTTTGAGGTTGTGGACAGGTGTCTTTTATACTGATAACAAGTTCAAACAGGTGCCATTAATACAGGGAACAAGTGGAGGACAGAGGAGCCTCTTAATGAATAAGTTACAGGTCTGTGAGAGCCAGAAATCTTGCTTGTTTGTAGGTGACCAAATACTTATTTTCCACCATAATTTGCAAATAAATTCATAAAAAATCCTACAATGTGATTTTCTGGATTTTTCTTTTCTCAATTTGTCTGTCATAGTTGACGTGTACCTATGATGAAAATTACAGGCCTCTCTCATCTTTTTAAGTGGGAGAACTTGCACAATTGGTGGCTGACTAAATACTTTTTTTCCCCACTGTACATAAAATAGTCCAAATTGGTTAGTGAGTGCATACATTTTCATACTGGCCCCCTTTGGGAAACGAACCCACAACCCTGGCGTTGCAGGTGCCATGCTCTACCAACTGAGCTACAGGGAACTTGTATGTTTCAAGTGAATAAGATGGACCCCAAAAAGTTACATTGCTCCATGGTTACAGTTAAGCACGGCACTACATATTTGTCCTGCTGGCGACACGACAGGAGTGAGTCAAGTTCAAAGGCAGCCCTGCAGCTCTGGGGTTGGAGGGAAAAAAACAACCTTTCAACCTTTCAGTCACAGCGGAGATTGGAGTATCTGTCCATAGGACCACTTTAAGCCATACACTCCACAGAGCTGGGCTTTACGGAAGAGTGGCCAGAAAAAAGCCATTGCTTAAAGAAAAAAATAAGCAAACATGTTTGGTGTTCGCCAAAAGGCATGTGGGAGACTCCCCAAACATATGGAAGAAGGTACTCTGGTCAGATGAGACTAAAATTGAGCTTTTTGGCCATCAAGGAAAACGCTATGTCTGGCGCAAACCCAACACCTCTCATCACCCCAAGAACATTTTTCATCGGCAGGGACTGGGAAACTGGCAGAATTGAAGGAATGATGGCGCTAAATACAGGGAAATTCTTAAGGGAAACCTTTTTGTCTTCCAGAGATTTGAGACTGGAACGGAGGTTCACCTTCCAGCAGGACAATGACCCTAAGCATACTGCTAAAGCAACACTTGAGTGGTTTAAGGGGAAACATTTAAATGTCTTGGAATGGTCTAGTCAAAACCCAGACCTCAATCCAATTGAGAATCTGTGGTATGACTTAAAGATTGCTGTACACCAGTGGAACCCATTCAACTTGAAGGAGCTGGAGCAGTTTTGCCTTGAAGAATGGGCAAAAATCCCAGTGGCTAGATGTGTCAATCTTATAGAGACATACCCCAAGAGACTTGCAGCTGTAATTGCTGCAAAAGGTGGCTCTACAAAGTATTGACTTTGGGGGGGTGAATAGTTATGCACGCTCAAGTTCAGTTTTTTTTGTCTTATTTCTTGTTTGTTTCACAATAAAAAATATTTTGCATCTTCAAAGTGGGAGGCATGTTGTGTAAATCAAATGATACAAACCCCCAAAAAATCAATTTTAATTCCAGGTTGTAAGGCAACAAAATAGGAAAAATGCCAAGGGGGGTGAATACTTTCGCAAGCCACTGTAACGGTGACGAACGGTGCCCAAAAACTGTTAGGGCCTACATAAAGCTGTCCCAATAGCAGAGCTGTCTTTTCAGCACCATTGAGTGAATCCTTACCACCGCTACACCTGGCTATCAGCGGAGCCTTGTCTGGCAGCGAAACAGTTCATTCAACCTCCGTTATAGCTGATATGGCTGACTTGCTTAGACAAATGTGGTTTCTACTTACAATTGAGATGTACTATAGCGTAAGGGAAGGAACGATGAGAGGATGAGGCAAACCTTAATTTCGATCAAGACATTAATGAGTGAGCTAAGACGGACATAGTAAATATAACTATTTGTTCAGCACTTTTGAAATGTACATCGACAGAATTCAGATCATGGGCCGTTCTTACACTATTCTCCCTGTACTCCAAGTCAGAACTGTAGGATAAATAAAGGGGGCATATAAGCAGACAATGAAAGCTCTTATAATATTCGATGATGACATTTCTCTAAAACAGGCTATAGGCTACATGTGCACCACCAAGTCAGAACAGTAGGCTAAGTTATGAGGGGGAAAGGGACCAAATTATTAGGGTGAGGCACATGGGCTACTAACAGCTTACTACACAACATACACTTAGTATTACTTTCATAGCTACAGTATACATATCTCCCTGGCATATTACGTCATTTATGCAGCAGCATACAGTACAGGACATTTTTGGATTCACCTTGTTGTGCTGTGCTCACTTGAACAGGAAGGTGGCGCGGTGGTCCTTCTCGTGGGCAAATTTTGTCATCAAACTTTGTCATCAAAGTCTGGCATTCTCTGGATTTATGGTGCTTTCAAGACAACTGGGAACTCAACAAGGTTGAATCTTGACGTCAGTGATCTTCAGGTCGGAGCTCTAGAAAAAGGCCCAAGTTCCCGACTTGGAATTCCGAGTTGGTTGACCGTTCAAAACTAATCTTCCCAGTCGGAGCTAGGTTTTTTCTGAGTTCCCAGTTGTCTTTAACTCACTGAAGTCTGAGATTTCCCAGTTCCAAGTTTCCAGTTGTTTTGAACGCGGCAGAAGTCATGCTGGATTGACAGCATGGACAATGTATTCAACTTTTTCTGGCCCATGGTGTTGAATGTGAATGTTTATCCTTTTAAGCTTGGAAAAGAGACCCTTAAACCCAGACTTGGACCACACCCTCTCCACTGAATAGCAGGCTAATGATTGCTTTGCAACGCTTGCAGTTAGCCACTGATTCCTTCCAAACCACTCATTGTTGAATTTGCGAGTTCCAACTTGTTGTCTAATGTTTATGTCCACCGATACATTTGATCTATAATTTCTGTTCATATGACAAGGATTGAAAAGGATTTGCCAGTAGATTGTAGACTTGATTCATGATGATGACTGCTTGTCTAGCTTGCTAGCTAAGATTTTGTAAGTATGATGTTGACATGATCAGTCCAATCAAAGCTACGGTAGATATAACGTCATTTTACATCATTTTATCTGTGGCCAATGACCTTGAGCCTTCTTGGATGGGCATTTCTAATATAAATCTATGACAGCAGCCAAGGGGCTTGAATTTTCTAGCTCTCCCTGTAGAGTCCCCATGAGTGACAGAACACTGAGCCAATCACAGCGCAACTAGAGACCATTACCAACCCCTACGCTCAGTATTTTCCGCTGGCTGCCCCACCCCCACAGAAAGCACTGGGCTAGGCTGACATGCCTGCATGTTGGAGCTGCCTTACTCAAGAAAGCCAAAAAGAGACCACGTTTGTATGCGGCTTTATTAACTCAATGATTTTTTTATGTGTTAATGCCAAAATAACATGCAAAACAGGCAACAAAAAAAGAATAACATTAGAGATATGTATTTTTTGCGTCACCAAATAATATCACCAAATAATTGATTAAAACACACTGTTTTGCAATGAAGGTCTACAGTACCCTCAACGGCACTCTGTAGGGTAGCACCATGGTGTAGCCGGAGGACATCTAGCTTCCGTCCTCCTCTGGGTACATTGACTTCAATAGAAAACCTAGGAGGCTCATTGTTCTCACCCCCTTCCATAGACTTACACAGTAATTATGACAACTTCTGGAGGGGACGTCCTCCAACCTAGATGCAGGCAAGAGTGTGCAAATCGGTATTGAATGCATCACTGTCTGTCCAAGTGTCACCTCAAGTTTTTCTCTCAACCTGTGTGCACCTACGTTGTAAACTTTCATTCATAGGCTAGGTTGTAGCAACCTCATGATGGGTATAGGGAAATTTTGACTATCATGTAGTAGCCTAAACCTATCGCTGTTACATTGAACTGGGTGAATGGAATACAGTGAGGGAAAAAAAGTATTTGATCCCCTGCTGATTTTGTACGTTTGCCCACTGACAAAGAAATGATCAGTGTATAATTTTAATGGTAGGTTTATTTGAACAGTGAGAGACAGAATAACAACAAAAAAATCCAGAAAAACGCATGTAAATTTTTTTATAAATTGATTTGCATTTTAATGAGGGAAATAAGTATTTGACCCCCTCTCAATCAGAAAGATTTCTGGCTCCCAGGTGTCTTTTATACAGGTAACGAGCTGAGATTAGGAGCACACTCTTAAAGGGAGTGCTCCTAATCTCAGCTTGTTACCTGTATAAAAGACACCTGTCCACAGAAGCAATCAATCAATCAGATTCCAAACTCTCCACCATGGCCAAGACCAAAGAGCTCTCCAAGGATGTCAGAGACAAGATTGTAGACCTACACAAGGCTGGAATGGGCTACAAGACCATCGCCAAGCACCTTGGTGAGAAGGTGACAACAGTTGGTGCGATTATTCGCAAATGGAAGAAACACAAAATAACTGTCAATCTTCCTCGGCCTGGGGCTCCATGCAAGATCTCACCTCGTGGAGTTGCAATGATCATGAGAACGGTGAGGAATCAGCACAGAACTACACGGGAGGATCTTGTCAATGATCTCAAGGCAGCTGGGACCATAGTCACCAAGAAAACAATTGGTAACACACTACGCCGTGAAGGACTGAAATCCTGCAGCGCCCGCAAGGTTCCCCTGCTCAAGAAAGCACATATACATGCCGGTCTGAAGTTTGCCAATGAACATCTGAATGATTCAGAGGAGAACTGGGTGAAAGTGTTGTGGTCAGATGAGACCAAAATCGAGCTCTTTGGCATCAACTCAACTCGCCGTGTTTGGAGGAGGAGGAATGGGGCCTATGACCCCAAGAACACCATCCCCACCGTCAAACATGGAGGTGGAAACATTATGCTTTGGGGGTGTTTTTCTGCTAAGGGGCCAGGACAACTTCACCGCATCAAAGGGACGATGGACGGGGCCATGTACCGTCAAATCTTGGGTGAGAACCTCCTTCCCTCAGCCAGGGCATTGAAAATGGGTCGTGGATGGGTATTCCACCATGACAATGTCCCAAAACACACGGCCAAGTCAACAAAGGAGTGGCTCAAGAAGAAGCACATTAAGGTCCTGGAGTGGTTTAGCCAGTCTCCAGACCTTAATCCCATAGAAAATCTGTGGAGGGAGCTGAAGGTTCGAGTTGCCAAACGTCAGCCTCGAAACCTTAATGACTTGGAGAAGATCTGCAAAGAGGAGTGGGACAAAATCCCTCCTGAGATGTGTGCAAACCTGGTGGCCAACTACAAGAAACGTCTGACCTCTGTGATTGCCAACAAGGGTTTTGCCACCAAGTACTAAGTAATGTTTTGCAGAGGGGTCAAATACTTATTTCTCTTATTAAAATGCAAATCAATTTATAACATTTTTGACATGTGTTTTTCTGGATTTATTGTTTGTTATTCTGTTTCTCACTGTTCAAATAAACCTACCATTAAAATTATAGACTGATCATTTATTTGTCAGTGGGCAAACGTACAAAATCAGCAGGGGATCAAATACTTTTTTCCCTCACTGTATGAATGACAGTCATCCAAGATGCTGTAATAGAAATAAGGCCATGCTCATGAAAAAAAAGGTCCTCCCTCATCTTAAACGGCACCGACCGCCACTGAGGCAGATATACGGTTCAGGGGTGTAGTTCTCTTTGATGAGAGTGTACATTCTAAGTTTAAGTTTAAACCAAACATCAACTGTACATTTTTCCTTGTGGATCAGAAAAAGCTTGTCCTTGATTTGGTTAACACTACATGGTAATTTGTTCCTGAATATATATATATATATATATATATATATATATACATATATATGTAAAGTTGGGAGAACAAGTATTTGATACACTGCCGATTTTGCAGGTTTTCCTACTTACAAAGCATGTAGAGGTCTGTAATTTTTATCATAGGTACACTTCAACTGTGAGATGGAATCTAAAACAAAAATCCAGGAAATCACATTGTATGATTTCTAAGTAATTCATTTGCATTTTATTGCATGACATAAGTATTTGATACATCAGAAAAGCAGAACTTAATATTTGGTACATAAACCTTTGTTTGCAATTACAGAGATCATACGTTTCCTGTAGGTCTTGACCAGGTTTGCACATACTGCAGCAGGGATTTTAGCCCACTCCTCCATACAGACCTTCTCCAGATCCTTCAGGTTTCGGGGCTGTCGCTGGGCAATACGGACTTTCAGCTCCCTCCAAAGATTTTCTATTGGGTTCAGGTCTGGAGACTGGCTAGGCCACTCCAGGACCTTGAGATGCTTCTTACGGAGCCACTCCTTAGTTGCCCTGGCTGTGTGTTTCGGGTTGTTGTCATACTGGAAGACCCAGCCATGACCCATCTTCAATGCTCTTACTGAGGGAAGGAGGTTGTTGGCCAAGATCTCGCAATACATGGCCCCATCCATCCTCCCCTCAATACGGTGCAGTCGTCCTGTCCCCTTTGCAGAAAAGCATCCCCAAAGAATGATGTTTCCACCTTCATGCTTCACGGTTGGGATGGTGTTCTTGGGGTTGTACTCATCCTTCTTCTTCCTCCAAACACGGCGAGTGGAGTTTAGACTAAAAAGCTCTATTTTTGTCTCATCAGACCACATGACCTTCTCCCATTCCTCCTCTGGATCATCCAGATGGTCATTGGCAAACTTCAGACGGGCCTGGACATGCGCTGGCTTGAGCAGGGGGACCTTGCGTGCGCTGCAGGATTTTAATCCATGACGGCGTAGTGTGTTACTAATGGTTTTCTTTGAGACTGTGGTCCCAGCTCTCTTCAGGTCATTGACCAGGTCATGCCGTGTAGTTCTGGGCTGATCCCTCACCTTCCTCATGATCATTGATGCCCCACGAGGTGAGATCTTGCATGGAGACCCAGACCGAGGGTGATTGACTGTCATCTTGAACTTCTTCCACTTTCTAATAATTGCGCCAACAGTTGTTGCCTTCTCACCAAGCTGCTTGCCTATTGTCCTGTAGCCCATCCCAGCCTTGTGCAGGTCTACAATTTTATCCCTGATGTCCTTACACAGCTCTCTGGTCTTAGCCATTGTGGAGAGGTTGGAGTCTGTTTGATTGAGTGTGTGGACAGGTGTCTTTTATACAGGTAACGAGTTCAAACAGGTGCAGTAAATACAGGTAATGAGTGGAGAACAGGAGGGCTTCTTAAAGAAAAACTAACAGGTCTGTGAGAGCCGGAATTCTTACTGGTTGGTAGGTGATCAAATACTTATGTCATGCAATAAAATGCAAATGAATTACTTAAAAATCATACAATGTGATTTTCTGGATTTTTGTTTTAGATTCCGTCTCTCACAGTTGAAGTGTACCTATGATAAAAATTACAGACCTCTACATGCTTTGTAAGTAGGAAAACCTGCAAAATCGGCAGTGTATCAAATACTTGTTCTCCCCACTGTATGTATGTGTGTAGATAGATATATATATATATATATATACTGCAAATAAGTTTCACAAAATATAGATAACAATTCTCTAGCCCACAGATAGTTATGAGTAAGGTCCCAGTCTAACACTTTTTTTTGTGATTCTGTGTTCTGGCATATTTATCAGTCTGTTCCTAGATATGACTGGTTGTGATCCAGACACATGCAAAATTCAAGTATAATACAAAGTGGTTAATGTTGAGCCCCCAACTCCTGTCTGTCACTTGCTCCAATAAATATCTTAAACATATACAGTTGAAGGTGTGGTCTGTACTTTGTGAATATTCCCTTTTGATTTCACAAATATTCCCATTTGTTCTCTCTGCTGTAAAATAAATATATATATTTTTAGAATGACTGCCACAGACATATGTTAAATACTCATGCACTTGCTCATTGGAAGAGAGGGGAGGGGTCAAATAATAAAGAGGCAAAGGCCTGAGGCTACAGTCCACTAACAAATGACCAGCCAGGCCACCACACACACCTGCAGTACACTCCTCTCCCCACCCCCACCTACTTACACACATGCAATTCAAGGAATATCTACGTCTGTATTCAAGTGTCTCATGGTAGCGTTGCTGATCTAGGATCACTGATCAGGTCCCTCTATGTAGTCAGCAGATGCAGCTGCTGTTTCAGCACTGAGGACCGAACCCCATTATAGGAAAAGTCACATGCAATAAGTCATTGTGGAGACGACACAATTGTCTTAATATTGAATTGTGTCTATTGATGACATTTTATTATAAGGAATATAATTCTGAATGACTCTTCGCACCTGTTTCTTGGGCCACAGTGCACAAAATGATTCCAAAAATGTATTTTTCATGCCCTCGCTTATGTAGACATAAAACTCATCAGTATTGACAACCAAAGAAATGAGTGCTTTCATGGATATAAACAAAGATTTTGGGAATTTATCAATATTTCAGAAAAATGACTATTTAATTAAAAATTATACTTCATATTCATCATCTCCAGTGCCACCCCAACATCAACATGTGAAAATGGCGTGTTTCTATGTTTTGTATTAAAAAAGATAAAGATAAGTGTTTCCAATGACATCAAACTAATTAGAAGGCAATTAGTAGGCAGTGCGTACTCGTAATTGGTTAAATTCCCACAAGGCACATGGATGATGTCATTGGAAACACTTATCTTCCTCTATCTTTTTTACTCCAAAACATAGAAACGGGCCATGTTCACATATGTTGATGTTGGGGTGTTGCTGCAGATGATGTATATGAAACATTTTGAAATGTCATAACTTTTAAATTCCTCTGGATGGCAGTAGAGAGCAGGAATTAACCCTGTAGTCCATTTGAGTCCTTAATGTAGAACCTTGAAATGACAGATGACAAGTTTATTCAAACAAACACGTAGCATTAAAAATAGACTCAGTCAGACTTTTGTATCACCATTTTTACTTTTTGTTTTAAAGGCCAAGGCCCATATCCACAAAGCATCTCAAAGTAGGATTGCTTATCTATGCCTTTTAGGTCATAATTAATATGATTATAAGGAAAGATCCTACATAATCAATCCTACTCTAAAGCATTTTATGGAAACTGGCCCAGGTCCATACAGTTTAAGTATTTATTTTATGTATGGGACCCACATGGGTATAAAAGGTTTGTACGTGGCACAACAGATCTAGGTTTGGGGCCCTCAGCCCTGGCTTTGACTAACATAATGGTTAAAATGTTAAAATGTACAGTATATTGGCAAAGCAATTAACGTTTTGTGGATGTGACTGGCTAGTACAACTGTTACCCTATTAAAAGCCAAAATCGAAATTTGTCTCAACTGTTGTAGTAACTTGTGAATTTTGAATTTAATTTTGAATTTCATTAGCTAATTAGGATACAAACAATCCAGTTTAAAAGTATGTGTAAAGCTATATGATCTGTGTCATCGTAAGATAAAACAAGTTGGAATAATTAAACACTTTCATACCAAACTTTTCTCTTCCCAAAGAGACCATGATCTTCAGGAGTGTCGTGACGTGACTTTCATTAATGTGATGACTGTTATTTATCGAATAATTACCTACTATGTTTAATTGTTACTAGATTAAATGAATCATGTAACAATGAACTCCTTAGGAATGTGGGGCACCTCAGGAGAAGTTGTTTAATGAGTTTACCATCTCCCGAATTAAACTCAATAAAATATAGATATTGATAACAGTCACTTATTAATAATTTACCTCATATCAGTCTCATTCTGAACGTCGCAGACTTCTTGAATCTGCACAAACCCGAGTCTTACTGATCATTCCATACCACACAAATTGATTTGATTATTTATTTACTACCAAACTAAATGATAACACAGGATACACACACACACACACGGTATAGGTTATTGATTAGAAACGTAATATGATGACGACAGGTCCCTAGTGGACTAACACAATATGTCACTTGTTACAAAAGATGGAGAGTTAAAGAGAGAGAAAGCGAAAGAGGAAGAGAAGCAACACTACTCTCACAGTAATCCTAATACCTTGCCCCGAACTGCCCGCCTTTTTGGGTAAGAAGTAATGCATGTATTTACGTGTCACAATGTCCTTCTTCTTAGTTGTCTGTTTACTTTCACTCGTTCTGGAAGTGGTCTTCTGAGAACGGCTAATCAGCCGTGTCGATGATCCCCAGTGGGGTGATGAGAGCAGTGTAGTAGACGATGGTTTGAAGAGAGTAACAGGATGGTCCCACTTAAATTCACCTTCTTAGATACAGTACTTAGAACAGCTACTCAGCCGTAACATTGATTGTTAGAGAGGCGACTTTGTCGTCTTCACCTCGTGTTTGTTTTTCAGGGTCGTAACCAATGGAGACCTAAGCTGCAGCTTGAGTACGTCTGGTCTGGTTTGTTAACTCTTAATCTTTTATACCCTCGGGTAAAAAGGGCCGTTTCTGTCATACTGACACGCTCTCTGAGCTCCCTCAGTCATGGCTAGTTACGAGGCAAAATATCATCATCACTATGATCTTGTTAGAAAGCTAAAATCACATTCTTATCTTCACAAAAATATTGTCTTCCTCCTTGATATTTTCTACACAAGGTAAAGGATGTAAACCTGATATACACAGTGTAAAAGCTCTTCAAGTTACAATGTTTTCCTTATAACGTCTTTATACCATTTTTAATCACATCACAAAATATACATTAATTTTCCATATCTATGCCTTTTAGGTCATAATTAATGTGATTATAAGGAAAGATCCTACATAATCAATCCTACATTTTGATTAGAAACTTAATATGATGACGACAGGTCCCTAGTGGACTAACACAATATGACACTTGGGAGTTTCCCGAGTGGCACAGTGGTCTAAGGCACTGCATTGCAGTGCTAGCTGTGCCACTAGAGATCCTGGTTCGAATCCAGGCACAATTGGCCCAGTGTCGTCCAGGGTAGGGGAGGGAATGGCTGGCAGGGATGTAGCTCAGTTGGTAGAGCATGGCGTTTGCAACGCCGGGGTTGTGGGTTCGATTCCCATGGGGGGTATGAAAAAAATAATTAAAAAAAATAATGTATGCACTCACTAACTGTAAGTCGCTCTGGATAAGAGCGTCTGCTAAATGACAAAAATGTAAATATTCAATTTCTCATCATTCCCAACATTCGGATGTTGAAATATATTGTCCCAGTGTTCATTGTTGGAGTGTTTGGGCAGCAAAACCTTCTGTGACAAAGGGATAGTTATTTCTCAATACTGAGGAGCAAAGGGAGAGATTCCCCTCCTGCCTAATTTACGACCGAGTGTTAAGGTGTCAAAACCTACAGTCATCTCGTCCTAGAGAGATTTACATGGTTATCAAAACGTCACGCCAAGGTAAGCCTACATGAAACACAGCCTTTATTTTAAGTGTTTTTTTAAATGCCCTTTCAGAAAAATGAATGGTGAAAAAACAATTGGAAACATTTCCTTGTTTGACCGCTAGGGTTTATGGGTATTATGACTCATACTGTGGGTCTTCTTCTTCTTCTTCTTCTTCTTCTGTGGTTTTATGGTGGACTACATCCAAAAGTTGTATTGCCGCCACCAACTGGACGGTTTGAAACCAAAAATGTAATAAAAATAAATAAATCCATACTTAATAGTGATTCTAACAATCCACCCTAATAAAAATAGTACATTGCCAAAACAAACAAAACTCCCACTTCTTACCTTCTTTTAGTTCCCCATATCTATCTTCTCAGGTTCTAGGACCTGAGAAGGTGGTACGGCTTTTGCTAATATTCCATGTAAATCCTTTGCTGTGAAACCTTTCAGCCCCAGGAATCGCTTCGCCGCAATCACAATGATTTCCATCTTCCTGGATCTTTTCTCCACCTTGACAGTGCCATTTATCACCATTGCGATAAAGGCCACAAAGTCCACCTTTTTAACCTTTAAAATGTCAGGATCCTCTTGGTGTAAGAACCCCTGCAGCCTGCAGTGAAGGCCTATCCACTACCATGGACTCTTCTTTTCCACATCTTGTACATCTCGGCTTCTCCCTTCTGCAAACACTTTCTACATGACCAAAAGCTTTACAATGTTCACACTGCATTGTTCTTGGGATAAATGCTCTAACTCTGTAGTTAATATACCCTAACCGCACTTCATTAGGGAGAGACTCCATTTCAAAAAACAGAAGAACAGATTAACTCTTCACTTTTTCCCCATTCACCACTCGATTCATCCGACGTGCTTCAATCACTCCAGGAATATTTTTCATCTCTTCCAAATCAACTTCCCACGAAACGCCAGATATAACCCCCTTAAGGGTTGCCCTGTTCCGAAGCGACACACACAACACTTATCAAATCGATTAAGTCACAATGCACTTTCCTTCTGATCCGCAGAATCACAAAACATCTAAACAGGCCCGCCTCTCGTGATCCTCACATCCTTCACTTTAACCAGCACTCTCTCCACCAGTTTGGATAACTCAAATGGTTTCTTCAGGATTGGTACTCTGCCCAGCTGCTCCTTATTAACAAACCTTACTTCTACTAGATAGGAAGGGTCATTCTCATCACTGTACCCTACTTCGCTCAGTTTTCCATTCTTTTGAACAATACTCCAATTCTCCTTGATTCTACTTCTGTATTGAGATTCCACTTCATCATCCGCTTCCGCCATCTTCCGTGAATCTCTCGTTCAGCTTCGGCTCTCATTCGTCAGGCGACTCCTCATATTGTGGTACTCTATTGTATGTGTGTAAGTAGGTGGGGGTGGGGAGAGGAGTGTACTGCAGGTGTGTGTGGTGGCCTGGCTGGTCATTTGTTAAAGGACTGTAGACTCAGGCCTTTGCCTCTTTATTCTCTGACCCCTCCCCTCTCTTCCAATGAGCCAGTGCATGAGTATTTAACATATGTCTATGGCAGTAATTCTGAAAAACATATTTATTTTATAGCAAAGAAAACAAAGGGGAATTTTTGTGCAATCAAAAGGGAATATTCACAAGGTACAGACCACACCTTCAACTGTATATGTTTAAGATATTTAGGGCTCTATTTTTGGCTGGCTATAAGGTGGCGCTAGTGTCAAACGCACGTTAGTTTGCCGTTTTGTCATGTAAAAACTGCTGCACTGGCATTTTCCAGCTCTAATGCCAGGCTCGGCAATTTACCTGTCTTATATCAGCTCGGTTGTGCTCAGATGAGAGGGGTGGAAATATTTGAGTTGTGTCCTTAAAAACATGATCCAAAGTGCTAATTTCACACAGAGCTGATAGGGATATTTAAGACCAACCAAAAGCTGGTTTTAGCGGTAACAAAGTTGGTTATGGCATGAATTTTGACAGCGGAAACACAGCCTATCCAGCCGTGACGCACACTGCCCATATGCGCATGGAACAAGGGTAGCCTAATGTGCTTTTGGTGCCTGTATACTTCCCATTTAGAAACATAAAAAACGTATGTTTTTTCCCATTTCGTTTTATTTGCTTAAAAACCAAGCATAGCCGCCCCTCCTCTCAATGAAGGCTTTTTCTTTGTCCCTCCAAATGCAATCGCGAAGTAGTCAAGACTGTTGATAAAGGGTTTGCCTCCTGAGACCGCTTGGAAATAAATCTTAATCAGCAAAGCTTTATGAAAATATAAAGTTTGAGAGGAGTAAAACAGTGAGCTGACATTCCCTTTTTATCTCTGCATTGTAGGCAGGCCCACATTATTTTAGCCATGCAGGTCCCGTTTTGGACGTGCATAAAACCCCCTCCATGATGTAGGCTATGTGTCCATGCCCATCATGAAACGAGAGATGAGAAGCTCGGTGAATACAGGTGAACCTCATAATTAGAAGTTATCTGTAACCTGTAAAAATGGCTTGTTTTCTGTTTCATATGTTCAAAACTCAAGCCCTCCCCTATAACGAAGGCTGGTTCAACAGAAATACGTGTCTTTTTTTATCCTGGCGATTTTATGACATCATTACATTTTACATGTATTTATTGTTGTTGTTGTTTAAAAAACAAACAGATTGGTGGTACTAAAAACAAGCAATCTTATTTGAATGATTCACCTTCCTGGTTTTATGGTGACAACGTATGCATGCAATGCAACTTCTGGAGATGTGTGAATGCGATGTGATCTGTAAGATGGTTCTGATTATGTTCATAAAACATAGGCCTATTTGGGAGGAGTATAAAGGTGAGTGGACATTCTCCCTTTCTCTTTATATTGGATCTTTGTCCAGCTACTGTGAAAAGTTTGTATGTGAGAAGAAAAAAAAACAATAGCCTGTGTTGTTTTAATATTATATGCCCACAGGGAGAAATGATGGTGCCTGTAAGTATGATATAGCCTATTTAAAACACGTTGTTGTTTCGTTTTGTTTAGAATTATTCACTCTATTTTTAGGCCTTATCAATAATGAATTATTGCTTATTGACAATGTTTGGCATGTCCATGCTCAGCTATAACTTAGTTTACACTAGGCCTAGCCCCTATATCATTGTGAATGTGTCACAACTTCCTCCGAGGCTGCCTCCTCTCCTTGTTCGGGCAGGCTTAGGCGTTCATCGTCACTGGCCTTCAAGCCACTGCCGCTCCTCATCTCATCATTCCATTTGTTTTGTCTTGTTGATTACACACACCTGGTTCATATCCCCTCATCAGTACCTGTATAAGTGTTCCCTCTGCCCCCTTGACTTTCTGTGTGATTGTTCATTGTGAGGATAGTGAAGCTCGGTGGAGCTCCTTGTATTTTGTATTCGCCAGGTTATTTTCCCCGTGTGCCTTGTTGACTGGACTGTTTTGACGCTTTACTGCGTACACTATATTCCGGAATAAATCCTGTAATTCTGTGATTTACCCTCCTGCGACTGACTCCTTCAAATCACCCATCACAGAATGTTATTGAAGCCATGCAATTACTTAGAACAATGTGGGCTGCAAATGGGTTCATGTTAACATAATTAGCGAACAGTTTTTTAAATTATATGAGAAAAAAATATTCAATTTTATTTGGAATGGCAAGCCAGACAAAATTAAAAGAGCATATTTATATAATGAATATGAATTCGGAGGACAGAAATGATTAAATATTAAAGCATTAGACCTATCACTAAAAGCTTCAGTCATACAAAAGTTATACTTAAATCCGAACTGGTTCTCAAGCAAATTAGTAAGATTGTCTCACCCAATGTTCAAGAAAGGCCTTTTTCCCTTTATTCAGATTACAACCTCTCACTTTCAGTTATTTGAAAAGGAAATAATCTCCCAAATGTCACTATTTCTAAAACAAGCCATAGAAAGTTGGTTGCAATTTCAATTGAATCCTCCAGAAACGACAGAACAAATAATGCAACAAATATTGTGGTTAAATTCAAATATACTAATTGACAAAAAACCTTTCTTTTTTGACAGAATGTTTAAAAAAGGTATAATCTTCGTAAATGATATCATCGGTAGGACTGGTGGAGTTATGTCGCACATGCAGCTGACAAAAACATATGGAAATGTCTGCTCTACCCAAAATTACAACCAAATAATTGCAGCCTTACCGCAAAAGTGGAAGAGGAAAGTGGAAGGGGGAGAAAGTAAGGAACTTGTCTGTCGGCCTTGCATTAAAGAACATAATTGGTTAAGGAAAACTGTGATAAAGAAAAAAGTATATCAGTTTCACTTAAGGACCAAAGGATTGACAGCCGTCCCATATAGATTGAAAAATAGTTGGGAAGAGATCTTTGACGTACCGATCCCATGGCATAGTGTTTATGAACTGACACGCAAAACGACACCGGATTCAAAAATTGGAATCTTTCAATTTAAATTATTATATAAAATTATTGCTACCAATAGAATGTTATTTATATGGGGGATACAATCTTTCCAGCTCTGCAGATTTTGCTGTGAAGAGACAGAATCATTAGATCATTTGTTTTGGTTCTGTCCATTTGTAGCTTGTTTTTGGACACAGGTCCAGGAATGGCTAAAGGATTGCAATATTTACCTGGAACTAACCTTGCAGATAGCATTACTGGGTGATCTGAAAAGTCATAGTCAATCAATCAATAATATAATAATACTTTTAGCAAAAATGTTTATTTTTAATTCACAATCTGTAGAAGCAATGAGAATAGAAAGGTTCAGAACTTTTTGTAAAACATCACAGTACGGTTGAAATATATATGGCAAATAGAAATCCTATATGGATGATGTTAAGAGATAGATGGGAGGTATTGAATAGAGTTGAAGGATGGGACTAATAACAAATAACAACAAATAATAACAAAGATAGCTAATAATGTAAGCATACTGTGTCCATAATAAGTATATAGGTTGTATGTTGGGAGCTTTTGGGAAAGAGCACAGTTAGAAAGATATGGCATATAGAAGCAAACCGGATGGACATCATGAAAATGATCGGAGAGGTTGAGAGTAGAAGAAGTTCAGGAGCAATAAAAAAAAGAAATATATATATATATATATATATATAATAGAATTATTGTAAAATTAACTCTGTCCATAAGGTGTAGATAGTAAGTATAGACCGGAAGTAGAGGCCTGGGCATTGTTGTTCACTAATTTACTCCAAGTAGGGAAAGGATGGTGGGGATGAAAAGTAATAAAGGGGAATATATATATATAAAAAAAATAAAATAAAATAAAAACATGGGGGATTGGAAGTGATGCAGACAATTACATTGATAGAAGATACAATCTATCTGCAATATTAAGCTGATCCATTCCCCCCGAAAAAAAATAAAAAATAAAAAAAATAACATAATTAGCAAAGATAGGTCTAAAATGTGTAATTTCGTTTCTGTAAGCCATTTAACAAACTATAACAGACTAACATTGGAATTGGAGTTGATTCCAAGGCAATACATACAAGACTGTAAATACACAACTTGAAGCAACATCATATTTCGCCATGGAGCATGTTCTGATTGGTCATTGAGGGGCCAAGCCTCAACACACCCACAACTTGTTTATTCCTCAAAACCCAGCCATTTGTATGACACTTGAACTTTGCATGTGTCTGGATCACAACCAGTCATATCTAGTTTCCTTCAAAGGAACATTCACAATACAAATTCAGGTAATTTCATTAATTTGGACATTTGCTCAGTACTTGAAGGGTGAATAGAAAAACGCATTAGACCTCTTTGAAGGCCTTTTAAAAAAGGCCCGAAAACAGGAAATGCTAGCTGAAATGGATGGTGACTGCATTTGGCCAGTAGTGAGTAGATGTATTTCAAATTCTGTGAGAGGGACACAGTATTTAAATACACATGTAACAAGTCACTCGTTTGCTGATGTGGACAAACATTCACAGGCAAACAATTTGAAAGTGTCTAGGGGTCATCTATAGGCAATAACACACAACATGAGATAAATGGAGAGACACACCTTGAGAGAATCATGCCTAACAGAACGTGTAGAGAATGGGCTTTCCTTGAACAATGGGGAAGGAGAGGAGGGTCTCAGCTGAAGTCCAATAATTCTGATAAGTTCTGTCCAGTTGTCTCTCAAACAGGCCTGCAGGTGCCATCAACCAGCCTACATACCATATGAGTGAGTGAACTGTGAGGATTGCCAAGACAGACAGAGAGAGAGAGAGAGAGTTAACTTTAAATATTTTATTGTTTATTCCACTTGCTTTGGCAATGTTAACATACAGTGCCTTGCAAAAGTATTCATCCCCCTTGGTGTTTTTCCTATTTTGTTGCATTACAACCTGTAATTTAAATTGATTTTTATTTGGATTTCATGTAATGGACATACACAAAATAGTCCAAATTGGTGAAGTGAAATGAAAAAAATAACTTATTAAAAAGAATTCTAAAAAATAAATAACGGAAAGGTGGTGCGTGCATATGTATTCACCCCGTTTCTATGAAGCCCCTAAATAAGATCTGGTACAACCAATTACCTTCAGAAGTGGGGGGCGGCAGGTAGCTTAGTGGGTAAGAGCGTTGTGCCAGTAACCGAAAGGTCACTGGTTCTAATGCCCGAGCCGACTATGTGAAAAATCTGTCGATGTGCCCTTAAGCAAGGCACTTAACCCTAATTGCTCCTGTAAGTCGCTCTGGATAAGAGCGTCTGCTAAATGACTAAAATGTAAATGTAAGTCACATAATTAGTTAAATAAAGTCCACCTGTGTGCAATCTAAGTGTCACATGATCTGTCACATGATCTTAGTATATATACACCTGTTCTGAAAGTCCCCAGAATCTGCAACACCACTAAGCAAGCGGCACCATGAAGACCAAGGAGCTCTCCAAACAGGTCAGGGACAAAGTTGTGGAGAAGTACAGATCAGGGTTGTGTTATAAAAAAATATCAGAAACTTTGAACATCCCACGGAGCACCAAAGATAACCCTGAAGGAGCTGCAAAGCTCCACAGCGGAGATTGGAGTATTTGTCCATAGGACCACTTTAAGAGCTGGGCTTTACTGAAGAGTGGCCAGAAAAAAGCCATTGCTTAAAGAAAAAAAATAAGCAAACACGTTTGGTGTTCGCCAAAAGACATGTGGGAGACTCCCCAAACATATGGAAGAAGGTACTCTAGTCAGATGAGACTAAAATTGAGCTTTTTGGCCATCAAGGAAAATGCTATGTCTGGCACAAACCCAACACCTCTCATCACCCCGAGAACACCATCCCCACAGTGAAGCATGGTGGTGGCAGCATTATGCTGTGGGGATGTTTTTCATCGGCCGGGACTTGGAAACTGGTCAGAATTGAAGGAATGATGGATGGCGCTAAATACAGGGAAATTCTTGAATAGTTATGCACGCTCAAGTTCAGTTTTTTTGTCTTGTTTGTTTTACAAAAAAATTTATTTTGCATCTTCAAAGTGGTATGCATGTTGTGTAAATCAATTGATACAAACCCCACAAAATAGGAAAAATGCTAAGGGGTGTGAATACTTTCGCAAGCCATTGTATGTTTCCCATGCCAATAAAGTCCCATTCAGAGAGAGAGAGAGAGAAACTGTTGAGCATTCCATTTAAAATGGTGTAAAACTGTTCTAGAGTCAGATTGTCTCAGCACAGTAGGGTACAGCAGGGTTAGAGAGATATGCAGACTTACAGTCATGGGGCCAGGATTATTGCTTCTCATCAGGGTGTTGTAGGAGGCCGTAGTGCAGGACCTTGAGATGATCATGTCCACTGGATAGGGCTGAGTGACTGAACTGTGTGAATGGTCCTGTCAAAAATAATCCTGCAGAAACAGGAAATGTGAATTATAGTGTGTTACAATTAGTTGACATTTTTGTAAGGGTTGATCACATTTTTTGTTAGGGCAAATGAAGTCTGACATTTTAAAATGGAAATTACAAAGCCTTTTAAAACCTCATTCACTACAAGTTTGCATTTCCTGCTGTGCAGGAAAGTTCTGCAACATCAGGGTGATTAAATTAAGATCCTACACCTGTATATATTCAGAGAAGTAGGCCAATTGTCGCAGCAATAGTCATGTTTACAACTGAAGAGTATAGCCTACGTCTGCCTTTCAGTGAGCAGTAAAGGATGTTAATGAAGTATACCCACACCAAAAAAAATGATTATTTTAACTTACTGTATGGGCAGATGTAACTACATGAAGTTCATGATGATCTGCACAGATGCCATACTGTGCTTTTCTCCTACGGGAACATCCAGAACTCACAGACACACCCACACACACACACACACACACACACACACACACACACACACACACACACACACACACACACACACACACACACACACACACACACACACACACACACACACACACACACACACACACACACACACACACACACACACAGACTATAACTTAATTGGATATTGTTGTATGTGTAATCAATAGCTAAGTTAGCTATGCAAAGTGCCAGATGGGTAACCATTTACAGTAACTATAGTAACCATTTACAGTAACTCATTATTACTCTGTCAATAAACACCATCAGCTGTCAGAAGATCTAGCTAAAGAAAGTAATGGAGAAATCTGACCTTTCTGCATTTGGTAGCTCTGGCCGGGCAGCTTCATCTTGTAGCAGGTTGAGGCACTAACTTACTTCCACAAGCTACTACTAGCTAGCGTGTATAGCCATTAACCATGTAGGGCGAGCTAGTCAGCCTGCTAGCTAGCCAGCTAGTGCAAGCCAACTTTGTTCAGTTGTTAAGTTTTTTCGATTGGCATACTAACTTCATAATAAGTTCTGCATCTTAGCTAACATGAGTATTTTTTATCTTCCTGTCACACTCACACAGTCTTATCCTTTATTTTTAATGCCAACATAGACTGTAAACACACTCCCTAAGCCACGTGAATATTGTATTAGGGTACTTCCGGGTATGAACAAAACAAAAAACGCAAATAAAAAATGTCATATATATTTGTCTTTTTTTTCTATTATTCCATGTCAAATTTTGACGCTAGAAATTAGAAAACAAGTCGATTTCCGTTTTTCCATTCGACTCGGAAATCAAAGTAACAAAATGTACACAGACCTGATAGGGGCAATGGGGTGGTGTGGGATTCACTAACAATCTTTGCAAGAGGGAGGGTATCTGATTTCATTGGTCCTCATCTCGCAGTTAAGACACTTAATTCACGATAAATGGAGTTAGCCGTGAGTTAGCCTGCCCTGGAGCAGGTTAGTTCTGAAGGATTTGTTGCCATAGAAATTTACCTGGCTAAAAGGTGAGCCACTTTCTTGGTGCTGGTTATCCCGAGTTGAACTCAGAGTTGACCAAAGTTACCTCGCTAACTCCTCAAATCAGGTACCTAGTATACCCCTCTGGTCCACTTACACTTTTCATGTTAAATGCATACATTCAGACAGGTTATGGAACAGTTAATCAGGCCTAGAACTCCTAGACATGATGAGTAGACGTATTTGTAGGATGACTAGTTTGTTTAGTAAGGACACACATGATGACCATGACATAACCCTGGGTATTGTGGTCTTGAATAACTGCATATGTCACTGTTGCGGCAGTTAGCCTATTTTGTTTCGAACATGCAAACTATCTTGAATAGACCTATGTGAATCTTTGGTAACACTTTACTTGACACCCAGCATCATAACATGTTATGACACGGTAACCATGTCATAATATGTCATAACAGCTGACATAACTTGTCATAATATGGTCATAGCACTGTCATGACCCATATATTTACACCTGTTGTGACCTATATTGCGTTATTTTATGGCTGGTTATGACACCTACATAAAACTCTGTTGTTTCATCGCCCCCGTCGTGTTATGTGAAAATGCACTGTAAGCGATTCATGTCGTTGCCTTCGCTGAGGGAAGGACACTCCATTACAACTGTACTGACCCAGGTCTGGACAGCAAATCACTACCTACTTCACTGTCAAGGTTGAGGTTTTTCCATGGGTGAACTACCTCATTGCTGAATGGATAGATAAAGTTATATTTGAAAGACAAGTATTTCCATTTGAAAGGCCGTTGCAATGAATATTGGACATCATCCAAGAAGGCTCAAGGTCATTGGCCACAGATAAAATGACGTCAAATCACATTATGTCTACAGTAGCTTTGATTGGACTGATCATGTCAACATCATACTTTCAAAATCTTAGCTAGCAGTCATCATCATGAATCAAGTCGACAATCTACTGGCAAATCCTTTTTAATCCTTGTCATATGAAGATAAATAATGAAGAGAAATTCTAGATAAACCGTATCGGTGCTCATCGGCCATTGGACATAAACGTTACACAACAAGCTGGAAATTCAACAATGAGTGGTTTGGAAGGAATCAGTGGCTAACTGCAATCATTGTATTCAGTGGAGTGGCTGTGGTCCCAAGTCTGGGTTTAAGGGTCTCTTTTCCAAGCTTAAAATAATAAACATTCAGCACTGGCCATGCTGTCCATCCAGCATGATATCTGCCGCGCTCAAAACAACTGTTAACTCGGAACTGGGAAATCTAACTTCAGGGAGTTCAAGACAACTGGGAACTCGGGGAAAAAACGAACTCCGACTGGGAAAATAAGTTTTGAACGGTCATCCAACTCAGAATTGTAAGTCGGGAACTTGGGCCTCTTTCTAGAGTTACGACCTGAAGATCACTGACGTCATCATGGTTCAACCTTGTTTTTTTCAGAGTTCCCAGTTGTCTTGAAAGCACCATAAATCCAGAGAATGCCAGACTTTGATGACAAAATTTGCCCACGAAGGACCGCCGCGCCACCTTCCTTTTCAAGTGAGCACAGCACAACAAGGTGAGTCCAAAAATGTATTGTATGCTGCTGCATAAATGATGTAATATGCCAGGGAGATATGTATACTGTAGCTAAGAAAGTAATGCTAAATGCATGTTGTGTAGGAAGCTGTTAGTAGCCCATCTGCCTCACCCAAATAATTTGGTCTAGTGTTCTGACTTGGTGGTGCACATGTAGCCTATAACATGTCTTAGAGAAATGTAATCATCAAATATTGTAAGAGCTTTCATTGTCTGAATTCTGTCGCTGTACATTTCAAAAGTGCTGAACAAATAGTTATATTGACTAGGTCCATCTTAGCTCGCTCATTAATGTCTTAATCGAAATTACGGATTGCCTCTTATCCGCTTGTCGTCCCCTTATGCCATAGTTTGTACATCTCAATTGTCAGTGGAAATCACATTTGTTTAAGCAAGTCAGCCATATCAGCTATGTTTTTTTGAAAGGCAGTTAATGAGGCTGAATTAACTGTTTCGCTGCCAGACAAGGCTCTGCTGATAGCCAGGTGTAGCGGTGGTAAGGATTCACTCCATGGTGCTGAAAAAAAAGCTCTGCTGTCTTTTATTTTTTTTGCCCCACCAAGATTTACATGCTACAATCAAGCAGCCCCTTAACCTCAATGAAATACAGTACGTTTAGTTCGTCTCATAATATTTTACACACAAGTTAATGGATTAAGTTAAAGTTTTTTTTTTTTTTGCAATAACATCTTAGACTTTCATCTTGAAAAAGAAAAGCTTTTCAAGCATCAACTTCTAATCTATTCCTTGCTCTTTGAAACATTTACATTTGATCAGTATAGACTGGTAATGCTGTACATGCACCATTTTACATTCAGAATAATATAGCCTCTCTGATCAAGCTTCATAGAGTCTTATTCCCTCTGGCCTCAAACAAGTATTTCCTAGGTGCTATATTCTAAGTATGCCATTACTTCTGATGTTAAAAGCATATTAGAAGTGAGATCAAAACTCGTGCCTCCCCTCGGCAAGGCTTTACATTGCTTAAATACTCTCCAGCTCCTACAGTATATATAGAGAGAGATGCCGCAGCCCACAAGACAGGATCTTCTCAGCTCCCGCATTCCCATTTCAATTTCCAGGGGATGAGAACCTTGCTGACTCTATCTTTATTAGGAAACATTTATGCTGTTTGTTGTCTGTAATTATAATGAAGCTCGGGGATGATGATAACTTCGCTTGGACCTGAGGCACATATCTGCCTAAGATGGGATCTCAGCGCTGACTCGAGAGGATTTCCCCTCCCCTGTCCTCTGTCTCTCTATATTTCCTCTTTTAAAAATTATTTTAATAGATATGAAAGAAGAATGGTTTGCTTTTCTGCCGTTTCATACAGTGTAAGAGTAAATTACTGTCACGTTCGTTTACAGACGGGACGGACCAAGGCGCAGCGTGATATGCGTACATGTTTATTTTTCAGAATAAACACAATGACAAAACAACAAACGAAACGTGACGTCCAAGGTACACAAAACAAACATACCTAACACGGAACAAGATCCCACAACCCCCTAGTGCCAATAGGCTACCTAAGTATTGTCCCCAATCAGAGACAACGAGCGACAGCTGCCTCTGATTGGGAACCACACCGGCCAACATAGATCTAGACGATCTAGATCTAAACTTAGAAAATACAACATAGAACATAACCACACAGAAAGTACACACCCTGACTCAACAAATACGAGTCCCCAGAGTCAGGGCGTGACAATTACTGACCTAAATATAATAAAGAAGCTTCATATGACAAAAACGCATGTCAGAGGATTCATTGGGCTTCCCATTCATGGGGATTTTTATTACATTTTTTATAATTATTGTATAATGTACAATAATGTCCATATTAATGCAATAGCATACATATTTACTGCATTACAACACTGATGTCTTAAAGCTACAGTCTGCCGTTCGAAAAACAACAAATCAGCTGCCCTGCGACTTATTTAGGCATACAGCTGAGGGATGGGCTAATTAAATGTAACCCCTCTCAACTTTCAAAGACAGTGCTCTAGATGCAAGGACTGACAGTCCACAACCTCCACATGATAGATGTAACCATGTTATGAAGGTATACATTGTTTGATTACAATGACATTGTTTAAAAACAATGGAGTAACACAAGCTTATATTTTGGGTTCTGATGAGGTAAGACGGTTGTACTAAGCAGTTGTACTAGACAGTTGCACTATCATGAGGTCACAGGAGGTTGGTGGCACCTTAATTGTGGAGGACGGGCTCCTAGTAATGGCTGGAGCGGAATAGGTGGAATGGTATCAAATACATCAAACACATGGTTTGATGCCATTCCATTTGCTCCGTTCCAGCCATTATTATGAGCCGTCCTCCCCTCAGCAGCCTCCACTGCATGAGGTATTTATACGTGATATTCTTCAAGAATCAATGACTAGATGTCATTCATTTAAAAGTCAAAAGATGGATGCCAATACCATCCATTTCAAGTAGTTGGGATGAGGCAGACAGTATTCTGCATTGTATACAAAGTCAGTGAGCTCTGGCATAGAGATCCTAGCTGGAGGCCACAAAAGCACACACTAATGTCGCATCTCTCTCGCCATATTTTATGAAACCAATCATTTGGAGCTTCTGCTTCTCTTTTTCTGTCTTCAATTTTCCCATCTAAACTGAGAAAAAATGTAAAGCAACATGTAAAGTGTTGGTCCTATGTTTCATGAGCTGAAATAAAAGATCCCAGAAATGTTCCATACGCACAAAAATATTATTTCTCTCAAATTTTGGGCACAAATTAGTTTACATCCCTGTTAGTGAGCATTTCTCCTTTGCCAAGCTAATTCACCCATCTGACAGGTGTGGCATATCAAGAAGCTGATTAAACAGCATGATCATTACACAGGTGCACCTTGTGCTGGGGACAATAAAAGGCCACTTTAAAATGTACCGTTTTGTCACACAACACAATGCCACAGATGTCTGAAGTTTTGAGGGAGCATGCAATTGGCATGCTGACTGCAGGAATGTCCACCAGAACTGTTGCGAGAGAATTGAATTTGGCAGTATGTCCTACCGGCCTCACAACTGCAGACCACATGTAACCACGCCTCCACAACCAGCTTCTTCACCTGCGGGATCGTCTGAGACCAGCCACCCGGACAGCTGATGAAACTGTGGGTTTGCACAACTGAATAATTTCTGCACAAACTGTCAGAAACCTTATCAGGGAAGCTCATCTGCGTGCTCGTCGTCTTCACCTGGGTTGTGATCTGAATGCAGTTTGGCGTACTAACCGACTTCAGTGGGCAAATGCTCACCTTCCTGGCCACTGGCATGCTGGAAAAGATGGCAGACAGCCTGTATGGCATCGTGTGGGTGAGCGGTTTGCTGATGTCAACATTGTGAACAGAGTGCCCCATGGTGGCTGTGGGGTTATGGTATGGGCAGGCAGGCATAAGTTACGGACAACGAACACAATTGCATTTTATCGATGGCAATTTGAATGCACAGAGATACCATGACAAGATCCTGAGGCTCATTGTAGTGCCATTCATCCGCCACCATCACCTCATGTTTCAGCATGATACTGCACGGCCCCATGTCGCAAGGATCTGTAAACAATTCCTGAAAGCTGAAAATGTCCCAGTTCTTCCATGGCCTGCATACTCACCAGACATGTCACCCATGTTTGGAATGTTCTGGATCGACGTGTACGACAGCGTGTTCCAGTTCCAGCCAATATTCAGCAACTTCGCACAGCTATTGAAGAGGAGTGGGACAACATTCCACAGGCCACAATCAACAGCCTGATCAACTCTATGCGAAGGAGATGTGTCGTGCTGCATGAGGCAAATAGTGGTCACACCAGATACTGACTGGTTTTCTGATCCACGGCCCTACTTATTTTTTTAAAGCTATCTGACCAAAAGATGTATTCCCAGTCATATGAAATCCATAGATTAGGGCCTAATGAATTTATTTCAATTGACTGAATTGTAACTTTTTCTCAAGAATCGATTACCACCAAGGTACAGGGTGAGGATGAGTCAAGGTAAAAATCCTAGAAGGTATCCAGGGTCATAAATAAGGCTACGAATAACTCCCATAACCATATGAAGACCGCCATTGATAAATAGTCTAAGCATTCTGTTGTCATATTTTTATGTAAAGTCAACGAACCCAAAGACCTTCCCGCATGAGTAAGTGTTCTCGCTGGCTGGGCCACTTTGGCATTATCCACCACAATGTCATGTTTCATCTCTATAAGTGTTGACTCACTACTCAACCAAATGGGCAATCAGTGTTCACAACTCTCTCAGGCTAGCTGCAACAGCCTGTCTCAAACACAAAATGGAATCAATTTGCCTCTCATTGCCGCCACTATCAGTTCATTACTACAGCCAGATGCATCGGGTCTCGGCTACTCCTTTGAGTGCGGCTGAGAAGAATTCATTACATTTGCACAGTTAAGAAAGTGACGTGTGTACGCCTTACGTGAAAGCCTTGTGTATTGTTTATGGTTTACCTGACTTTCCGTAATATGTCTCATATTTCCCGAGATACTACATTTAGTGCCCTATTTACACGTATAAAATGGGTAGTTTGGATCCTGGATGCTGATTTTTTTGATAGGCGTTAGTTATTCATGATAATCCACAGGTAATGCCTGCAGAGCCTACCTGACCTGGGTTCAAATACTGTATGAATAATTTCAAATAATCAACCTGGGCTTGATTGAGCTTTCCTGGAGAAATGGACCAATACAGTAGTCGCAAAAGTGCAAACCTCGCCAGTTTGTCACATGCTTCATAAACAACAGGTGTAGACTAACAGTGAAATGCTTACTGAACAATGCAGACAGAAAAATAAAAAAATCTTGAAAAATAATAACACAAGGAATAAATACACCATGAGTAACGATAACTTGGCTATATACATGGGGTAACAGTACCGAGTGAATGTGCAGAGGTACGAGGTAATTGAGGTAGATATGTACATATAGGTAGGGGTAAAGTGAATAGACAAAAGGATAGATAATAAACAGTAGCAGCAGCATATGTGATGAGTCAAAAGAGTTAGTGCAAAAGGGGGTCAATGCAGATAGTCCAGGTAGCTATTTGGTTAACTATTTAGCAGTCTTATGGCTTGGGGATAGAAGCTGTTCAGGGTCCTGTTGGTTCCAGACTTGGTGCATCGGTACCACTTGCCGTGCAGTAGCAGAGAGAACAGTCTATGACTTGGGTGGCTTGAGTCACCACATCCAAGGCTAGTGTAAACAGAAAAGTTGCAAATCTGATGTTGAAGAGAGATAGATCTCATTAAACATATTTTACAAATGTAAATTCACCCTTAGTGTTTAGACACCAGTGAGCCATTACAGACCACTATGTCAAAGAGCCCAAGACCCTTTGCCTGGTGAGTAGGTGGGGATCGTAGAGAAAGCCTGGCTCTAAAACAGTATACACTTTTGGCCCTCATTATACTTAATTACCCAAGAGCAGAGGCATAAACTTAACCAGGCTGTTAGCAAGCACGGGCTCTCTGAAGCAGCTCCACCACAGGCATACTAACCAGGTGGAAATTCAAATATGCAGTGAAGTACATCACAAATGTTTTGTATGACACAGACATATGCAAAGATGTAGGTAATTTTGATGATTTTATCCATGTCATGAACTTGAACATTTTGGGCCAGTTTCCCAGATCCATCAGTTTAATTTTGGTTTAAAAAGCATGCTCAATGGAGAACCTCCAGGAAACTGGCCCCTTGAGTTTCCTTGTGTTTTCTGTTTCTTACTATAGCATACTGTAAATGCTTTTTATGTAATGCTTTGTTTTTAATTATGTTTTTCTGAATACCACAGTTCAAAGGTTTGGTAATAAGTAGGTTGATCCAAGATACAAAGCCGCCTCATCTCCAATGAGGGGCCCCTGAAGAGTAATAAACTAGATCTTCCTCTGTTTTGAGCCATCCATCAAATCATCTATCGATTCTTGGCATCTTCAAATTGTACAGAAACGTTCCTTTCCCAGACAGCCTTGGCAGGGGTATTAACTCGTCTTTCTGCTTTAATGGGTAAAATAGGGAGCCAGAGCAGGACCTTTGGAGGGATGAGCATAGGAGGTGAAATATTGTGATAAAGGTCCCCAGTTTGTTTTGATGATAGCCAGGGCCCCAATGATGGTTTAATAAAAATAGAACTCCTGTAACTACGGAATGAATACCACAACTGGTCATATGTTTGTGGTTTGCTTTGAGCTTTGAAGAATATGTGTGTATAAGACCTGAGTTCAAATAGCATTTGTTTAGTTTTTTTTCCAAAATACAGTACTTTAGCTGCGATTGATTGAGCTAGATTGAGGTCTGGTGCTCATCCACTAAGAAATTAGTATCAAATAAAATAAAATGTTATTTGTCACATGCACCGAATACAACAGGTGTAGACCTTACAGTGAAATGCTTATTTACAAGCCCTTAACCAACAATGCAGTTTTAAGAAAAATAAGTGTAAGTAAACAATAGATAAGTAAAAAATAAAAGCAGAAAAATAACAGCAAAAATAACAGTAGCGAGGCCATATACAGGGGGTACTGGTACAGAGTCAATGTGTGGAGGCACTGGTTAGTCGAGGTAATTGAGGTAATATGTACATGTAGGTACAGTTAAAGTGACTATGCATAGATAATAAACATAGAGTATAGAGGTCCTGGATGGCAGGAAGCTTGGCCCCAGTGATGTACTGGGCCGTATGCACTACCCTTTGTAGTGCCTTGCGGTCTGAGGCCGAGCAGTTGCCATACCAGGCAGTGATGCAACCAGTCAGCTGTAGAACTTTTCAGTCTCCTGAGGGGGAATAGGCTTTGTCGTGCCCTCTTCACGACTGTCTTGGTGTGTTTGGACAATGATAGTTTGTTGGTGATGTGGACACCAAGGAACTTGAAGCTCTCAACCTGCTCCACTACAGCCCGGTCGATGAGAATTGGGGCGTGCTCGATCCTTCTTTTCCTGTAGTCCACAATAATCTCCTTTGTCTTGATCACGTTGAGGGAGAGGTTGTTATCCTGTCACCACGGCCAGGTCTCTGACCTCCTCCCTATAGGCTGTCTCATCGTTGTCGGTGATCAGGCCTACCACTGTTGTGTCGTCGGCAAACTTAATGATGGTGTTGGAGTCGTGCCTGGCTATGCAGTCATGGGTGAACAGGGAGTACAGGAGGGGATTGAGCACGCACCCCTGAG
Source organism: Coregonus clupeaformis (assembly GCF_020615455.1). Lineage (NCBI taxonomy): Eukaryota > Metazoa > Chordata > Actinopteri > Salmoniformes > Salmonidae > Coregonus > Coregonus clupeaformis. Next base: position 37,120,899 of record NC_059200.1, read on the forward strand.
GGGCCCCCGTGTTGAGGATCAGCGTGGCAGATGTATTGTTACCTACCCTCACCACCTACCCTTACAGTATCAGGCCTATGCTTTGCATTTTAAATAACTGTTTTAAGTAGATTTTCTCTCTTCTCTTTCTGGTGAAGTTTAATGTAAAATAACAAGACAGAATCTGAATGCATTCAGTGCTTATGCTAGAAATGTTCAATCAGTTTAGTATTTTCCCCTCATTTCCAAATTATGAAACAAAACGGATGAATGGATGGATGGATGGACGGATGAAATAATTATTTAGATAGCTGCACTGCAATGATGGATAGCACATTAGAGTATCTAGCTGGTAGCTGTAAAATGAGATGTGATTGCCTCAGAAGACATTCAAAACAAGATTAAAACCATCATCAAGCATGACGGAGTAACCGACATCAGACTAGGACTGCATCAAAACATGGTGGTTAAAAATTCTCATTGCTGAAGGAAGAAATTCCCATCTGCAGTTTGCAGCATTATGGTTCCTCAGTCATAGGCTGCGTCCCAAATAGCACCCTATTCCCTATGTAGGGAACTACTTTTGACCAGGGCCCAAACGGTAGTAGTGGACTACATAGGGAATAGTGTGCAATTTGGAGTGCAGTCATATTGTGCTTAAAAAGTCTCATTGCTAATGGCAGAAATTCCCATCTGAGGCTTGTGAAAAAGTGCAAAGCTATGTATGTAAATACGGAAAATATGCAAATACAGGAGGCTTTAGGGTTTCCACCCATTAAAACTAGACATGGTGGATCAGTGAGTCAAACTTAAGTCAAATCGACTGCCATCCACATAGACTAGGGACTGTCTTCCCTGAAAGTACAATTTAATGTTGTTGTTGGCAATTACAAATGGGTTGTTGGATCAATATGTCTCGGGAATAGTATAACAGACATTAGGCGTGTGAAGAACAAAGTCTTACTGGGTCTAGCTAGCTGTATTCCTTTGACTGAGATATTTAATCATCCTTGATTAGTGAGTGCTATTAAAATTATAACCAGAGAGTAAGTATGGATTTTAGAGGTTTATTTTGATAGTGGTGGTTAGGTGTTACCATTAAAAAAAATGCATAATCAAAGACCTTTCACTTTTGTAATAATTATTCTTAGACTTCTTCAAAACATGTGTGTTGATAGTTCTAATGTAGTTACCGTGTTAAGAAAAAAATATGCTTTAACCATATTATTGCAGACAAAAAATATGAAAAGCATGAGGAAAGAGGTTAAAGGTCCAATGCAGCTGTTTTTATCTCAACATCAAATCACTTCTGGGTAACAATTAAGTACCTTACTATGATTCTTTTCAAATAAAATTGTCAAAAAGAAACAAAATTAACTTCTTAGCAAAAAGTAATTCCTAAAGCAATAATTTTGCTAGGACTGTCTGTGAGTGGTCTGGGTGAGGGGCCTAATTGGACAAGCCTAATGGGAGGGATATGTAACCTGAAAACTAGCTGTTATTGGCAGAGAGGTTTGAAACTCTCTTTATTGGTCTATTAACTAATACCGCCTGGTGATTAATTGATTAATTAATTAATTTAATTAATATTAAGAATTGATATGCCATTTCAATCAATTTTCAATCAATTTTATTTTATATAGCCCTTCGTACATCAGCTAATATCTCGAAGTGCTGTACAGAAACCCAGCCTAAAACCCCAAACAGCTAGTAATGCAGGTGTAGAAGCACGGTGGCTAGGAAAAACTCCCTAGAAAGGCCAAAACCTAGGAAGAAACCTAGAGAGGAACCAGGCTATGAGGGGTGGCCAGTCCTCTTCTGGCTGTGCCGGGTGGAGATTATAACAGAACCATGCCAAGATGTTCAAAAATGTTCATAAGTGACAAGCATGGTCAAATAATAATCAGGAATAAATCTCAGTTGGCTTTTCATAGCCGATCATTAAGAGTTGAAAACAGCAGGTCTGGGACAGGTAGGGGTTCCATAACCGCAGGCAGAACAGTTGAAACTGGAATAGCAGCAAGGCCAGGCGGACTGGGGACAGCAAGGAGTCACCACGGCCGGTAGTCCCGACGTATGGTCCTAGGGCTCAGGTCTCTCAGTTGGCTTTTCATAGCCGATCATTAAGAGTTGAAAACAGCAGGTCTGGGACAGGTAGGGGTTTCGTAACCGCAGGCAGAACAGTTGAAACTGGAATAGCAGCAAGGCCAGGCGGACTGGGGACAGCAAGGTGTCAGCATGCCCGGTAGTCCTGACGTATGGTCCTAGGGCTCAGGTTCTCAGAGAGAAAGAGAGAACGAGAGAATTAGAGAGAGCATACTTAAATTCACACAGGACACTGGATAAGACAGGAGAAGTACTCCAGGTATAACCAACTAACCCCAGCCCCCGACACATAAACTACTGCAGCATAAATACTGGAGGCTGAGACAGGAGCGGTCCGGAGACACTGTGGCCCCATCCGAAGAAACCCCGGACAGGGCCAAACAGGAAGGATATAACCCCACCCACTCTGCCAAAGCACAGCCCCGCACCACTAGAGGGATATCCTCAACCACCAACTTACAATCCTGAGACAAGGCCAGTATAGCCCACAGAGGTCTCCACCACAGCACAAACCAAGGGGGGGCGCCAACCCAGACAGGAAGATCACGTCAGTAACTCAACCCACTCAAGTGACGCACCCCTCCTAGGGGACGGCATGAAAGAGCACCAGCAAGCCAGTGACTCAGCCCCTGTAACAGGGTTAGAGGCAGAGAACCCCAGTGGAGAGAGGGGAACCGGCCTGGCAGAGACAGCAAGGGCTGTTCGTTGCTCCAGAGCCTTTCCGTTCACCTTCACACTCCTGGGCCAGACTACACTCAATCATATGACCTACTGAAGAGATAAGTCTTCAGTAAAGACTTAAAGGTTGAGACCGAGTCTGCGTCTCTCACATGGGTAGGCAGACTGTTCCATAAAAATGGAGATCTATAGGAGAAAGCCCTGCCTCCCGCTGTTTGCTTAGAAATTCTAGGGACAATTAGGAGGCCTGCGTCTTGTGACCGTAGCGTACGTATTGGTATGTACGGCAGGACCAACTCGGAAAGATAGGTAGGAGCAAGCCCATGTAACGCTTTATAGGTTAACAGTAAAACCTTGAAATCAGCCCTTGCCTTAACAGGAAGCCAGTGTAGGGAAGCTAGCACTGGAGTAATATGATCAAATTTCTTGGTTCTAGTCAGGATTCTAGCAGCCGTATTTAGCACTAACTGAAGTTTATTTAGTGCTTTATCCGGGTAGCCGGAAAGTAGAGCATTGCAGTAGTCTAACCTAGAAGTAACAAATGCATGGATTAATTTTTCTGCATCATTTTTGGACAGAAAATTTCTGATTTTTGCAATGTTACGTAGATGGAAAAAAGCTGTCCTTGAAACAGTCTTGATATGTTCGTCAAAAGAGAGATCAGGGTCAAGAGTAACGCGAGGTCCTTCACAGTTTTATTTGAGACGACTTTACAACCATCAAGATGAATTGTCAGATTTAACAGAAGGTCTCTTTGTTTCTTGGGACCTAGAACAAGCATCTCTGTTTTGTCCGAGTTTAAAAGTAGAAAGTTTTCAGCCATCCACTTCCTTATGTCTGAAACACAGGCTTCTAGCGAGGGCAATTTTGAGGCTTCACCATGTTTCATTGAAATGTACAGCTGTGTGTCATCCGCATAGCAGTGAAAGTTAACATTATGTTTTCGAATAATATCCCCAAGAGGTAAAATATATAGTGAAAACAATAGTGGTCCTAAAACGGAACCTTGAGGAACACCGAAATGTACAGTTGATTTGTCGGAGGACAGACCATTCACAGAGACAAACTGATATCTTTCCGACAGGTAAGATCTAAACCAGGCCAGAACTTGTCCGTGTAGACCAATTTGGGTTTCCAGTCTCTCCAAAAGAATGTGGTGATCGATGGTGTCAAAGGCAGCACTAAGGTCTAGTAGCACGAGGACAGATGCAGAGCCTCGGTCTGACGCCATTAAAAGGTCATTTACCACCTTCACAAGTGCAGTCTCAGTGCTATGATGGGGTCTAAAACCAGACTGAAGCATTTCGTATACATTGTTTGTCTTCAGAAAGGCAGTGAGTTGCTGCGCAACAGCTTTTTCTAAAATTTTTGAGAGGAATGGAAGATTCGATATAGGCCGATAGTTTTTTATATTTTCCGGGTCAAGGTTTGGCTTTTTCAAGAGAGGCTTTATCACTGCCACTTTTAGTGAGTTTGGTACACATCCGGTGGATAGAGAGCTGTTTATTATGTTCAACATAGGAGGGCCAAGCACAGGAAGCAGCTCCTTCAGCAGTTTAGTAGGAATAGGATCCAGTATGCAGCTTGAAGGTTTAGAGGCCATGATTATTTTCATCATTGTGTCAAGAGATATAGTACTAAAACACTTAAGTGTCTCTCCCGATCCCAGGCCCTCGCAGAGCTGTGCAGATCCAGGACAGCTAAGCCCTGGAGGAATACGCAGATTCAAAGAGGAGTCCGTAATTTGCTTTCTAATGGTCATGATCTTTTCCTCAAAGAAGTTCATGAATTTATTACTGCTGAAGTGAAAGCCATCCTCTCTTGGGGAATGCTGCTTTTAGTTAGCTTTGCAACAGTATCAAAAAGAAATTTTGGATTGTTCTTATTTTCCTCGATTAAGTTGGAAAAGTAGGATGATCGAGCAGCAGTGAGGGCTCTTCGGTACTGCACGGTACTGTCTTTCCAAGCTAGTCGGAAGACTTCCAGTTTGGTGTGGCGCCATTTCGTTCCAATTTCCTGGAAGCTTGCTTCAAAGCTCGGGTATTTTCTGTATACCAGGGAGCTAGTTTCTTATGACAAATGTTTTTCGTTTTTAGGGGTGCAACTGCATCTAGGGTATTGCGCAAGGTTAAATTGAGTTCCTCAGTTAAGTGGTTAACTGATTTTTGTCCTCTGACGTCCTTGGGTAGGCAGAAGGAGTCTGGAAGGGCATCAAGGAATTTTTGTGTTGTCTGAGAATTTATAGCACGACTTTTGATGCTCCTTGGTTGGGGTCTGAGCAGATTATTTGTTGCGATTGCAAACGTAATAAAATGGTGGTCCGATAGTCCAGGATTTTGTGGAAAAACATTAAGATCTACAACATTTATTCCATGGGACAAAACTAGGTCCAGAGTATGACTGTGGCAGTGAGTAGGTCCAGAGACATGTTGGACAAAACCCACTGAGTCGATGATGGCTCCGAAAGACTTTTGGAGTGGGTCTGTGGACTTCTCCATGTGAATATTAAAATCACCAAAAATTAGAATATGATCTGCTATGACTACAAGGTCTGATAGGAATTCAGGAAACTCAGAGAGGAACGCTGTATATGGCCCAGGAGGCCTGTAAACAGTAGCTATAAAAAGTGATTGAGTAGGCTGCATAGATTTCATGACTAGAAGCTCAAAAGACGAAAACGCCATTTTTTTTTTTGTAAATTGAAATTTGCTATTATAAATGTTAGCAACACCTCCGCCTTTGCGGGATGCACGGGGAATATGGTCACTAGTGTAACCAGGAGGTGAGGCCTCATTTAACACAGTAAATTCATCAGGCTTAAGCCATGTTTCAGTCAGGCCAATCACATCAAGATTATGATCAGTGATTAGTTCATTGACTATGACTGCCTTTGAAGTGAGGGATCTAACATTAAGTAACCCTATTTTGAGATGTGAGGTATCACGATCTCTTTCAATAATGGCAGGAATGGAGGAGGTCTTTATCCTAATAAGATTGCTAAGGCGAACACCGCCATGTTTAGTTTTGCCCAACCTAGGTCGAGGCACAGACACAGTCTCAATGGGTATGGCTGAGCTGACTACACTGACTGTGCTATTGGCAGACTCCACTAAGCTGGCAGGTTGGCTAACAGCCTGCTGCCTGGCCTGCACCCTATTTCACTGTGGGGCTAGAGGAGTTAGAGCCCTATCTATGTTGGTAGATAAGATGAGAGCACCCCTCCAGCTAGGATGGAGTCCGTCACTCCTCAGCAGGTCAGGCTTGGTCCTGTTTGTGGGTGAGTCCCAGAAAGAGGGCCAATTATCTACAAATTCTATCTTTTGGGAGGGGCAGAAAACAGTTTTCAACCAGCGATTGAGTGCTGAGACTCTGCTGTAGAGCTCGGTCACTCCCCCTAACTGGGAGGGGGCCAGAGACAATTACTCGATGCCGACACATCTTTCTAGCTGATTTACACGCTGAAGCTATGTTGCACTTGGTGACCTCTGACTGTTTCATCCTAACATCGTTGGTGCCGACGTGGATAACAATATCTCTATACTCTCTACACTCGCCAGTTTTAGCTTTAGCCAGCACCATCTTTAGATTAGCCTTAACGTCGGTAGCCCTGCCCCCTGGTAAACAGTGTATGATCGCTGGGTGATTCGTTTTTAAGTCTAATACTGCGGGTAATGGAGTCGCCAATGACTAGGGTTTTCAATTTGTCAGAGCTAATGGTGGGAGCCTTCGGCGTCTCAGACCCCGTAACGGGAGGAGTAGAGACAAGAGAAGACTCAGACTCAGACTCCGACTCGCTACATAATGGGGAAAACCGGTTGAAAGTTTCTGTCGGCTGAATGAGCGACACCGGTTGAGCATTCCAACAGTATTTCCCTCCAGAAGCCATGAGAAAGTTGTCCGGCTGCGGGGACTGTAGCGGGGGGATTTATACTAACGTTACTATCTGTACTTACTGGTGGCACAGACGCTGTTTCTTCCTTTCCTACACTGAAATTACCCTTGCCTAACGATTGCGTCTGAAGCTGGGCTTGTAGCACAGCTATTCTCGCCGTAAGGCGATCGTTCTCCTGTATATTATGAGTACAGCGACTGCAATTAGAAGACATCATGTTAATGTTACTACTTAGCTTCGGCTGTTGAAGATGTTGACGAACCATGTCCAGATAAAGCGTCCGGAGTGAAAAAGTTTAGCAGACGCTTTTATCCAAAGCGACTTACAGTCATGCGTGCATACATTTTTGTGTATGGGTGGTCCCGGGGATCGAACCCACTACCCTGGCGTTACAAGCGCCGTGCTCTACCAGCTGAGCTACAGAGGTGATGTCGCCAGGCAGCTCAAAACTCAATCCCACTAAAACAGGCTGGAATTTCAGGCGGTCTTTTCAAACAGCTCTAACACTAAAAGGACATTATCATAATTTTCACAATTTCACAGTATTATTCTAACTCATAGAGTGGAAATATACATAAAACACAGGAAAATTACATTTTTGACTGTACTGGGCATTTAACCCCACTGAGTCAAGAGCTATGACATTAACTTTCGAAGTAAAACTGGCAATATGTCCTTGAAAAAAAAGTGCTGCATTGGTTATTATGTTCAAGAGGTTTGGGATAGGGGTACTGATAAGGCATCATTGTTTGGTCACTAATGGGCTTGATTCAATGATCCTCTTGATTGAATTCTGTGTTGATGTCTACCCATCTCTAAATAACCCTGCCTGTTCAGTCACTTAACCATGTGTATCTTTTACCTCTTGCTCATAGTAGCAAAGATAATAACCTACAGCGCCTTCAGAAAGTATTCTTACCCCTTGAGCTATTCCACATTTTGTTGTGTTACAGCCTGAATTAAAAATTGATTAAATAGATTATTTTTTCACCCATCTACAGTGGATTCGGAAACTATTCAGACCCCTTGACTTTTTCCAGATTTTCTTACGTTACAGCCTTATTCTAAAATTGATTAAATTGTTTGTTTTTTCTCATCAATCTACACACAATACCCCATAATGACAAAGCAAAAACAGGTTTTTAGACATTTTTGCAAATGTATTAAAAATAAATAAGTATTCAGACCCTTTACTCAGTACTTTGTTGAAGCAGCCTCAAGTCTTCTTGGGTATGACGCTACAAGCATGGCACACCTGTATTTGGGGAGTTTCTCCCATTCTTCTCTGCAGATCCTCTCAAGCTCTGTCAGGTTGGATTGGGAGCATCGTTGCACAGCTATTTTCAGGTCTCTCCAGAGATGTTCGATCGGGTTCAAGTCCGGTCTCTAGCGTGGCCACTCAAGGACATTCAGAGACATGTCCTGAAGCCACTCCTGCATTGTCTTGGCTGTGTGCTAAGGGTTGTTGTCCTGTTAGAAGGTGAACCTTTGCCCCAGTCTGAGGTCCTGAGCGCTCTGGAGCAGGTTTTCATCAAGGATCTCTCAGTACTTTGCTCTGTTCATCTTTCTCTCAATCCTGACTAGTCTCCCATTCCCTGCCACTGAAAAACATCCCCACAGCATGATGCTTCCACCACCATGCTTCACTGTAGAGATGGTGCCAGGATTCCTCCAGACGTGACGCTTGGCATTCAGGCCATAGAGTTCAATCTTCGTTTCATCAGACCAGAGAATCTTGTTTCTCATGGTCTGAGTCCTTTAGGTGCCTTTTGGCAAACTCCAAGCGGGCTGTCATGTGACTTTAATTGAGGAGTGGCTTCTGACTGGCCACTCTACCATAAAGGCCTGATTAGTGGAGTGCTGCAGAGATGGTTGTCCTTCTGGAAGGTTCTCCCATCTCCACAGAGGAACTCTGGAGCTCTGTCAGAGTGACCATCTGGTTCTTGGTCACCACACTGACCAAGGTCCTTCTCCCCCGATTGCTCAGTTTGGCCGAGCGGCCAGCTCTAGAAAGAGTCTTGGTGGTTCCAAACTTTTCCATTTAAGAATGA